>NC_137054.1:46754517-47049517 GCF_032717465.1 Coenobita brevimanus | reverse complement strand
TGATTTTCCTTTTCTGAAACCAAACTGTCTTTCTGTTATCATATTGTGTTCTTCTAGATGATTTACCCAAGCTTTTCTTATAAGCCTTTCTAATACCTTGCTTACAACACTGGTCAGTGATACTGGTCGGTAGTTGAGTGGATTTTGTCTATTCCCTTTCTTGAATAAGGGGACAATATTTGCTTTCTTCCAAATATCAGGTAGCTTACCTTGACTCAAGGATTTCTTGAAAATTAAAAATAATGGTTTACTTAACTCCTTTGCACATTCTTGTAGCACCCAACATGAAATTTCGTCAGGACCATTTGCTTTTCCTCTGTTTAATTTACTTAACTCCTCCTGTATTACTTTTTCTGATATTTGTATATCTGGTAGTATGTGTGGACTTGCATGTTCCACATAGTAACTTTCAAATTTTTTTTTCTTCTGTAAAAACTGATTTGAAAGTCTTATTTAGTGCTTCACAAATATCTTTCTCTTGTGTTGAGGTGATTCCCTCGTCCGTAATGGATTATATTATATCTTTTACTTTGGTTTTGCTTCTGATGTAGCTGTAAAATAGCTTCGGTTGATCACTACTTTTATTTCTTATATCTTCCTCAAACTGTTTTTGGGCTTCCCTCCTTATTCTTGTATAATCGTTTCTTGCCTGTTTGTAGTTATTATATGCCCTTTCACTATTGTGTCTTCTGTATCTGTTCCACAACAAATCTCTTCTTTCTTTTGTTTTTTTACGTTCTGTATTGAACCATTTCTGTATTTTCTTATCTGCTTCTTTGTGCTGTGGGATGTACTTCTGGACTCTTATTTCATAAAATTCACAGAATTTTTTACATACGGCATTTAAATCTTGTCCTCTAAGCTCATTTTCCCAATCAACTTCTAAGAAATACTTCTTTAGGTCTTGATAATTTCCCTTTTTATAGTTTAGGCTCTTTTTGTAACTTTCATTGTTGTTAACTATGTCATATGCTATCCTGAAGTTGCAATTTAGTACTGCATGGTCGCTTTTGCCGAGTGGAGGGTGATATATTAAACTGTCAATATCATTTTCTTGCCTAGTAAATATGAGATCTAGCATTGAAGGTACATCGAGTCCTCTTTTTCTGGTGGTTTCCCTCACATGTTGCGTTAGGAAAAATTCTTGCACGAGATCCAGGAGCTTTTGGTCCCAACAGCTTTCTTGGCTAATTATATCTAGAGTATTTCAATTTATATTTGTATTAAAATCTCCAGTTGGTATAATTCTTTACGATTTCTCTTCCATTTTATGTAGTAATGCTCTTAAACTCTGAATTGTACTCTCTGCCAGGTCCTCATATTCGTCTCTTTCCCATGTGTTTGATCTGGGTGGCATGTACATATTGGCTACAATTACTTTCCCTTCAGATGTGTTGATCTCTACTGCAATCAGTTCTGCTTGTGAGGGTATATCTAGTTTTATTTCATTGACTTTTAGATTTTTCTTAGTTAATATTATAATTCCTCCTCCTTTTTATAAGTTTCTATCTCTTCTTCATATATTATATTCCTCTAAGTTTAGTAAGTCATTGGATATCCTTGGTGTTAATTTTGTTTCAGTTAGGCATATTATATGTGGTTCATTTTCTCTGACATAATCATTCATCTCTAATAATTTAGATACCATTCCATCCACGTTTGAGTACATCAACTTTATCATCTTGTTTATATACTTGCCATGACATGGTTCTACTACCTTCCTCCTTTTTATTCCCTCCTGTTTATGTACCACTTTCGTACCTGCAATCCTATTACTTTGTAAAAAAAAATATATTCTTCTCCTCTTCTGATCTTCCCTCATTTTTTGTTTTTGCTTCCTCCCTCTTCTCTTTCAGTAATTCCAGTTCCTCTTGTGTTAGGCATCTTTTTATCCATACATTTTTGAACTCCTCTTTTTCCATAAGATTCTTTGCATTTTTTAGTATCTCCTCCACGGTGTTTACACTCTGGAAGGTTACCTTTAGAGGTCTTGACTTGCTTTTCTCGAATTTCCCCTTTCCTTTTGTGTTCCTTTATGTCTTTACTACAGATTTCCTCCGATACTTCTTTCAATAGACTCATTACATTTGCCATCTCCTTTTTGTCTCTTGAGATCTTGTTTTTTACTTCTTCCTCTTCTATACCAGTGATTACTATAGATTTATTGATATCTACTGAATCTCTGACTAACTTTGGATTGTTTTGGATTATTCTTTTCACTTCCTTTTTAATGCTTTTTTCTTCCACCCTTGTTTCTAATTCTTTCTTTACTTTCACCATTTCAGCATACGTGGTTTCCACATCATTTTTGTAGCTTTGCACAGCTTCATTCACCTGTGTTATCTTCTCCTCAATATCACTGCTCTGGTCTATCAGACTGCTTACTTGCTTAATTGTCTCTGTATCATATTTGAACTCTTCCATAATACTCTCGTGGTTGACTACTGTACTTGCCATTTCACTCATTTTCCTCCTAAGTGTACACAGTTCCACTGTTAGTTCACATATGGTTGTGTCTTTCTTGTTTACCTCCCTTCCTTGTTTTTCTATTTCTTCCTTTTGCAAGTGCATCTGCTTCTTTATTTCATCAATTTCATTCTGGAAAGCCATCTCCAGATTGTGTACACGTTCAACCAGTCTATTGTGAGTCTCCATTTCAACCAGTTCTTGGTAGAAATCGTCATCTTGCTTTCTACCTTTATCCCTTTTCTTTTCCAAATTTGCTTTACTAAAGTATGTGGCCATAAAAGCACAGAGTACTTACATTCCCTGGAGCAGTTGTAGTCTAAACAAGCAATCAGCTGACTGAGCTCATTCTTTCGCTACTCGGTTCTCTTTTCTGTTTGAACAAGACTTGTTTAAACTTCTTATTTTTTTTTAAATAATAAAAAACCATTTAGTCTAACCTGGTACAGAGCTTGACTCATATAAAGATACTAATTTAGGTAATGCCACTGGACGTGCTGGCTCGGTATGGAGCGCTGTCGGCCCACGTCTGTTCTCCTTGGTAGCTGCTGTGTGTGTGCGTGTGTGTGTGTGTGTGTGTGTGTACATCGTAGCTACTTACTTCTGCACAGTAAGGAGTAGAGGTTCAAGGCTGTACCGTCCTGGGCAGCGTCCAGGCTTCCAAGTAGCCTGGCTGGTACTCAAGTGTACCTGTGTAGTACACGTAACATACCACGAGTGTAAGTGCCATAGTACACACACACACACACACACACACACGTAACATACTACGATTGTGCCATAGTACACACACACACACACACACACACACACACACTAGAAAAGCTGATAAGAAAAGTTTGGGCAAACCATCTAGAAAAACACAGTATGATAACAGAAAGGCAGTGTGGTTTTAGAAAGGGACAATCGTGTGTTAGTATTCTATTTAGCTACTATGACAGAGTTACAGAAACATTACAGAAAAGCATTTGACAGAGTACAGCACCAAAGACTTCTATGGAACTGTACCATCAAGGATGTATCCAAGGCAATCTGTACTGTTGGATGCAGATTTTCTCAGAAAAAGGGAAATGAGAACAGTACTAAGAGGAAATTACTCATTATGGAGGGAAGTAATTAACGGAGTTCCACAGGGCTCAGTGCTGGCACCAATTATGTTTTTAGTATGTGTAAATGGATAGATAGTAACACTGGAGATGAAAGTTATCTAAATATGTTTGCGGATGATGCAGATATACAAAGGAGAATTACCAACACAGATTCTTGCAGAGCTACAAGAATTAAATAATCTTCATGAATGGAGCAATAAGTGGCAAATGGATGTTAATGTGAACACGCGTCATGTAATTAAGTTTGGTAAAAGTGGAAAAAGACCTGATTGGGATTATAAGTCAGGAAGTAAAACCCTACATACATCAGAAAGAGAGAAGGACCTACGAGTGATTATCAGTAACAGACTATCTCCGGCTGACCAAATCAGTGAGAAGGTACGGAACATGTATACACTGCTTACTAATATGAATAGCATTCACGTATATAAATGAAGACGTGTTGACAAAGATAATAACATCATTCATCAGACCAACCCTGGAGTATGCATCAGTAGTCTGGAATCCTCATCTCAAGAAACACATAGATAAGATTGATAAAGTAAAAAGGGCAGCTACAAGATGGGTACCAAGCTTCAGGGATCTAAACTACGAAGAAAGACTAGAAAAATTGAATCTACCAACACTGCAAGAGAGAAGGAAAAGAGGAGACATGATTATGTTACATAAACGAGTCTCAGGGAAAGAGAAAATAGACATAAATGAATATATAACCTATGCGGAAGCAACTTCAAGAGGACACTGCAAAAATCTATATACATAAAATGAGAGGCGATTAATAGAGGAAATTCAGTTGCCCAAATAGGGCAATTAATCAGAGGAATCCATTACCGAATGAAATAGTGTGTGCCTAAACTATTCATAATTGAAGGATATGTATGATAATAATGGTTTATACACGGAACAGTACGAGCTTGACTCATTCCTGTAAAAATACAATTATGTAAGAACAATTAGGTAAGAACACACACACACACACACACACACACACACACACACACACACACACACACACAAGACTACATGATACATACCGTGAGCGTAAGTGTCAGAGTAATCAGCAACAGGATAGAGGTGTGGATAGGCATCATGGCGGCGGAGGTGTGGTGGTGGTGGTGTGGTGTAGTGTTCCCTTTGCCTCTTTATATACTGTACACCCGTGGCCTGTGGTGGTAGTGTGGTGGTGTCGTGTGCCCTCTGTCTCGTTATATACACCCTGGCCTGTGGTGCTGCCGCTGTGGTGGTAATGTGGTGTGCCCTCTGCCTCGTTATATACACCCTGGCCTGTGGTGCTGCCGCTGTGGTGGTAGTGTGGTGGTGTGGTGTGCCCTCTGCCTCGTTATATACACCCTAGCCTGTGGTGCTGCCGCTGTGGTGGTAGTGTGGTGGTGTGGTGTGCCCTCTGCCTCGTTATATACACCCTGGCCTCCACCTCCCGCTAAACATCAAACCCAAACAGACACACTCCATCCTCATTATAAAGTAGGCTTGTGCTCCCGTCTGTCAACATGTTCCGTACACATACACATACACCGTTTTTACCTGCGCGATAGTCAGCAGGTCAATGAGTGGCCGGTGTTCTGGTGCTGCTGCTTCTGACGGATTTGTTAAAAGGAGGCCCTTGGAGAAGAGCATCAAAGACAGTGGCTGATGGGGAAAGCCACAAAATCCTCACACGGACAAGAAGTGGACTTGTCGACTTCAATGCTCTCCATTTAGTGAACCCTTTGAAGGTGAAAGACCAAGTGGGCGCGCCGAAGAGCGTCAAATCGTTTGAAACAAGAGCCTCATCACAGGTTCCAGGTCCCAGGACCCTGGTCCCAGGTCTCGCCGCAGGTCCCAGGTCCCAGGTCTCGTCGCAGGTCCCGGGTCTCGCTGCAGGTCCCGGGTCTCGCTGCAGGTCCCGGGTCTCGCCACAGGTTCCAGAGCAGTTCTGGTCTTGATTTTTAATTTCAGCGTGGCCAATAATTGCCGTCTCTCCCTCTTGAATACTTAGTTCAAGCAAGAGTTTAGCACTCGAATATAATGCTAGTCATGAAGAAGTGCTATGGAAGGATATAGAGCCGTAGTAATGTCATGTTTTGCCACTGAGCGATATGAAATACCCGGTAAACTGCAGCAGGACAAACTCTGGGCCAAGTTAAGGTGAAAGGACTACAGTACATAAAATAACTGCAGACTAACATCAAGATTTTAATTTAAATAATATTAATTGTGGACTTCTTTTAAAAACAATTGTTTTTGATCAACCCAATCTGGCCAAGCAGACCCATCAACCGCAGGCAAGACGCTATCCATGCATAGCTGTCCTATGCAGTGAACTGATGTTACCATGCAGCTGACAGTGTCTTGCAACAGTGATGTGCAAGGAAGAGCGTAAATATTTGGTTCCTGGATAGATGCCACATTTGTCTCTCCACTCAGCTAACAGGGGCACCACAGCAGGCTCCACATCACCACGTAATTTAGTTATATGGTTACCACCCAGCGTTGTAAATGCCATTCTGGGTTACAGGAAACAGTTAAGTTTGTCACTCAGTGTAGAGCCACCTGAAGTGGAAAGGAGAATAAAAAGTGACAGGAAGGAAAAGGAATAGGCAGAAAGGAGGACAGACACAGAGAGAGAATGAGAAAGGAATGAAGAAGTAGCCAGCATTACATCAAGTGAGTGGATGGTGTGCATCTGCTGCTTCCATTGTTTGTACAAGTATCCGTGTTGGAAGGGAGGCGTCGCTGGCATGGGGGGGGGGGCTGTTGCCATGGTGATAACGGCTTGTTGTTGTTACCTGGGAAATAACGAGAACACCTGTTGTGACTACGGGCTTATAAGTATTTGATTTTCATTATTATTATTGTTATTGTTATTATTATTTTGTTATTATTATTATTATTATTATTATTATTATTTTATTATTATTATTACCGGTATTATTATTTTTTGTTAGTAGCAGCAACAGCAGCAGCAGTAGTAGTACTTGTAGTATACGAGCAGTAGTAGTAGTTGCAGTAGTAATAGGAACAGTAGCAGCAGTAATATTAGTAGTAGTAGTAGTAGTAGTAGTAGTATCTTCATTTTAACTCGGTCTATAATTATCATCTCATCTTGAATGTTGAATTATAGACAAATACTATAAATGCTACTAGTCACGAAGAAGTGCTAGGGATGCTACTAGTCACGAAGAAGTGCTATGGAAAGTGTACAGTACACCATATTGTCTTTTTCTCTCCCTGGGTTACATGAAAAAACTGCAAAATTATAATCTGGCCCAAATTAATTTTATAATGTGGGAAATAAAATACAATGGAGAAGATTTATTAATTCATTGCCAAATAAATACAATAAAGAATAAAGCAACAAATAAAAATAAAACAGCAAAACATTAAATTGAAAAGCGAAAAAAAAGAAAAAGAAAAAAATGAAGCTAAAATAAAATAAGCAAAAAAATAAAAAAACATTCAAAAGTAAAGCAAAAATAAAATAGAGTAAGAAGAGGCAGAAATTATCAGTTCAAAACAAAAGAAAATCTTCTAAGGTACACTTTTTCCTTATATTCAGTTTTGATATAAATTCCTCAGTAAAACAAGGAAAAACGTAAATATCCCCAGTTATCACATTTTTACAATCTCTTCCAAAAAATAATAATAATAATAAATAATAATAATAATAATAAATTCGTGATACTAAACACAAGCCTTGCTTATAACGAGCTGTGTCTATATGTTGTGAATCTATATTTTGAATTTCCCGCCGCCCAACCGTATGTAAACAAAGGTGTGTTGTGGTTGGCCTGGGTACGATAATTTTGCTTTGATTTAAGGAATTCTTTCTCTCTCTCTCTCTCTCTCTCTAGCTTGTGATCGGGAGGTCGCAAGGCCGAGCCTCGCCCAGGCTACCGTTGCCGGGAGGGGTAGCGCCCTCCTGTAACCCAGCGGGGCTATATGGCCTTAGTTGCCTAGCTCGGGGAATTCATTTTCTCTCTCTCTGTCTCTCTCTCTCTCCTCCTGAAATATTCACCAGCAGTTGTGTTTGGGTTCGATCATTTTTTCTTACGTTAACTATCTCTCTCTCTCTCTCTCTCAGGCCCCTACACCTCATCAGGAGGGTAATCTACAGAGGTCTTATGTAGTGCCCCACTATCTTCCAACCAACCTACCTACCTACCACAGTGCCCACCTACCTACTTACCTACCACAGTGGCCACGTGTCTGCCTACCCACCTACCTATCTACCTGCCTACCACAGTGCCTGCCTACATACTTGCCATTCTCACCACAGTATTTACCTACCCACCTACCAAAATACCTCCTTCCCACAGTTCCTACCTACCTACCTACTGCCCAAAATACAGTACCTACCTACCTCCCTCCCAGTCCCTACATACCTACCAAAATTCCTACATACTGTACCTTCCTCCCACAGTCCCTACCTATCTACCTACTTACATATCTACCTCCCCAATGCCTAGGTACTTACTACAGTGCTTGCCCACCCACCTACCTACCTACCTACCAGTGTTATACATGCCTACATACCACAGAGTTATACCTACCTACCTACCTACCACAGTGTTATACCTGCCTACCTACCACAGAGTTATACCTACCCACCTACCTACCACAGTGTTATACCTACCTACCTACCACAGAGTTATACCTGCCTACCTACCTACCACAGAGTTGTACCTTCCTACCTACCTACCACACTGTTATACCTACCTACCTACCTACCACACTGTTATACCTGCCTACCTATCTACCACAGTTATACCTACCTACCTATCTACCACACTGTTATACCTACCTACCTATCTACCACAGTTATACCTACCTACCTATCTACCACAGTGTTATACCTACCTACCTATCTACCACAGAGTTATACCTACCTACCTATCTACCACAGTGTTATACCTACCTACCTACCACAGAGTTATACCTGCCTACCTACCTACCACACTGTTATACCTACCTACCTATCTACCACACTGTTATACCTACCTACCTATCTACCACAGTGTTATACCTACCTACCTATCTACCACAGTGTTATACCTACCTACCTGTCTACCACAGTGTTATACCTACCTACCTATCTACCACAGTGTTATACCTACCTACCTGTCTACCACAGTGTTATACCTACCTACCTGTCTACCACAGTGTTATACCTGCTACCCATCTTTTTTTTTTTTTTTTTTTTTTTTGATAATGGAGGAAGGAAAAACAAAGGAAAAAAAAGTCCATGTGCCTAAAGGCATCCTCCATTCATAAAATACTTATAACAATTGGATTTAAAATTGAGAGGATTAAATGTATGTGGGAAACAACTCCCAGGAAGTGAATTCCAGAGAGTAGTAGTTCTGGGGATAAATGAATTTTGATAAGCAGAGGTTCTGCATTGTGGGGAAGAGAGTGTGAGTTCATGGGCGCTCCCAGCTACCCGAGTATTTCGGGAGAAAATGTGAAGGGGAGGCACAATTGAAGCCAGTTCGTTAGATCACTTACGGTAAAAATATCGATAAAATAATGCTAAAGAAGCAACATCTCTACGTACTGATAATGGAGGAAGGTCCTGCGTTATAGCAGGTTTATTGATTTATCAAATGGTTTTATTTTGAATTTTGTCCAACTGCCTCAGTGCAATCGCTCTACATCCACTCCACAGTGGTGAACAGTATTCGATCTGAGAACGCACATGACTCTTGTATATCGTGGCCATCTGCTCGTCAGTGAAGAACTCACGAACTCTGCACATAAGTCCCAGTTTTTTATTAGCATTTTTAGCAAGGGATTTAACATAAGCTGTCCAGCTTAGGTTGGGGTTTAGAGTAACACCTAGGATATCAATTGTAGTGGATATGGGAATACTGACATCATCCAAAATTATGTGAGAGTCTGAGGGACTCCTTCTATTGGAGAAATTAATGTATTTAGTTTTCTGAGCATTAAATGAGACCAGATTTCTTTGTCCCCATTGATTAATTTTAGAAAGGTCCTGGTTCAGAGAAATTGCTGTGTTTACTGGGGAATTTATAATATCAAATTTTGTAAAGGAGATACTAAATGTGAAAGAACTATGAAGAGTCGAGTCATCAGCATAAGAGTGTATTGGCTTGTGAGTGACAGATAGGAGGTCATTTATATGAATGAGAAAGAGGGATGGCACCAAGACTGATCCCTGAGGTACGCCAGCATTTATGGAATGAAACTGAGAATAAATTCCATCTACCATGACCCGTATTTTTCTACTATGAAGGTAAGAAGAAATTAAAGGAACCAGTGATGTAAGGCCATGGTGTGACATCTTAGACAATAAGGCCTGGTACCATACTCTGTCAAATGCTTTTGATATGTCAAGTGCTATTGTGTGTGTTTCACCGTGTTGGTCTATTGTTTTGTTAATCTGATGGGTAAGAAGGTAAAGAATGTCTACAGTTGAACGTTCTTGTCTAAATCCATACTGCCGATCATTGATCAATTTATTGATTTCTAGATGCTTGACTATGTGTTTGTTAATTAGCGTCTCAAACTTTACCGAGAACGGAAGTTATTGCAATTGGTCCATAGTTTGATGGATCAGAAGTTGCCCCCTTTTTAGGAACAGGATGGATATTTGCTTCTTTCCAAGGGGCTGGAAAAATTGAGTTACGGATGCATAAGCGGAACAATTTTGCTAATACAGGAGCCAACACTGAGGAGCAATTTTTAAGTACTATTGAAGGAATTTCATCTGGACCAGTGGCTGTGTCTGCTGATAGATTCTGTAATACAGCTTGTACGAATCTGGTGTGAATCATGAAAGGAGGTATTTGAGGGGAATCAGAATCAAGTACAGGAATATTGTGATTTTCTGTATTTAGGGTTGAGATTGTTGAAAAAATGTCAACAAGAAGTTTGGCTTTTCCAAGTGGGGCATTTACTAGATTTCTATTTGGGGACTGTAAAGGTGGAATGGAAGAGGTGGTGGTGAAGTTATTTTGAATGAATTAAGGGTTGACCAGAATATTTTGTTATCATTTGAATTGTTTAGTAGTTTGTTAGCTTGTCTATGTAGAAAGTTTGATTTAGAAAGATTGATAATAGTTTTGGCATGGTTTCTGATATTTTTATAATAGTTAAAGGCTTCTTTGGTTTTGGTCCTTGTATAAGTGTTATAGGCTATTGTTTTATGTTCTGTTACTCTAGCACAATTGTGGTCAAACCATTTAGGAGAATTACATCTTTTTCTGTAACTATGATGGGGAATGAATGTTTCCATGCCGACTTTAATGAAATCCTGTATGTGGCCCAATGTGGAATTTGCATCTTGGGAGAAAAAGGAGATCCAAGGAACATCCATGAAAAAATTATGGAGTCCCTCCCAGTCTGCTCTGTCGTAGTGCCATTTAGTCACCACGACCTGTTCAGAGCAGGAGGGTGTGGTAGGTGTTAAACTGGTGGCTTAAATCAGACAATGATCCGAGGATCCGAGGGGGCACTTCACTTCGACATTATAATTATCTGAATTGGTTGTTAGAAACAAGTCCAATAGGTGGGGATTTTGATCGGGGTTGTCTGGTACATGGGTGGGTTGACTGACTGACTGGGTGAGATTTAATGAGTCTGCAAATAGCTCACATTCAAGACCAGAGTCATCAGTTCTGGCTGAATAAGTGAGCCATTCAACATTATCGACATTAAAATCACCCAGAATAGTAATTTCTGATGCAGTGTTAATGTTGAGGACACTTAGTTGTGAAGACAGAGAGTCAAATAAACTCGGCTCTGAAGGGGCATTAGGGGAACGATAAACACAACAGAAATACTTAATTTTACCAAAAAAAATTAGTCGAAAAAAGGACAATTAAATTTAGTAATCTCCTCCAGGGCAATTTCTGATTTAGCAAGGCAACATACACCTCCTTTGGGTCTGAAAATTTGAATCAAGATATAACCAGGAAAATTAAATCTGGCTAAATCAGAGGTGGAGCTTACTTGTGTCTCTGTCAGAAATAGCAGACCAGGGGATTCTAACTGGAGGAAATTTTGACAGAGTTGATGTTGGAGTGAAGTCCTCTAATATTGCAAAAGAAAATTTTACTGCTCTGACGAGCAGATTTAGGGCGCCGCAACACTGGAGGCGGCACAGTGGCTTGATGACGACCGGGACGGCCCTGTGCAGACAACCCAGCCCTGCCGGTGGTGGTCACCCGAGAAACCACCGCACTGATTCCCAGTATAGTAGCAGCCATGGTTCTTTTTATGGGGGGGAGAGCAGAGATGTGTCGTGGAATGGGTATGATATGTAATGACAAGATTGGTGTTTTATGGAGAGAGGATAGCTGGTTTAAGGTAATGTAATATAATGTGGATGTGTGTGTTGTGTAAAGAGGGCAGCCTGATGCCCTCTGGTGTGTGAGGCAGAAAGATGTATAACCAGCTACCAAGGCCTAGGAGAGAAAATGGAATCCAAGCAATTCTTTGAGTCTTCCGTTACCTTGACGGTAGTACTTCCCTGGGCGAGGTTGCCTACCCCTATTACTCCCATTGTCCCCTCCACCACCATTAGCTACAGTGCATTAAAGTCACTACAATTTAACACCATCACAAGCTACAAGAGGTAGGAGACAAGATGTAGTGAGGTGCAGCAGCCTGGGGCTCCACCACAGGTGCACCCAGTTCAGTTCTTCACCTTGTCTTTCTGACTCCCTTTCTTTACCTCGTTTCACCTTTCCTTTTCCTTCTCATTTTCATGCTTTCCCTTTTCGTCCATACAGTTTTTCATCCTATTCGTTTTATCTTATTTTACTCTTCTTCCTACTTTCCATTTTTTTCTGGTGGTTACTTCTTTCATTTCTAATATTTTCCTCTGCTACGCTTCTATCTCCTTTCATACATCCTTTACTTTTTCCTTGTCGTTCTCACTCCTTTTTTTCCGTTCTCCTCCCACTAAATTCCTTCAACAGAACCTACAAGAGAGGCAGGAGGCGAGATGAAGTCAGTGAAGCGGCCTGACACTCTACCACACCTGTACCCAGTTAACACCTTTGACAATTATACTTCACCTTCTTTTTCCTTCTCCTTAATTTCATATGTTATTTTATTCTCTTTTTTTTTTTTTCCTTAGTTTCTGTCTTTCCCTCCCCCCTTGCTTTCCTTTCTTCTCTTTCATTTCCTCTCCCTCTCGTTTCCATTCATTGTCTCTCTTCTCTCTTACTTTCTCCTTTCTTCCTCACTTCGTTTCCTTAGTCCTTTCTCCTGTATTTCGTCACTATATCACAGCAGTAGAAGCAGAAACCAAGGTGCAGTAGGGTGTAGCGGTGTAGCGACCCAGGACACAAATAAAGGTGTACATGTTCCACCCTAAATTGAACCTAGATTTTTTTTTCTTTCTTTTCTCTTTTTTCCTTTTTCGCTTGTTCTTCTATTGTTTCCTGTTATTCTTTTAGCGTTTATCTTTTCTTTCCTTCTTTGTTTCTTCCTTCTTACTTTTTATTCGCTTGTCTTCTACCTTCCTTTTCTTCCATTTATTGTACTTTATCCTTTCAATATCCCATCTGGTGACATTTGGTTATTAATTCTCTCATTTTCCTGCCTCCTTGTCAATCTTTTTCCCATTTTTTTCTTTCTTTCTCCCCATTTTTCTTTGTCTTCCTGCTTTGTTTCTATAAAATATTGCAGTATCACAAACTAGAGAAGTAGAAGGCGAGATGAAATAAGATCAAGAATACTTACCTACTCCATCACACCATCATCATCATCATCATCATTCCTAGCAAGACTAACTTAAACAGGCAAACCATTATCACCATCATCATTCCCATCAATACTAACGTAAATAAGCAAACCATTAGCATCGCCACCACCACCACCATCATCATTCCCATCAATACTAACGTAAATAAGCAAACCATTAGCATCGCCACCACCACCACCATCATCATTCTCAAGACTAACCTAAGTAGCCAATCCATTAGCATCACCACCACCACCACCACCATCACCACCACCACCACAACTAGCGTCATCATCATTATAACCACCATCATTAACTCCATTAGAGCATCATCACCACTATATTACATCATCACAAGCTACAAGAGAGGTAGGAGGCGAGATGAAGTCAGGTGGAGCGGCCTGGCACTCTATTACTAGTGTACCGAGTTCAAACCTACCTGTACATTGCCTCCTTTTATTTTGCTATTGACATTTCCCATCTTTGTTCTTTCTTTTATTTTTCTCTGCCCTCCCTTTGTTTCTTTTGTCCTTTAGTTCGTGTTCCTCATTTTCGTTCTTTTTTTTCTCTCCTTTCCCACCTAATTTCTTTTTCTTTCTTTCTTCTGTTTCCAGTTTTTCCTACATTGTTATTTCTGTCCTTGTTCTTTCTCATTTTATTTCTTTCTTGTCTTGTGATTTTCGTTTTGTTGATATTCTTTCCCTCCTGCCTTTTCATTCTCCTTTCTTTTTTATATCACATCACCAGCTACACAGGAAGGAGGAGGTTACATGAAGTCAGGTTATTATCAACATTACTAACCCACAACGCCATCAGTAATACTATCACCACCACCATCATCATCATTATTAGTCTCCTCATTATCAGTCAATCAGGCATCATCATCGTCATCATCATCATCCTTACTATCATCATTATCATAAAAAAACAACCACAATCGCCATCACAATAACCACTACCTTGATCGTAATTCACACAAGTAATATAAGTGCTTGAAAGGGTACTGCAGGGGAGAAAGGTTGCTGGTTCTTTGAAAGCGGTGATAAGAAACAGGGAAGTGAGCATGGAAGTGAAAATGTTACTACATGAAAGTATTGTGATACCAACGTTAACGTATGGAAGTGAAGCTTGGACGTTGTTGGAAGGACACAAGTCAAGAGTGAGAGCAGTGGAAATGAGTTATTTGAGAGGAGCCTGTGGAGTCACATGGAGAGACGGGCTGACGAATGAGGATATAAAGGAGTGTTGTGGTGTGGATGTGGATGTGATAGGAAGTGTTATGAGGAACACACTGAGGTGGTTTGGCCATGTGGAGAGGATGGAGGGTGAAAGACTGACGAAGAGAGTGTATGTGAGTGAGGTGGAGGGGGGAAGAGGGAGGGGGAGGCCGAGGATGAGATGGAGGGATGAGGTGGAGAGGTATATGAGAGAGAGAGGTGTGAGCTGGGAGCAGGGCAGTGAAATGGCGGGGGAAAGGACGACGTGGAGGCGATTTGTTTGTGGCCACCCCAAACGGGATTGAGGCGTCTGGCAATAGATAGATAGATAGATTATAATCAATATCATTATCCATTCACTTACTGTTATTATCTTCACAACTAACCTATATCACCACCATCACTATCATCGTCATCATCATCACCACCACCACCACCACCACCATTATTAGCCACGCTAGATCTAAGCACCAATACAGTTCCTTCACCTTAACTTGGCAAAGATTTTCGTCTTTTTGCAGTAACTTTCCCGTAATTGAACTGATCAGAACCACATCCCTGTAGCCTTTCCCTAACACTTCTTCGTGACTAGCATCATATTGTAAAGGTATTTGTTGATGGTCAGCATTCCAGCTGGACAGCTGGTATTTCCAGGCCAAGTTAAATAGGACAGAGGATAGCACATCAGTTTAGTGTTAATCCCTTGTTACAGCTTAAGCATTGAGATTGGCCAGAGGGTCATTTTAGGCCAAGTTAGAGTGGACAGACTACTGCACCATATTTACTGATAATCCCTTGTTACAACTAAACACATATGATGATATGGTGGCAGTTTTATGCCAGGTTAAAGTGGAGAGAGTATAGCACTACTAAATAATAATGATCTACTCCAGCAATGTAGATTACGATATGAGTATTTTAAGCCAAGTTAGAGTGGACAGAGTACTGCAGCATATTTACTGATAATCTCTTGTTACAGGTCAGCATTCAGAATGGGGAGACGATAATGTTAGCCAAGTTAGAGTGGACAGAGTACCGCAGCATATTTACTGATAATCTCTTGTTACAGGTCAGCATTCAGAATGGGCAGATGGTAATGTTAGCCAAGTTAGAGTGGACAGAGTACTGCAGCATATTTAGTGATAATCTCTTGTTACAGGTCAGCATTCAGAATGGGCAGATGGTATTGTTAGGCCAAGTTAGAGTGGATAGAGTACTGCAACATATTTAGTGATAATCTCTTGTTACAGGTCAGCATTCAGAATGGGCAGATGGTAATGTTAGGCCAAGGTAAAGAAGGCCTAATATCAAAGGATTATAAGCACCAGGATAGGTAGGAGGCGATGTGGAGGAAGGTAGAGCGGCCTGGCACTATCACAGCTGCATAGAGTTGCAGCCTCTGTACTGTACTTTGACCTTCCATTATTGACTTATTTTAGCTTTGCCTTTTACCCTTTTTTAATTTCCTTCTCCTTTAGTTTATGATTTGCTTTATTCCTGTCTTCCTCTTCTTTTCCAAATTTCCCTCTTTCCTTTCCTTTTCTCCCTTTCTTTTTTGTCCTTTTCTATATTGTTCCTTCTCATACCTTGTCCTTTCTCATTCTCACATTCTCTTTTCTCTTTTTCATTCCTTCTGTCTTCTCTCTTTCTTTCTCCTTCCGCCTTTTCTCTCGTCTCCTTTCTTGCAACTCTATACTACAGCAATAAAACAACAATACAAGTAGGAGCCAATGTGAAGTAAGGTGGAGCGGCCTGAGAGTCTAACAAAAGTGTCCAGAGTTCCACCCTGCCAGGCACTTGACTCCTTTTTGGTCGTTTCTCTCCTCTCTCTCTCTCTCTCTCTCTCCTTTTTTCCCTTTGATTCTCATTCTGTTTGTTCTTTCGTTTTTGTTCCTTTTCTGTTTCCTTTTTTATTTTCGTATTCTATTTCCTTCTTTTTATCTTTTTCCACTTCCCTTTTTTATTTCAAATTCTTCTCCATTTCTGTATATTCTTTATTGGTTATCTCATTTTTGTTTATCGTTATATTTCCCTCTTTTCCGTTATTTCTTTTTCTCATATCAGTTCTCTTCTACTCCCTTTCATTCGTTCTCTCCTCCTCCAACCTTTCTCCACTATATTACAACATCACGACCTACAAAGGAAGAAGGATGACATGAAATAAAGTTATCACAAATACTAAATGGCTGTACTTCACCACCACCACCATCATCATCATCATCAATATCTATACAGTTTCAGCTTCATCATTATCACCATCAGCAGCAGCAGCAGCAGCACAGTCACTACGCCAGTCATCACCACCATCGCCATTATCAACTCCTTAGATCTGGGCATTATATTACAGCATCACAAGTTACAAGAGAACAGGAGGCGAGATGCAGTAAGGTGCAGCGGCCTGGCACTACTACACCTCACACCTGTACTGAGTTAACATCTTCACCCACTGTGACGCCATCATCTTCAGTATTTCCTTCCGTCTTGCCTTCATTATTCTTTCTCCCTGTTCATTTTTATCACTATTCCATTTCCTTTCTTTCTTTAACTTCCATTCTGTCTTTACTTTTTTCTTTCAGTTTCCTCTTTCTTCTCCTTTTCTTTCCCTCATTTCATTTCCTTTGTCTTTTTTTGCTCTTCTTTCATTTTTCTTTGTAACTGTCCCACTTCATTTCTTTCTTTCTCCACTCCATTACAGCATTTCAAACAAGAATGGAAGCAGGCGATGAAAACTAAAGATAATAGCCTACCATCAGTACTAACCTATCACGTCACCATCATAATCACCACCACTGTCATCGTTATCATCACTACCATCATCATCCATAACGTTTTGATCAGAACTGACTTTAATCATCACTGATGCCATCACCACCACAAATATCATTACCCACGCACTTATAATTTTTATTAAAACTAATTGCACCACCATTACCATCATCATTACCACATCACAACCAGCACCACAGCCATCATCATTATCATCACTTCCACTATCACAGTTGGCTACATTCATCACAAGCTACAAGAGAGGCAGGGCCGCAGGAGTCAACATGAAGTAAGGTGTAGCGGCCTGGCACTCAGCACCTGTACACAGTTAACACCTGGCTCACGCGTGTCCTTTTCTTTCTTTATTTCTTCCGCATTCCTTTCTTTATCGTTCTTTAGCCGCGTAGGCGCTGCCAGCAGTACGATAACTGTCAACGAAGCACGGATGACAGGAACAGGGCATGGCTAACGATGATTTCCCGGTGGAAAGAACTGTAGATATCAGTGATCTTGTCACTTACAAACCTCTCTTGGTTTAGCGTGCCTAATTCATTAAATTCAATATTTAAAAATCGGCGCCATGATAGGCTGATATGGAAGTAGTCAAAGTTTTGTTATATTTACTAAAAAAAAAAAAAAAAGCTGGCAGGCACACAAGGCACCTGTGGCGACCAATCAGCTTGGAGCAGAGAAACCAATGAGAGTGCGTCTTTTGGGTCACGTGACACAAACGTCAGCTGCACGTCACACTTCCGTGAGCAGGAACGCCTCCTGAACTTTGATTTGAAATTAGTTTTAAGTTAGCTGGTGGGTGTGGTGGATATAGCAGTATTGGGCGTTATTAATATTTTCTTTTTTCCCAAGAAGATGCATCTGTTGATATTCTATGAGATCAAGGAGTGTTATCAAGAGCAGTTGACTGTCCTAACTGTAAATACCGTGTAATTACAGAAAAGACTGTGCGACTCTGGGCATAGGCTTTACAAGCTGTTCCCAAGGCCCAGTATTTCTCCTACATACCATACACCTCCACTTGTCACCACTTCGGCGCTAACACCCACCGTCCATCTTGAATACACGCTAGGGCTGTCACATACAGGACTGTCTACAGGTGTTGTTGTGGTGCTGGACAGGAAGGTCACCTTCACGTGGTGGCACAACTGTTCGGTTATACAAATGTTCCTCATCTTCCCCATTCCCGGGAAGGATGATGGAGCACTGCTAGCGGATTCCCATGCACCAATCAGTGCACAATTATCTTGGCTGTAGGGACGTGCGCACCAAAGACACCACGGTGCACAGCCGGACACACACCACGGTGCACAGCCAGGCACACACCACGGTGCACAGCCGGACACACACCACGGTGCACAGCCAGGCACACACCACGGTGCACAGCCGGACACACACCACTGTGCACAGCCGGACACACACCACTGTGCACAGCCGGACACACACCACGGTGCACAGCCGGACACACACCACGGTGCACAGCCGGACACACACCACGATGCACAGCCAACCACACCACCGACAAGAGTAAATATAAGAAACTAAGCACTAGCATACTTGCACAAACACCCACCGTCAGAGAACAATGTGATCAAAACAAAGTAAAAAGCTTCTTTGTAATCAACTTGTGGTATCAGAGAACATCGAGAAGAGAATAATGTCAAGAAAATATGAAGTTCTTTAAAAAACACTACCAGGGAATGGTTAGTAGTGGCTGTCTTGGCTGGATTCATTTGGAAGGTAACCCCAGTGGACTGTGTTGAAGTTGCCCTTATCCCGCAGCCAACCATCCTCCTCTCAGGGGACAGGGAGCGAGTGGAGGGGCGTTTGTCTAACTGGGCAAAGGAGCCGATCCATTTTATGGATGCCACCACGTGAAGGCGTCCCTCCAGCAACCAGTGAACAGTAAAATCCAATCAGTGCAGTGTAAACAAAATATTAATTCCTTCAAAACATCACGCCATTGTGGAGTTAGATTCAAAGAAAAACTCCTTACAAAATAACAACAACAGTGAGTAAAAACATCGTTCAGTCAACCAGTGAACAGTAAAATCCAAGCAGTGCAGTGTAAATATTTAATTCCTTCAAAACATCACGCCATTGTAAAGTAAAATGCAAAGAAAAAAACTTACAAAACTAAATAACAACAACAGCAAGTAAAAAGATCGTTCAGTCAACCTGTGAACAGTAAAATCCAAGCAGTGCAGTGTAAACAAAATAATAATTCCTTCAAAAAAGGCCATTGTGCAGTTAGATTCAAAGAAAACAACTCCTTACAAAATAAATAAGAACAAAAGTGAGTAAAAAGATCGTTCAGTTAGAAGTGAATACTTACAATTCAAGCCCAATGTATCAGGAGCGTAGGGACCCGGGGCTAGGCTCTCACTCTTGGTTGTAAACATTGATTAAAGCATTCATGTAATGACGGCCCCTAACCCTGGTGCAGCACCAGTGTAACACTAGATAATCTCCAAATGTGAGGCGATCAAGTAGCTTTTTGTGTACGTTTGCGGGCAGGCCAGCCCTGATATATCCTAGCCGAGTTGACTCTAACGGTAATACCGCCACTAGCCATATCACCGTTCCTACATTCAAAATGAGGGACATCAAAGTTAGAACAGTGAAAAAGATTGCGGCCTTTTCATATATAGGCGTGGCCATGTTGTAACAGCCGTAGACCACCGTCGTAAGACCCAAGATGTGGTCATCTTGATCTATTTTACACCTTACAAATGGAGGAAATGCTTTCGTTATTTCATCATTTAAATTATCCAAGTCTCGCTCGTAGATATTTGGAATGATTTTAAACAGTGTTCGTGAGGAAATGGCGTACAAGAAAACCAACTCAGTAATCCCCAAGATTATTGCAATAACATGAAGAATAATACTGCTAAAGTAACCGGTGAAATTTCCCAAATTATCTTGTAAACTATTGCCTATCTGTGCTTCTCGAGTGTTCTCTAATCCATATGTATTTTTCAAATATTTAGTTTTCAACCTGGAATCCACCCCCCAAATTACCTCTGGGACAAGGAGGATGAACAAAAAACACAGTGAAATAAGAATGTAAAAATCAAAATAACGGTACACAACGGAAATCACATCGTCGTCGTCCTCGAAACCAGACGAATATTGGTTAATTCTGCAAACATATTTTAAATGTTCGCTTATTGGTTTTCCTTTTGACAGATCTACACAGTGTAAATCACTGATAATACTGAAGTAAATTTTGATACATATTATAACCACGAATTTTGACACTGATATACAAGTAAAATAATAACCAAGCGATCCCACGGGGGACACAGGGTCCGATAGTCTTGCTAGAAAACTTTCCATTTTTAGTGGATTACTGATCAACGAACTTGTTTCACTGATCGCTGGGACTAAACTGAGTCAGCAGGTGGGAAGCCTCCCTTTATATACATTAGTTATTTTCACCAACCGGTGATGTATTGATATCACTTCAACCTGTGAATTGATAGTTATTCTCACTGGTTGGTATTGGACCACTGCCGCTAAGTTATTTACACCAACAATAAACATTTCACTCAGCCGTTTGGAATTATTTGACAGGCAGGATTTCCTTTGAATTTCGTTACTCCATATTTCATTAAAACTGACAGTTCGGTGTGTGAAGTATTTCAAATAAAACTATCAAGGACTTTAAGCCTTTTCCTTGCCTTGTTTACAAGTTAATGCTTTGGGGTAAACATACGTTTTACTTGAGGCAGCAGAAGCACCTTACCAAATCAGTTCTTCCGCCTGATAGTAGTCTTCACTATTTTCCTGGCCATTTCAGGTGTGGTATATGAGCGTTTCATGTTAAATTTTTCTCCCTATTGTTTTTAGCCATGTTCGTTCCGCTGTATAAACTGTTTCTCGAGTGTAATGGCGAACGCTTACAACATACCGTACAGAAATCCAGCAAAATTTGTTGTTGGCGGCCGGGTCGCCTGTTATTATATCTTCCTAATTTACGTTTTAGTGTAAACTACCCAAACTAAACTTAACCCAGCCTTACCAAGCAATTTAACCAAACCTTACTTAACCAATATTATAGACATTTTTAGTTAATCCGCCATTACGCCCGTGAAATAAAACGTAAGATAACTGAGAAACAAAGTCAACATTATAAACATCATTTACGTCCCCCAAAATTGTTAGAATAAAAATGCAGTAAATACGAAGGTTGATTAATTTGGTAGGTGGCGGCGCTAACCATCCATTCACTCGATGTAGGCCTATATAGTGCTGCTGTCAGGCGCCTACCCTTTCCTCCCTTCCTCTTCTTCCTTTCCTTCATTCTTTCCTCTTCTTTCTGTCTCCGGGTGAAATTACACTGAGTGACAAGCCAAATGGTTTCCTGTACACCAGGAAACCATTTACTGCGCTGGGTGGTAACCATAGAACCAAATTATGGCGCCTGGTGGTTTAGTGGGTAATTACGTCGCTCCCCATCCAAGGAGTGGTTGGGGTTTATTGCTCATGTAATGCCATTCAGGGATGAGTGAGGCTGATCACTCAAATGTCAGGACCAACTTGCCTAGCCCCGGGCTCCTGCGCTTGTCATGGGGCAACACTGGGTTAGATGGTGAATGAAATATCTAAGTAGGTTTGAGTAACATTTCTCTGCTCAGTAAGAAGGCAGTTGTGTGTGAGATTTATATTGTAAATATGATGATTATTGTTATTATGAATACCGGTATTATTACTCATTATAATTGATATTATTATTTTAGTAGAGTAGTAGTAGCAGTAAGAGTTGTAGGTGCAAATAATGCAATAGTACTAGCTGTAGTACTAGTTGCAGTAGTTGTTGTAAGGATATTAGTAGTACCAGTAGCTTCAATAATAACTGATAGGCTAATAACTGAATTTGGCCTGTAACCATAATCTCTCTCTCTCTCTCTCTCTCTCTCTCGTAAATACACAGATAGATTAATTGATACAGTGCCTGGACAAACATTTAATGGTTCAATTTTTATTTATTTTTTATGCAAAAGTACACTTGACAGAGAGGACTTTCAGATGGATTTGTGAATGGGTTGATGCCTGGTGAATGGATAGAGAGATAGATAGATGATTGATGGATAGATAAGATGGATGGATAGATAGAATAGATAGATAGATAGATAGATAGAAGGATGGATGAACTATAGGGTCTCTAGGATGTCCCAGCTCACACATCCCCAAGTGGCATTATGTGAGCTCTGGCGGGATATTAAACCTACAATATCCTGCTAGTCACGAAGAAATACAATTGAAAGGATGTAGAGCCATCATATTGTCTTCTGTCACTGAGGTGCGAGATAGGGACTAAGGATGACCAAAATCTCAGCCAAGATAAAATTTAAAAAATATATAGAGGAGTTTATTCTGTAGATTCCTGTTTTAAGTTTTATCAGAGAAAATAGAAGCTTAAATAGAGTACACTTACGTAATTTATTCGAGTTATATCTGCAGTTATTTAGATAATTTACCAGTAAGGAGGGCTAAATATTAAGTCTAATGTAATCCCCTTTATATATATATATATATATATATATATATATATATATATATAAATTCGTGGTAATTAAAAAACGCATATATCCTTAAAATCAAGTAGAAAATGTTTGTTTACGCTTCAAGTTATGTTAAAATGGCGACCAAACCAAGAAATCCTCTGTGCCATTTCTTCAATATGTTCTGGCGTTTTGAGTGTCATCTGTTGGAGTTTTAAGTACGTATACGGTCGTGGTTTTATTGGAAGTGTTAAACTGAGGAAATACACACAGTAAGGTAAAAAACTGAGTGATTATGATTTTTTTTCTTGTTTGTCTTGGGCCATATTTTCTTCCTTATTTATGTATTTGTGATATCTTTTGACGGGGAACCATAACCCTATTTAGCTCAGCTGATGGCCAAACATAGTTAGATTCTTGGAAGCTTGACTAGAAACCATGGAGATTCATTCCTACCTTTTGAATATTAGCCTCAGCTCAGTTGATGGCCAGGCACAGATTCTAGGATTAGTTTGACAAGCGACCAAGGAGACTCATTCCTTGTAAATAATTGTCTTGTAGCTCAGTTGATGGCCAGGCATAGTTAGATTTTAGGATAAGTGACTAGTAACCAAGGAGACTCATTCCTTGTAAATAATAGTCTTGTAGCTCAGTTGATGGCAAAGCATAGTTAGATTTTAGGATAAGTGACTAGTAACCAAGGAGACTCATTCCTACCTTATATACTGTATATTAGTCTTGTAACTCAGTTTGACAGCCAAGCATAGTTAGATTTTAGGATAAGTTTGGCTAGTAACCAAGGAGACTCATTCCTACCTTAAAGCTCATCAGATAAAACCATGTACATATGATTAGTGTGGTTTCAGACTAGGTTAGGTATGATTTATTGTAATTATTTTTACTTGGAGTATAATTTCATGGTTTTCCAGAACGTATTTTGAGTTAGGCAGTTTGGGGGGTTAGTTTCATTTTTTTTTTTTTTTTTTGGCTAGGCTGTTTTCGGGGGTTTTAATTTAACCTTTTTTTTATTCAGGCATTATGTTTGAGATCATGGTTTTCTAGAATGTTTTTTGAGTTGGATTTTTTTTCTGGCTCTGACTTTCATAATATTAGTTCAAAAAGGCACAAATCTGGGCTAAGCTAAGATGAAAGAAGTAGAAGATATTCTGTATGTAAGGTTCTATCTATCTGTCTGTCTACTTGTCTATCTATAGCCAAACGCCTTAATCCCGTTAGGGGTGGCCACAAACCAATCACCTCCATGTCACCTTGTCCCCTACCATTTTGCTGCCCTCCTCCCAACTTACACCCGCCTCTCTCATATACGGTACCTGTAACGTGAGGCAGTAAAACAAAGCAAATTGCACTTGTAAGTTCCACGACATTAATATTTAAAGTAAAACCTTGTTATAACGTTCCTCACTCGATGTAGTGCTGCCTACTTCTTCCTTCACCTTTATCATTCTTTTTCTGTGTCTGTCATCCTCCTATTTCTCACCATCATCCACTCACTCGATGTAGTGCAGCGTACTTCCTTCACATTTATCATTCTTTTCCTGTGTCTGTTCTCCTCTCTTCCAATTTTTCACCGTCATTCACTTGCTTGATGTAGTGCTGCCTACTTTTTCCTTAACCTTTTTCTTTCTTTGTGTGTGTCCTCTCTTCCTATTTCTCATCGTTATCCATTCAGTTGTAGTTCTGCCTACTTTTTCCATCACCTTTTTCAATTTTTCTCTGCCTGTCCTCCTGTCTTCCTATTTCTCATCATCCTCCACTCACCTGATGTAGTGCTACCTACGTCTTCCTTCACCTGTATCATTCTTTTTCTGTGTGTCATCCTCTCTTCCTATTTCTCACCATCCTCCACTCACCTGATGTAGTGCTACCTACGTCTTCCTTCACCTGTATCATTCTTTTTCTGTGTCTGCCCTCCTCTCTTCCTATTTCTCACCATCCTCCACTCACCTGATGTAGTGCTACCTACGTCTTCCTTCACCTGTATCATTCTTTTTCTGTCTGTCATCCTCTCTTCCTATTTCTCACCATCATCCACTCACTTGATGTAGTGCTGCCTACTTCTTCCTTCACCTTTTTCATTCTTTTTCTGTGTCTGCCCTCCTCTCTTCCTATTTCTCACCATCCTCCACTCACTCAGTTCAATGCTGCGTACTTCTTCCTTCACTTCTATCGTTCTTTTTCTGTTTGTCCTCCTCTCTTCTTCTCATCATCATCCACTCACTTTATGCAGTGATGCCTACTTCTTTCCCCGCCTTTATCATTCTTTTTCTGTGTCTGTGCTCCTTTCTTCCTATTTCTCCCATCTTTCCGGTCACTTTTTATTCCTCTTCATTCCTTTTCAGGTAGGTTTATGTTGAGTGACAAGCCTAATGGTTTCCTGTAAGCTAGGAAACCATTTAACAGTGCTGGGTGATAACCATATAACCAATCCATACGTGTTCCCGACATGTCAGCAGAAGTGTTGGCGGAGGGTTAGTTCCCCTCCCCCGTAAAACAAACAACTCGGAGACAAATGGTCCTGCTTCACCGGATTATTGCGTCTGGCTGTATATAGATAGATAGATCAGTAGACCGGATATCGGATTTAACAATCACTACGAAGGGCACCAGACTTCCATCAGCGATAACAATGTCTGTTAAATGGGGTACAGTGGGTTACAATACATGTTTCCTACCCGTTTTACTCCAACTTGGTCTAAAATTGCCCTCGCCCCGTCAGGTTTGTTAAATTGTAACAGCAGACTATACTAATGCTGCATTAGTCATGAAAAAGTGCTATAACAGATGTGCAGTAAGCTGCAAAAGGGAAATTATGGGCCAAGTTAGTGTAAAATGGGTATAGTTTACATTTTTAGTGCTAGAAAATGCTATTGTACTCATTTAAGTAACAGATTATAGTAATACTGTACTAGTCATGAAGAAGTGCAGTGGCAAGGACGTGAAATAAGTTGCAAAAAGGGCAAAATTTTGGGTCAGGTTAATGTAAAATGGTTTGGGCATGTTGAGAGCATTGAGGATGGCAGGTGGGTGCAGAAGGTGAGAAGTGTGAATGTCTGGGGTAGGGTTGTGAGAGGCAGACCGAAGAAGACGCGGGATAAGGTTATAGAGTGTGACATTAGGGATAAGGCACTGAATCGGGAGGCTGCCAGAGATCGAGCTGCGTGGAGAGCCCCCAGGGATAAGGATCTGAATAGGAAGGCTGCCAGAGATTGGGCAGTGTAGAGGGCCGCCATTGGGTGACCAAGGCTGATGCTTTCAGGCATGTTGGAGCATTTATAAACAATACAGTACAGTACGATACAATTATTTTCTATCACAAGTAACACCAGACTGACCCCGAAATTATATTATGTAAGTCCCTGACTGTATATGGATAGATAGATAGTTAGGTAAATAGATGAGTAAAAAATGGGTAAATAGGTAGATAAGTACACAGATGGTAAATCGATAGATAGATAGGTAAGTGGACAGATGGGTAAATAGATAGATAACTAGATAGATGGGTAAATAGGTAGGTAGGTAGGTGGATAAATAAGTAGATAGGTAAAAGGATAGATAGATAGGAAAATAGATAATTAGATTGATGGGTAAATAGATAGTTGAATAGGTAGATAGATGGATAATTAGATTAATGGGTAAATAGATAAGTAGATAGATATTGGTAGATGGTTAACAGATTGATAGATATTGATATATTTCACCATTTTTAATAAGTGATCAGGAAATAACTCCCTCAAAGATTAATCATTTATCTTATTCGTTGCTCTTACTGATCATTAATAAGTATAATCTATTTGTTTTCATGTGAGGGGACTGGGCCACTGCCATAGCTAGAATTCTGTACTTACGGTAGTTGTGGTTGCATGAAATTTGGTGAAGGTATAAGGTAGGAATGAGTCTCCTTGGTTACTAGTCAAGTCAACCCTCCAATCTAACTACACGTGACCATAAACAGAGCTGAAAAAGCTTGGGAATCTTTTACCCCTCACGTTTCTCCTTCAGGTGACAGACTGACTAGTAACCAAGGAGACTATTCCAGTCTCAAAGCTCACTGGCTGAAGGATAAATCTGACTGGTAACCAAGGAGACTCATTCCTATCTTATAATTCAGTGGGCAGACTTTTGGTTAGTTTGGCCTTCTTTGTTCTTTTCTGGACCCCAGCCCACCCCATCTGGTGTTGGTGGTGGTGGTGATGATGATGATGTTGATAATAATAATAATAGTGATGATGATGATAATGACAAAGATGACAGTGATGATGATGATGATAGGATGATGACAAAGATGATGATAGTGATGATGACAATGATGATGACAAAGGTGATGCTGATGATGACAGTGATGATGACAATGATAATGATGATGATGATAATGACAAAGATGATGATAGTGATGATGACAAAGATGGTGATGATGACAATGATAATGATGATAGTGATGATGACAAAGGTGATGCTGATGATGACAAAGATGATGATGATGACAATGGTAATGATGGTAAACAGCAATTCAGAGCAGACTATTAAATGCTGCTTTATGGTTTGCAGGAGTGTGTGTGGTGGTAAGGACTACAAGCAAGAGATAGTCACCAGGCACAGGAGTAGTGCAGCACGGCTAACAGGCAAGAGTGGAAGCTGTAATAAAAGCCACAGTTGTTACAAGTTTACCTCAACCTTACATGCACAGTTGGAAGGTGAGACATGTTAATTTCTGTATTATACCCTTTTTACTCTAACTTGGCCCAAAACTGCCATCTCTTTGTCTTTAATGCTGAGCTGTAAAAATAGATTGACATTATAATATGATTCTAGTGATGAAAAAGTGCTATGGAGAGGATATAGAGCCATAGCACTGTCTTCTCCTGCCACTGAGCTATATTGAATGTTGTGAAAGGACAAAAATCTGTGCCAAGTTAAGATGAAAAATGTATAACTAGGCAGTGAAACCCTTAGCCATATTGGTGCCACCACATGAAGGCATCACCCAGCAGTGAAACCCTTAGCCATATTGGTGCCACCACATGAAGGCATCACCCAGCAGTGAAACCTTTAGCCATATTGGTGCCACCACATGAAGGCATCACCCAGCAGTGAAACCCTTAGCCATATTGGTGCCACCACATGAAGGCATCACCCAGCAGTGAAACCCTTAGCCATATTGGTGCCACCACATGAAGGCATCACCCAGCAGTGAAACCCTTAGCCATATTGGTGCCACCACATGAAGGCATCACCCAGCAGTGAAACCCTTAGCCATATTGGTGCCACCACATGAAGGCATCACCCAGCAACCTCCAGATAATTGTATACAGGTTAGGAGAGATTTTCCAACAAGAAGTGTTAGATACAGCCTTCATTATCCCCTTCACTTCAGAGGCTTAGTAAAATGTCTGCTATAGTCCGTTCATCTTAACTTGGCCCAGATTTTTTCTATTTTGCAGCTTACTTCACATAGATCAGTGTCAGGGAAGAACAGTGCTGCAGCACATCTTCCAGTGGCACTTCTTTGTGACTAGCATCATGTCCTGGGTAAATATATTGTCAGCTTAACATACAAGAAGGAAACATGGCAATTTTAGGCCACGGTACAGTAACAGGAGTGTGTAGGCAAAAGTAAAGTACTGTATAATGTTATGACAATTTTTTTTTCTGTAATTTACCCTGGATTTAAAATAGTATTGATGTTGCTATTGCTGTTATAGTCATTGTTTTTGTTGGTGTGGCCCTGTGTAGGCTACATGTGAATGTGAACCCAGTGGACTGCAGGCTTAAGTTGTCCTTCTCCTGCACTCCACAGTCCTCCTTTTCAACCCAGTGGACTGGAGGCTTAAGTTGTCCTCCTGCACTCCACAGTCCTCCTTTTCAACCCAGTGGACTGCAGGCTTAAGTTGTCCTTCTCCTGCACTCCACAGTCCTCCTTTTCAACCCAGTGGACTGCAGGCTTAAGTTGTCCTTCTCCTGCACTCCACAGTCCTCCTTTTCAACCCAGTGGACTGCGGGCTTAAGTTGTCCTGCACTCCACAGTCCTCCTTTTCAAGGGTAGGGAGGAAGTTGAGGAACATGTATATAATTGTTGCCTGGTGCCACCACATGAAGGCATCCCCAAACATATTGCTATAGGTGATTGTACCTGGTTTATTATCACCTGACAACTATAAAATTTGAATTCCAAGTCAAGAGTCCATGCAATGCTTATGAAGTAGTAACCGGTCTCCTTGGTTACTAATCAAATCATCTCTCCAATCTGACTACATCTGGCCATCATCTGAGCTGCCAATGGGTTAGGGATATTTGTTTTGCTAAACACACTGTAATAACAAAGACATGCCGTGTAAATCATCATCATCACCGTTATCATCATCATCATTCAGAAAGTCAGGAAAAGGTAAAATATGATAGTGGCAGAACTAATCCACCTCATGACCAGTGAAATGCGCCACACACTCATTTATTCACCATTCCAGCCCTTGGAATCCTGACTCCACCTGTTATTACACCAGCCCATACATTATTCCCACCCATAATAATAATAATAATAATAATAATAATAATAATCCATCCCTCCATCCATCATTAAATCCTATGTTGTCCCATGAGGAGCGTAGGAGCCTGGGACTAGACAAGTTGGTCCTAACATTAAAGATAAGAGTGTAATCATAATTATAATAATGATGATAATAATAATAATAATAATAATAATAATTTTTGTTTGAAACAAAGATGCAAGGGTGTGAAGTGGAGGAGTGGGAGGGTGTGAAATGTGTAAGGTCGGGCATGAATGGACGACGAAGACACAAGGAAGGATTTGCTTTGTTGATGAATGAGATGTGGCAAAGTGGAATGAGAGTTTACAAATGTGTCAGCTCGAGATGTATGTATGTCAAGTTCAAGTTTGAGAAGGTGAAAGTGGCAGTCATTGTAGCGTATGCACCATGAGGTGACAGGAGTGAGACAGAGAAAGACAGGTGTGGGGATAAGTTGAATGATGTAGTAGAAGCAATGCCCAGGAGTTATAAAGTGGTTGTAATGGGTGATATGAATGGTGGAGAAGGCACTGGTCCTGTGGATGATGTAATGGGTAGTAATGAAGTACCAGGAGAGAATGATAATGGAAAGCGACTGAAGGACGTGTCAGGAAAGGAGGTTGTGCGTTTGTAATTCCTACTTCAGGCATAAAGATGCACATAAATATACATGGTACAGAGGGAATGAAGATCGTGTTGAAAGACGCTGGATTGATTACATGCTCATAGAGAAACTGATGCTGGGAATGGTTGCTGATATGAGGGCAGTGAGAGGAAGATGTGGAGGTTTGTCAGACCATGATTGTGGTGTGCAAGATCAAGCTGAGAGGAGTGAGATGGACCAGGAGAGAGAGGCTGAAAGTTGAGAAGCTGAGGGTTAATGAAATGACAGATGAATACAGGGACAAAGTAGGGGAGGAACTGAATCAGTGAAATGGATCTGGACGACCTGTGGAATGCAAATAGGGATTGCTTAGTTAGGAATGTTAAAGCAGTGTGTGGTGTGGCAAGAGTAACAACGAAGAAGAAAGGTACGGCCTGGTGGGATGAAGAGGTTAAGAGAGCAGTGGAGGAAAAGAGGAAGCAGTGGCTAGAGTGGATACAGGACAGGGGCTTAAGTGAAGGAACTCCCTCTTCTGTCTTTCTTTCCTTCATTCTTTCCTCTTCCTTCTGCCTATGGGTAACTCTACACTGAATGACAAGCCAAATGGTTTCCTGTACACTAGGAAACCATTTACTACGCTGGGTGGTAATCATATAACCAAATTATGGCGCCTGGTGGTTAGTGGGTAATTAAGGTGCTCCAATCTGATTGAGCGTCTGTAGGTTTATATCCAAGGAAAGGTTGGGGTTTATTGCTCACGTAATGCCACTCAGGGATGAGTGAGGCTGGTCACTCTCAACTTAAATGTCAGGACCAACTTTCCAAGCCCCGGGTTCCTACGCTCCTCATGGGGCGACATAGGACTGGATGATCAATGGATGGATAGAACTGAATATATTGAGGACAAGAAGCACGTAAAGGGACAAATGAGAAGGAAAAAGGAGGAGGTAAATGATGATCTAGGACAAGGGTGGGGAACCTTTCTCCCATTAAGGATCATTAGGATATTTTTAACATCACTCGCGGACCATACAAAATTATCAGCTGAAAATCAACTGTAGCCCAGTACATTATATATATATATATATATATATATATATATATATATATATATATATATATATATATATATATATATATATATATATTCGTTCATGAGTTTATGAAATTGCATTTATGAATTGCTTCGCGGGCCTGATCAAATGGTCTTGCGGGCCTTATACGGCCCGGAGACCGGACGTTCCCCACCCCTGATCTAGGAAGAAAAATGAATGCAAATTACTCTCAAAATATGAAACTATTCTGGAAAGAGGTGTGGAAATGTAGAAGTAACAGTGGAAGGAAGTGTGAAGGATGTAAGTGGTAGATTATGAACCCATGGAGATGAAGTAAGGTCCATATGGAAAGAATATTTTGAAAGTATGATGAATGGGAATAGAGAGGGCAGAGCCACTGTAAACATGATTGGTTTTGGGGGTGTGCAGAGAAGGAATGCAGTGCCAGGAAACGTGACATTGGCTGAAGTGAAGAACACTGTGAAACGGCTGAAAAATGGGAAAGCAGCTGGTGTTGATGAGGTGTATGTAGAGATGATTAAGTGTAGTGGAGAGAGCAGAATGAAGTGCTTGTTGGAGATAATGTAAGATGGCATGGATGAATGAAACTGTTCCAGTAGAGTGGAAAAAGACTGATTGTACCCCTGTACAGAAATAAGGGTGAGCGAAGTGAGTGCAAGAATTATTGTGGCATAAGTATATTGAGTGTTGTAGGGAAGGTATATGGAAGAATTAGTACAAAGTAAGAAAGATATCAGGAGGCATATTGAGAGATGAACAGGGCGGCTTTAGGAGTGGCAGAGGATGTGTGGATCAAATATTTGCAGTGTAACAGGTAGTGAAGAACGCTTGTGAGAAGGACTATAAGGTGTTTATGGCATTTATGGATCTGGGAAAAGCATACGACAGTGTAGACAGAGATGTGGAAAGTTGTGCGTATGTACAGTGTAGATAGTAAGCTGCAAAGGTGCTGTTAAGAGTTTTTGTGATGGTAGTGAGGCATGTGTAACTGGGCCTCTAAGTGAACAGTTCACGATCAGTGTGGGCGTGCGACAAGGTTGGATGATGTCCCTGTGGTTGTTTATATATATATATATATATATATATATATATATATAAGTAAGAAAAATTGCAGAAGTCCTAGTGGGTGATGAACAGGGTGGCTTTAGAAGTGGCAGAAGATGTGTGGATCAAATATTTGTAGAGACAGCGGAGAAGGCTTGTGAGAAGGACCATAAGGTGTTTGTAGCATTCATGGATCTGGAAAAAGCATACGATAAAGTGGACAGAGAAGGATTGTGGAAAGTTTTCCGCATGTACAGTGTAGATGGTAAGCTGGTAGGTGCCGTCAAGAGTTTTTATGATGGCAGTGAAGCATGTGTAAGGGTTAGTGGGCTTCTAAGTGAATGGTTCACAATCGGTGTGGGCGTGCGACAAAGTTGTGTGATGTCCCCATGGTCGTTCACTACATATATGGATGGGGTGATGAGAGAAGTAAAAACACGAGTAATGGAGAGGAGAATGGCGTTGGTAACGAATGGTGATGGATGGAATGTCTCAAATTTGTTGTATGCTGATGATGCAGTACTACTTGCAAGAACCGGACAAGAACTTGATAGGCTAGTGCAGAGTTCTGCTGATGTCTGTGAGCGTCGTGCCTTGAGAGTATATGTAGAAAAGAGTAAAGCGATGGTTATTGAGAGAGAAGGTTACTCACAGTGCGATGTTATAGCGAATAGAGAGACTGAAATTGGTGAGAGAGTTCAAATACCTGGGTACAATGACTGAAAAGAGGAAAATGTGCAAAAGAAGTGGAAAGTAGAGTGACACAAGGAAGGAAAGTAGCTGGTGCAATGAAGGCCTTGATAAGAAACAGAGGCTTGAGTGTTGCAGCTGCACGAGGATTACATGAGTGTTAGTGCCAACTTTAACATACAGATGTGAGACTATGGTGTGGCATGAAAATGAACAGTCAAGAGCGAGAGCAATGGAGATGGGACTGCTAAGGAATGTATACAGAATACAGAGAGTGGACAGGATACGAAATAATGTGATTCGTGAAAGATGTGGAGTGAGGAAGTCTGTGGACACCAGAATCGAAGCGAGTGTACTAAGATGGTATGGTCATGTGGAGAGAATGGATAACAACAGAGTGGTGAAAAAGGTATATCTGAGCACATCTGAAGGAGGGAGGAGGCGAGGTAGGCCAAGGAAAAGGTGGAGAGATGTGGTGGATGAGTGTGTGAAGAAGAGAGGTTTGGAAGTTGGTGAGGCTAGGGAACTGACAAGAGATATAGCTGGCTTCATGAATATTGTGAGAAGTGCATGATCAGGGATTTGGCACCCCTTTTTAACGTGACAGCGTCTGGATTGACTCTATCGGATACGTTTGTGTGAAGCTACAAAACCTGATGAATGTGTTTGCCGTATCCGATAGAGCCAGGATTCCGGGGGCTTGAATGATGAGTGAATGGAAGCGTGGCTCATTGGACTGGGCAACTTTGGGCTGTCTGGACATTGCTACTCTTCACCCTGCCCTAGGGTGGTGGCGGTGGCAGTGGTGTTTGTGTGGAAGGGGGGGGGGATAGGTAGGGGTGCCCATTATCCACCCACTTAGTGTAGTGGTACTCTGTTTTTAGGATAGCTCTACAATGATTGGCAAACCAAATGATTTCCTGTAAACCAGGAAATCACTGACAACGCTGGGTGGTTACCTTATAACTAACTACCACGTGTTCCCTACGTGACAACAAGTAGGTTGGCGGAGGGTTAGTGCCCCTCCCTGGGAAACAATTAACTAACAATACGAACAAGAAGCCTCGCACCAGGACTGACCAACTCGTGACGACTAAGGACCAATCAAAGGACATGGTATGGATTGCGACATGGAATGTAAGGGGTGCAAATGATGAGGTGAAAGAGAGAGAGATTGTCCAGGAGCTTGAGGATGCGAAAGTGGATGTACTATGTGGATTAAGCGAAACTAAATGGTGAGGTGAGAGTGTGAGACAATGGGAATGATGAGGTATATGCGAGGGAGTGGGTGAGAATAAGAGGGCAAAAGAAGAAGCGTGTATTGTTGTAAGCAAGAGATGGAAGGAGAATATGAAAGGCTGAAGGATGGTGTGGGTAAGACTGAAAATTGGACTACAGATGTGGGCGATTGTGTGTGTGTGTGTGTGTGTGTGTGTGTGTGTGTGTGTGTGTGTGTGTGTGTGTGTGTGTGTGTGTGTGTGTGTGTGTGTGTGTGTGTGTGTGTGTGTGTGTGCGCGCGCGCCAATGCAAGATCGTGCAAGCAGAGTGAAGAAGAGTTCTGGACAAAATGCAGAAGCGTCCATGGAAAAGTTTGGAAGTAGTGAAAGAGTGTTTTTGATTGGAGATATGAATGGAAAAGTAGGGAATGTGAAGGTGGATTGAGTAGCTGGTGAGTGGGGTGTGCCTGCAAAAGTGGATGAGAATGGCAGTGCTTTAGTGGACATTTGTGCCGGGATGGGGTTGGTGATAGCCAATAACCCCTTCAGACACAAAATGATCCACAGGTATACATGGCGAGTGATGAGAAGGGTGGGTGGTGAACTGAATGAACTGAGGGCAATGACTGATTGACTATGTGTGTGAGGATGATAGGATGCGAAGGTATGTAATGGATGCAAGAGCATTTACAGGTTGGGGGAGTGAACTTTCTGACCACCACTGGGTGGCGGTGAGAGTCAAGGTTCACATGGAATGGAGGAATAGCAGAAGGGAAGGACAGGAGGAAGTACTTCATACAAGCAAGGTGGAAAGGTTACGAGAGAATGGATAAAAAAGCAGAATATAAGAGAGAAGTGGAGGAGTGATTGGGTAAATAGGATTTGGAGCAGATGGGGGACATGGAAGATGTGTGCAAGACATTCACAGAAGAAATCTGTGCAGCATATGAGGTAGTGTGTAGGTTGAAGAGAAGACGAAAGGGGGTGCAAGGAACTGCACGGTGGAATGAAGAGGTGAGACAGGCTGTGGCACAAATGAAGAAAGCATACAGTGAGTGGATGAAAAACAAGGGCGTAGAGGAAGTTGAGACACGGAAGAGAGTCATAGGTAGAGAGGAAGAGAGAAGTGAAATGATTAGTGAGGGAGAGAGTAAGAAGAGAGTGGATGAGGATTTGGAAGGAATTTGAGTATAACGTGGAGGGAATGTAAGAAAATGTTCTGGAAAGAGGTAGAGATAGACAGAGTGTTAAAGAAGATTGTCGGGGAGTGAAAGATAAAAATAGTAATTACTAGTGGAGAAGTGTGAAGAAATGAGGTGATGGACAGAACACTTTCATTAATAGTTGAACATGGGAATGAAAGCAATGTAAGTATATCCGGCTGGGGAATGGCTGGGAGAAGGAGGGATGTGAGTACAGAGGAAGAAATCATTAAGATGGAAGTTGTGGAAGCAATGAAGAAAGCCAAAATGGGGAAAGACCCAGGAACTGATGGGAGTGTGTAGTGAAATGCTGAAGCATGGGGGAGAGATAGTAGTTGAATGGATGTGGAAGATGTGCAGATTGGCCTGGGAGGAAGGTAGAGTCCCGGAGGATTGGAAATCTGCTAGAATTATTCCCCTGTACAAAGGAAAAAAGAAAAGAAGTGTGTGGTAATCATAGGGGCATTTGTCTTTTCAGTGTAATAGGAAAAGTATATGGTAGAAAACTTATTGACAGAGTTAGGGAAATAACAGAGGAATTAGTTGGAGAAGAACAGGGAGGTTTTAGGAAGGGAAGAGGTTGTGTAGATCATATATTCATTATTAGATCTTTAGTGGAAAAGTCTCTAGAGAAGGGAAAGTTGTATGCGTCCTCCATGGACTTGGAGAAAGCATATGACAGGGTGGATAGACAAGGACTGTGGAAAGTATTAAAGAATATATGGAGTAGATGGGAAGTTTTTGAATGTCGTGAAGACTATGTACGAGGGTGCTAAGGCTGCCATGCATGTGAATAGTGAACTGAGTGAATTTTTCTATTTGAAAACAGGGATGTGTCATGTCTCCATGGCTGCCGTCTCTATAAGGATGGGGTTATAAAAGAGATACAAGGTAGGGCAGTGGATGCTGGAGCGGCCCTAATGAGAAAGGGCTGTTTGGAAACTCCCTGTACTGTTGTTAGCATATGATATTGTGTTGCTGAGTGAAGATGAAGGGGAGCTGCAAGGCTTGGTGGATGAGTTTGAGAGTGTGTGTAAGAAACGGAATCTAAAGGTGAATGTAGGGAAGAGTAAAGTGATGGTCTTCGAGAGAAATGAAATCAGTGAATGTACAGTAAGGCTGGATGAGGAGAAAATTGAAAATGTGAATGCGTTTAAGTACTTGGGTAGTATGATGAGCAAGGATGGAAGTTTAGAGGGTGAAGTGCTTGAAAGGGTACAACAAGGAAGAAAGGTTGCTGGTTCTTTGAAAGCAGTGATAAGAAACAGGGAAGTGAGCATGGAAGTGAAAGTGTTACTACATGACAGTATTGTGACACCAACTCGAACTTATGGAAGTGAAGCTTCGACCTTGTTGGAGGGACAGAAGTCAAGAGTGTGCGCAGTGGAAGTCAGCTATTTAAGTGGAGCATGTGAAGTCACATGGAGAGACAGACTGACAAATGAGGAAGTGAAGAAGCGTTGTGGTGTAGATGCGGACGTGACAGGAAGCGTGAGGAGAAAAACATTGAGGTGGTTTGGCCATATGGAAAGGATGGAGAGTGTGAGACTGACAAGGAGAGTGTATGTGAGTGAGGTGGAGGGGAGGAGAGAGAGGGGGAGGCCAAGGATAAGATGGAGGGATGGAGTAGAGAGGTATACAAGAGAGGAGGGTGCGAGCTGGGAGCACGTCAGTGAAATGGCGTGGGACAGGGCGACATGGAGGAGATTTGCTTCTGGCCACCGATTACGGGATTGAGGCGTCTGGCAATAGATAGATTGATAGATTATTGATGGCACATTAAGCTACAAATAGCCCAATTCACAAATAGCAAACCTGCAAATATGGATGGCTGCCTGTATTTAGCCCATGACACCAGACTGAGACTTTGCTTACTGCGATTTCTGATACTACATCCCACTGATACTATCCAACAAAAGAACCACTGGCAGTTCAATCACTCACTCCAGACAAAAGCCAAAGTGGCACAGCCTCACCCACCTTTTGGTTCCACGTACAAAGGTCCCTCTGTGTACGCCTCCATGGAGGCAGGGACTCTTTTCCTCCAAGGTAACTCCCAACAGGAACACTCGACCTGCTCCTGCAGTTTTGTGGCCTTCCCCTAGAATATTTAGAGGTCAGATAGGATTGTTTCAGTCACACCAGATGTTACCTATTCCTGGCTTTTTGTTCAACTTTGCATACATTTTTATCCTATGGTATTTCTTACAGGAGTGCATTATGAAATTTTATTTTCTTTCCAGTGGTCTAGTCACATAGTTATAAGTATATACAGTATACACTATCTAAATTATTTTTAAAAATATTTAATGGAATGTTGCTCATAAAATGAAACTTACAAAGAGGCATTAATTAACGCAATTTTTAAAAATCCACAACATGGAGTTCTTCAAACCTCCACACCTCCCTCTTGTAAGGGGCAATGCATCTAAGCCAGCCAAAAATCAGTGCACATAACCTTGTGCCACTGCTGTCATCCATAACCACACTTCATGACTAATAACACACCTACACTATACTCTGTCCACTTTAATTTGGCATAAAATCATCTGGTGTTATCTGGAAAAAAAAAAAAAAAAAATCTACCTCAGTATATGAATGATTAAAATCCAAGCTTTGCCTATCTGGATTGCTGTTTTATGCACCAAAACTCTTCACCCAAATCAATATTCCTCTTTACCAATATCCTGCCCCTCAAAAAATAAAATCTTCATCTACACAAACCACTAGATATGGAGATACGCACAGCCAACTCCTCAGAGACTTTTCCTGGATTGTACTTTTTGCAACCAAACCCATTCAGTGTTTCAGTATTTAGGTTGACTTGGGAGTAACCCTTTGTGACCACGTAACTCCATATAACCCATTTATTACTAAGTGTTATTCAAATGCAGTTGCAGGTATTGTGCAGCTCTGTGTGCAGAGTATAGTATGTCTAGATATATACTTGGAGTGGCACATGAGAACCATGGCCACTGGACATAGCCCCATGCAACCCATGTATTAAAGTGATTACCGCTATCATCTGAAGTTATTATGCTGCTGTAATGTGTATTATGACTGGCTCTGTACTTGGTGGAAGGTAACCATCTAGGGCCACTTGTGATAACCCCGTATAACATATGCATTACTGAGTGATATCTGAATTCTGCTGTGGCTCTTCGCTACTGTAGGTGTGTAATGGGTATGACTGGACATTTTCCTGGGGGTGGATGACCAAAGCCACACAAGAGTAAAGCTGTATGGCTCCTTCACATAATCCCTTGTAATCCATGTACCAGAAAAAAACAAATAAAACTAATGTATCTGAACAAACTTTATCTGAAATACTGCTCTTGGATACAGGAGTTGCCTGAAGCAGAGAGCACAAAGCAAAGGTTAACGGAATGTCCAAAGCTGTCATTCGTATTAATACCCAATCAAATCCATCCACTTAAGTGAATGTTTGTGGACACATTACCAATAACTGATTCCAATTTCAGTCCATTATGAAGCCCAGATAACTCAGACTGGCAGCATAACAATTTGCTGATGGCTACTCATTTTAATATAAACCCAAATCTGTTCTGTGAGTGGATGGTTTAGCTAAAGAATTTGCAAAAAAACTGTGCAACTAACTTGAGTCCATTATGCAGCCCTGATGATGCGGGACTGACTGGGCAGCAGTAGTACTTGCAACCTGAGTCCAATATGCAGCCTTGATGATGCAGGACTGGCTGGGCAGCAGTAGTACTTGCAACCTGAGTCCAATATGCAGCCCTGATGATGCGGGAGTGGCTGGGCAGCAGTAGTACTTGCAACCTGAGTCCATTATGCAGCCTTCATGATGCAGGACTGGCTGGGCAGCAGTAGTACTTGCAACCTGAGTCCATTATGCAGCCCTGATGATGCAGGACTGGCTGGGCAGCAGTAGTACTTGCAACCTGAGTCCATTATGCAGCCTTCATGATGCAGGACTGGCTGGGCAGCAGTAGTACTTGCAACCTGAGTCCATTATGCAGCCTTCATGATGCAGGACTGGCTGGGTAGAGTCCATTATGCAGCCCTGATGATGCAGGACTGGCTGGGCAGCAGTAGTACTTGCAACCTGAGTCCATTATGCAGCCTTGATGATGCAGGACTGGCTGGGCAGCAGTAGTACTTGCAACCTGAGTCCATTATGCAGCCCTGATGATGCAGGACTGGCTGGGCAGCAGTAGTACTTGCAACCTGAGTCCATTATGCAGCCCTGATGATGCAGGACTGGCTGGGTAGAGTCCATTATGCAGCCTTGATGATGCAGGACTGGCTGGGCAGCAGTAGTACTTGCAACCTCAGGCTCAATGAAGATGCCCTCCTCCTGCAGTCCACCATCCTCCTTTTGGGGGATGGGGAGATGGGGGACATTAATTTTGTATAACAGCAGAGGAGCAGTTCAGTTATATCAATACCACCACATGAAGGCATCCACGGGTAAAACGGCCAATATACAGAAAAGATACATCACTTGGAACCTTCATATTGGATGGTTAAGTTGCGTTAGGTTTGTGTAATTCCCATAATAAAAACAATTTCAGTCTGCAGTCCACTGGGTTCAACTTCACATGAAGGATTTGCTGCATAATCGTTCAGTACAGTGTACAGAAAAGATCATCACTCAGGACCTTAATTTTTTGGAAGGGTTAAGGTAATAGATCTGGTTTGTGTAATGCCTTTAAATGAGGGCAACTTCAGCCTGCAGTCCACTGGGTTCATGTTCTGGTGAGTCTGGAGGCACAACCACCACCTCGCTAGTGTGATGCTCAGGTGACGACTGAAAAATGTCAAAGTTGGGACCAAAAAACGCCAAAGTTAGGATTTTAAAAAGGCAAAGGTTAGAACTGAAGGATGCCATTGTTATAACCCCAAATGCCAAAGTTAGGACAAAGATGCCAAGGTTAGGACTCACATTTGCCAAAAGTTAGGACCCTAAATGTCACTAAGTGGCAGTGGTTATGACTAAACAATGCCAAAGGTTAGAACTTAAGAAATAGCAACGTAACACATCAAAAAATGTCAAAGGTAAGGAATGGAAAACGCCAACAGTTAAGACTAAAAGATGCCAATGTAAGGACTAAAATGGCCTCAAAAGGTTTGAACGAAAAAAAAAAAAAAAAAAAAAAAGTTTCATATAAATAATGCCAAAGGTTAACACCAAAAAAATGCCAATAGTTAGGAATGAAAATCCCAAAAGTTACAACTGAAAAATGCTGAAGTTAGGATTGAAAGCTGCCATAGTTAGGACTAACAAATTCCAAATGTCAGGATGCAGATATACGAAAAGTTAAAACTCAGGAAATGCACAAGGGTCACCCCTAAAATGCCAAAGATTACAATTAAATATGCCAAATGGTAAATTAGAACTCGAGAAATGCCAAAGGCTAGGAGTGAGAGATGCCAAGGTTAGTACTGAAAAATGCCACAGAATCCAACAAATGCCAAAGGACTGGACCACAAAATGTCATGTGTTGTCTAGCCTGGGTTGGGCTGAGATACACCGTAATACATTAGTTTTCTCAGCAAATTTTAAAATCCATGGAAACAAAATACAAAATAAACCAAACAATAAAGTGACAATAACAGGCCCAGTAGTGAAGATGTATTAAAATGAAAGATGGACGGAAACACGAGTGGTGTATATAATCAGTATGGCACCAAATGCTAACTGTCAAGGCTGGGCTTTATTACTGGAGAAATATACTGGTGAAATTCTTCTGCCAACTCCCTAACATTGCCAACCACACGCACTTCATCATAGGACTCCGGATCAGTCCTATATGCTTTGGCAATTTGCTCACAGGTCCAATCCCATCTATTGCTGATGTACATGGCCACATTGAGACTGTGATATACACAAGTACCGTAATGATTACTCTGCAGCTAAATGGAATTACAAACAAGCCGATCAGGGGGGCAATAGTTAACAAGATATTGAATAACTTGTAATGGTGGTGGATTACCTTCACTGTCAAAATAGTAAAAGCCATCATATTGATCTCTGTAGAGAACCACTGCATGTGTCCAACTCTCACACACATCCAGTATCAGAATAAACCCACAACACCGATCCAGAACATACTCGTGAAGATGCCCCTCCTCCACCCAGCAGAACCGTCCCTCAAAACGATGCCAAGTTAACAGCAGAACAACTTCATCTTTGTACAACAGCCTTACCTTATCCAGCTCCGGCACCCAGCTGTTTACACCCCTTACTAATCCCCTGCCAGACATTCTGTACAACGATAAAGGTTTCAGACAATAATACACCCGATAAGCAAGGAAAAGCTATGAAAGCGGAGGGAATCAGGAGAACTCACCAGCAACGTCCTTCTCTGATCACGATTCCACTCCAACTGAAGCATCGTTTTCTATCACATTATTTTATACTGGCCAGTCCAGGGTTACTACTCAGTTTAAAATTTACCGCCCGTCATATCTTCGGAAAGAGGAGGACGTGTTGGGGGTCGCTCTGTCTTTGACCCCCTTGGAAACCCAGATTCCGTGGCTCATTCTTTCTTAAGACATTCCTTCCTAGAGCATTGACCAAGTGGCTGTTATATCCGATTGTTATAATTGCTTGTACATCTCGGGCGGACTACAAAGTTTGAAAGCTACAGCGAGACATCCCGGAACGCTGCACATTCAAAATTCAAATCTGCCCGATTCAAACCAGTCAAATACAATCAGGACGGGCAAGGCTGGCGGATCGACATGGCCTCGAAGGACACCATTGGAGTGAAGCATGGAGGTGAATTGGGAGCTGTATCAGTAGCACAGATGGACTTGGCATTGTCTAGCGAAATGAGCGAAACGAGTGAGGCTCCATTCACGGCTAGAAAGAAGAGGAAGAACAAGAAAAAGTCGCAGGGTTGCCAAATACAAATAGCTGATGCAGCAAAGAGTAATAACGACGATGAAAACTCCTTAATCAACAAGAAGAAGAAAGTAGACAATGACGAATGTGTGGTGGACAACTTTAGATCTGGAGCAGTCATGGATGTGGATAAGGAAGACAGGGATGCAGCCCATTTCTTCACCAACCAGAAAGACACTAATGAGGACTCTGGCCAAAGGAAGCGCCTGTATTTCCCCAGTGTGCTTGATATGGACTACCAGAGCAAGATGCAGTGGACGGTAAGACTTTTTAAGAAGTATCCTGATTTTGAGGTCTTATTTAAGGAGGGTAAATATAGACCGTATGTAACTGTGAAGGATGATAAGGCAGTTAAGTTTCTAACTACTACAGGCTTTGAAGAGATTGTTTTGGAGAAACCTAGAGATGATGGAAAGTTTACCAAAGTGCTTGTGTTCAACTATACCAATATGTCTGGATCCGGAAGATTTGCTTGTTGATGAGCGAGTTGTTTGGGCCAAGCGCCCAGAGCTTAAACATAATGGTCAAACTAGTGTAAAACCGCAGGTGATTGCACTCATAAGAGGTGACATTCCAGAGAGAATATTTGTTCCTTGCATTGGGTTTAGGAGAGTGTCTATATGAGGAAAGTCCTGTTTTATGTTTTAAATGTAGTAGATGGGGTCACATGGCATTTAAATGTCAAAACAACTTTAGATGTAGGTTTTGCAGTAAGTACCATAGTTCAAAAATTGTTTGGATAAAATCAAGGAAAATGTGAAGATTGTACCTAAATGCTGTAACTGTGGCGGTGAACACAATGCAAATTCAAGGCTGTGTAAAATGAGACCAGCTATGGGAGGCAACAGATCAGTGAACTCAGTGCAGTATTCATTAGCCAGTAAGCAGGTAAACAATCTTGTTACACCAGCTGTTAATGTATGGGAACGCAGAGAAGAAGAAAGGCGGCGACAGAGTGGAGTGGTCAACCAAATGAGAGAGAACTTGGCTTGTGATACACATGACAATAGTGTTATGCATGCACTTCAGGCAGAGATCAGGGAACTTAAAAAGGTAATTATGAGTATGCAGGATAAGATCACTAAAGTTTGTAATGTTAAAGACGTGCCTTCTATTGGAATTCGTAATAGTGGTGATTTCCAGAATGTTTCTTCTTCCAGGCAAAGAGGTGGGGGTAACCATTCACGTAAAGTAGTTGGAGTATGTGAGAGTACTCATGTACAGAATGCTTCTGGGTGGAGTGATGAGGGTAGCAGTTCAGATATGGTTGGTCAAACTAAAGTACTTTCTATGGATGTGAATCACTGTGAAATAAGGAATACTTTGCCACTGGAAAGGAAAGAAGTTAATAAAAAGCTGGTTAATAGGCTTGTTAGATACAGTATTGGAGTATATGCAGCGGCCAAATGATGATCTGAAAACAAATGTAGTCACATTTGCCAAGAAATTTAGGGAGGAGATTATAGTAAATGGAGGGGTCGGATCTTAAAATTTTATCTTGGAATGTTAATGGTCTCCAAAAAAGGTCAACTGATGTCCATGCTTATGTTCTTTCCCATGATCTTGATGTGATAACTTTCCAAGAGGTTGGTGTTAATGGTATAGGTTTTAAGCTGGCAGGATATCAAAGTTTTGAAATGCATGCAGATAATGCAAATAATACAAGAGGTCTGATGACACTGGTTAAGAATTGTATTCCTTCTGATATATTTACAGCTACGGCAATCAATGGTACTGAATGTCTATGTGTTAAGTTACATTTGAGGGATAGCGTGCTTTACGTAATCAATATGTACGTACATGCAGGCAAGTTAGATCTCGAGAATTTGTCCCTGTGTATTTTTGATGAGTGCTGTTTATTGGTAGGTGATCTGAATGCCCGGCATCATAATTTGGGAAGTAGAGGTAGTCAAAATAGTAATGGTTTTATATTGAATAACATCCTTAACTCACTGGAAAATGTACGAGTCTTAGGGAACGGAGAACCTACACATACAAGAGGTGGCAGGATTGATTATGCCTTACTTTTTAACGTGTGTGAATATACAGGTGATGCTTCTGTTGTTGGTGAACTTGTGAGTGATCACTTTGCAGTTGAAGTTTCTTTAGGCATAGGTAAGATATCTTATAATAAAAGACGAAAAAGGTATAACTTAAAAACAGATAAAAAAGCTGCATTCATACAGAAGGTTGGCGAGTGGTATAGAAATTATAAGTATGTTTATGGTCATGGTAATGATGAAAACAAATTTTATGACGACTTGCTGTCTGTGGTTGATGGTATTTTAGATGCCCCTAAGCAAAATTGTAACAGAAGTACGAAAAAACTAATGTATGCAAATGACAATTAAGGTGGTTCAAGGTTGAAACAAGTTGCTACGAAAAGCTCAAAGTAATTGGAGCAAAAATCCGAATGATAATCGGAGTAGAGAATCAATGGTGCAAATAGCTGATGGCACATCAGAGATAAGAAAGAAGATGAGAGGGAAATATTGGCTTAATTTCTTGGAAGCTATTTCCTTTACTAAAACCACTGGGGGTGTATGGAACCAAGTCAATAAAGTGAGAGGGAAAAAGAATAGATTTGTTGCTCACCCCAACCCGAAGGGTGAGGCAAATGAGTTGATGAAGAAGTGGGCTACTGCTGCTAGTTTCAGTGGTCTCCCAGACAATGTCCAAGCTTGCTTGCGGGATGAGAGGTATAAAAGAAGACAACTTGTGACACTGCAAGCGGCAGTGAATGATGAGACTGGTTTACCATTTACACAGGATGAACTTTTGTCTGGCATTAAGAAGGGCAAGTCAACTGCTCCTGGTGAAGATGGGATGACATATGATGTGATTAATTGTTTAATTTTGATGGAAGATAGCCCTTTGTTAGATTTAATTAATCTTTCTTATAAGAATGGTAGATTACCTATCAAGTGGAAACATGCTCTTATTGTACCTATACCCAAGGGGAATGAACAGTATAGACCTATTTCATTAACATCTTGTTTATGTAAACTAATGGAAAGACTCATACTTAATAGGTTATTATTTGTGATTGGAGACCAATTATCTCCAAATATGTTTGGCTTTATAAAAGGGAGAAGTACTTCTGATTGTGTTATCAAGGTTTTAAGTAGTGCTAATGTTAAGTGTAGGGTATTTGTGGATTTAAAAGGCGCTTTTGACTGGGCCAATAGTGATGTTATTTTAGAAGAGCTTGATAACAAGGGCGTTAAGGGTGCTTTACTGAGGTGGATTGAGAGCTATTTAACTGAAAGGAGAGCAAAGGTATGGTATCAAGGATGTGAATTAGAAGAAATGATGGAATTAGGCACGCCTCAAGGTAGTGTGCTTAGTCCTACTCTATTTAATGTCCTGATGGATAAAATAGCTAGGCATAGTTTTCCCAGAGGTACTGAAGTTACTATTTATGCTGATGATAATACAATGTAATAACGAAGCAACCTTGACAAGGGCTATGGCAGAATTACAAAACCTGTGCTTGCGCATGGGACTGGTGGTCAATGAGTATAAATGAAAATTCAATCAAGGATGATTAATGGAAATAACTTTGTAATTAATGAGAAAGTGTTGGAAAAAGTCAGCTCTTATAAGTACCTTGGTATGTACATAGGTTAAGACTGTGGATGAAGTTAATTACTTAAAAGATGTTTGTCTGGCAAGATTGAGGCCCTTGCAAGTGTTAGCAAATAGAGGTAGTGGTGCAGGGGTTCCCGTCTTAAGGGTGGTGTACATCAGCACGGTGCGTTCTGTTATTGACGATGCAGCGCCGGTGCTGATGAATTACTCCGAGTGGGAACTGAGACCTTTAGAAATTATACAAAACAAAGCTATGAGAATAATTTTGGATTGTTCTTCAAGTACAAGGGTACAATTAATGAGGTTAGAGTTAAACTTGCCAAGCATTATAAACCGAATCCAGGAGGTGGCTGCTGTAGCTGCTGTTCGTATGATTAGGAGAGGAGAGAAAACCCTGAAAAGGGCTGTGGCTGTTGATACCTTAACAGGCTATACAGGTATTCCTGTTAAATGTAATACTTATATTAAGCGACTGTACAGAGTTATGATGAAATATGGTATTGTAAAGTACTGTGTCAGACTGAAAAAAGGAGTATGTCTTAAGCCTTGGTTATGTTGTAGACTAAATGTTAATATTTATTCTTTGGAGTATAATAAAAGGGACTGGAACAACTATGAGTTGAAGCAATTATTTCTATCCAAAATTAGTACAGTGCCAAAATGTAACTCCATCCACATGTACTGTGATGGTTCTGTTAATGGTGTGAGGGTTGGGTGTGGAGTTACTGTGCGGGAATATTATGACAATGATGCATGTGTTGATGAAACGCTGTCCAAGAGAATTGAAGATGAGACTTCCACCACTGCTGCTGAATTGCATGCCATTCATGAAGGCCTGAAAATGGTGGTGAATAAAAGAAAGGATGTGTTTGTTTTTGTTGATTGTCAGAGTGCTTTGTTTGCCCCAAATAGTAAAAGACCTGTCGACACCGATTTAGTTAATGTAAGGAATTAGTATATGTGATAGAAGGGCATGGATGTTTGTAAATTTTTTCTGGGTACCCTCTCATGTTGGTATTCATTTAAATGAGATTGCTGATAAATTGGCTAAGGATGCAACTAATAAGGATATTATTGATATAAAGAGTATCATAAGTCTTAACAGAATTAAGAAAGGAATGAGGCTTAAGAAAGGTGTATGGGAATCAGATGAGGTTCAAAGAATCATAAACAATGGCAGTGCAAGTATGAGGCACTATTTGTTTGTTTCGGAGAATACACACAGCACATATGGTAAGGCTTTATCCAAAGTAGACACATTTATAATGAGACTGCGGTTGGGTTATAAATACTGTTGGCAGTATATTGATGGTGAGTGTTTCTTGTAAATTATGTGGTGAATCACGTAAGCATACATTACAACATTATGTATTGGAATGTAATAAGTTAGCAGAATTTTGGAATACCAGTATTGGTAATGTAACACACCAGGTCTGTTATTTCTTGAAAAATGATGTATGTTCTAAAATTGTTAAAAAGTTTCGCAAGTTTTATTGGAATAAGTGATTTAGGCACTGTATCATATGTAAGGTACCGGGTATATTGATTAGATATTTTTTTTTTTACTCTGTTGGTGGGTATATTAGCATGCTAATACACCCCATTTGATGTAAACCTTTACATCAATAAATCTTTTGAATTTGAATTTGAATTTGTTCTTGCTTCTTTAAATTAGACCTGATTTGTTGCATTATATGGGAAGCTAAAGCATGAAAAACAGATTCTGCTAAATAAAACCTATTTGTGTTATTAATATTTTTCTTCAATTCAAACAAATCACAAATTCAAGGCAAATTTATTTATTAGTATCGCTGTTATAATTAATTCCCTATTTTAAGTAAAACTTTCAAATTTTAATAACCAGTATATACTTCTTGTCCTAATTCAATGACTACGATGGAAGTGTGGAAGTGATTTTTTTTTTTTTCGTTAATTTTGAAATGACTAGATTGTGTTATACTTCTTTTACAATAATCTGATCCGGACTGTCGACTCTAATTTTCATGTAACTTAGCTCAGCTGCAAAAACGGACAATGCTACAGCTCTACAGCCTTTCCATAGCAGTTCTTTAATCACAGTCTAAGGTTGACTTGTTACAGTTCAGCAATGATGACGGGGAGATTGCAATTGTCGGCCAAGTTAGAAGAATATAGTTAGGATTAGTGGACTACTGGTAGCCTATATCCTTGTAATGCCCTAAATAAGTAAGCTATCTGAGGAATAACTATTTCACAAAGGATTTTAACCCAGCTGCAGGATTAACAAGTCTCCATACCAGAATTAATATTGTTTGACATTTAGCTTTGGTGTTGGAGAGGGACGCGTATCCCCTAAGTTAGCCTTGCCTACCTACTGGCCACTGGTAATTTACGGGTAAAATGCCCGCCGTGCCCGCCGCAGGACCTCCCACCTCACCACCCCCCACACCACCACCGAGCCGCCACCCCACCACCACCCCGGGAGGAAACACCGGTGAGGTTAGTGACCCCGGGCAAGAGGGTCATCGGGGCATCCCGACCCCGAGCCCCTATTCCCCGCAAGTGCCCCAACCCCAGGCGTTCAGGCAAACTGAACTACTGTGCGGGCGGGGTAGTGACCGTCAGACCAGGGGTGGGACTGAAAAGAGGTCAGTCCCAGGTAACACCGTATTGACGGTCTTGTTACACCCTCTAGGGCAGGAAGAGGCCCAAGGCTACGGCCAAAAGAGAGAAAGAGAGATAGACACAGGCTACGGCCTGACAGAGTGTGTAAAGGGGAAGATGACCCCAGGCTCCGGCCTTAACACGCTGAGGAGAGAGAGTTGCCTGTGTGCATCCCTCTCCAGTTGTTCTTTGGCTACGGCCAGAATACGGTCCAGGGTAGAGAGACCCTGCTACCGTGCGTGTAGCGCTACCCACCACGGGAAGCGGCGACTCGGGGTCGGCCTCTTGCCGGAACGGACGGGTGATCCCGTTTCTCCATTAGTCGCTTTCCGTACGGGCAGACACTCAGCTTCGGCTGGGGCACGTACCAGGGTGGAGAATTCCCTGATGGTAGGATCTGTCCGTATTGGAGACAGTGCGGCTCCTGAGCCCCTCACTCCAGCTTGTCTCCTACTGCGGGAGGAACACCACGTCGGCGGCACTTTGCCACGGCGAAAGGGCGACCTCGATCACCCTATAGGTGTCCCCCGCACGCCGGGCAAGTTCACGGCTTCAGCCAAAGTTCACAATAGGGGAAGTAGAGCCCCGACTCAGACCTATGAACACATTCAGGGAACCACGAAGAGCGTGAGTCCCCCTTTAGCCTCTTTCCCTTCGGGGAGCCCTTCGTCACCATCCAGGCTTCTAGGCCAGGAGGAGGCACTAGAGTGGTGGCAAGGTCCGATAACGGACTTACCGCCCACACCCGGGAGTTCTTTAGTCCTGTCGGAGCCCTACAGGAGACGCTGCCGCTGCCCAGCCCTGACGGCGCCTCTCCCCCTGAGTACCCGCAGTCCCAGGACGCCCAGGCCCTCCACCGCAGTCTACAACGACGGAGATCCAGGCTCCCTCACTCCCCGGAAGCAGAGGAAGCAGGCCCAACTCCTCCGGCTGTTCGGCCCTAGCCCCGAGGGCCCCCGATCAGGTCGAGGCCCCCAGACCACAGGGCCTCCCTGCACCCCACCAGCGCGGCCCTAGGAAGGAGCCGCCCCTCAGGTCGAGGCCCCAGACAAGGGAGCCTCCCTGACAGTAAGTACCAGTGACTTAATAACCCAGGAAACAAGGGTAAGACAGTGACAGTGACAGTGACCCAGAATACAGTGATAGTGATCCAAGGCACAGTGATAGCGTCTTATAAAAGATATATTAAACAGTGGTATTAACAGAAATTTGTGTGTAAAGCGTCAAATAACTCAGTCCGCCCTGCACCAAGGAACCGGGGAGTTTTCTGTGGAACTAGAGGTAGGTGCGCGAGTGAGCCGAAAGGCAAGTGAGGTGGCCCCCCCCCCCCCCGCGACTTGGTGACAGTGTCGAGTGTCGCCATCCGCACCCTACCTCTATTACAGTAATATCTCCGACACAGACTCCCAATCGCAGTGATCCAAAGTGAAACTCCCCCATTTATTATTATCCACAAGTAACATGATAATTAATTCAAACTAACAACCACAGTGAGGTGATATTCCATTCAAGCAACAGTAAAGCATATCCACGACTGCCCTGTGCCACGTGTTAATATATATTGGATCAGTCTATGTAAACGAGTGTAATATTGTATCTCTGTTCTCCTATGTGCCAAATATCGTTGTATGTACACTGTAATGAGTAGAACTTAAGCAATAGATGTGATACGGTATACTGTGTCTTTTTATGCCCTGTTCCTTTGTTAGTGCATTACATCCGGTCTAGTAAAAGGACCCCGTTCCAGTGCTCGTGTTTTTACGACGAGAAGTCGCCTTAAAAACACAGCATTACAACGGGTACTGTACTTATCTTGGCTGATGAATGTTTGGGTATACTGGTTAGTACACTGCTGGCAACTATAATTATGTGATATTGTCATCTCTCTCTTTCTGTAACCCATTCTTTATTTTCTATATTAGCTCTCGTTTTACTTTTTGTTTTGTTGTCTCATATTCTATCTTTATTTTTACATTATCTCTTTCTTTCACGCAAAACTTTCTTTCAATTTTATCATCCATTCTTTCTGCGTTGTAATACAACATCACAAACTACAAGAGAGGTGGGAGGCGATAGGAAATAAAATGATCATAATTAGTACTAACCTACTTTACCAGCGCCACCATCACCACCACAGGCATCATCATCACCACCATCATCGCTACGATCACTACCACTTTTATCATCGCATCCACGATCACTGTCATCATCATCATCATCGCTACGATCACCACCGTTTTTATCATCGCATCCACTGTCATTGTCATCACCACCACTTTTATCATCACATCCACTATCACTATCATCATCATTATCGCTACGATCACCACCACTTTTATCATTGCTTCCACTATCACTGTCATTGTAATGCTGTGTTTTTAAGGCGATTCTCGTCATAAAAACACGAGCACTGGAACGGGGTCCTTTTACTAGACCGGATGTAATGCACTAACAAAGGAACAGGGCATAAAAAGAGACAGTACACCGAATCACATCTATTGCTTAAGTTCTACTCCTTACAGTGTACATACAACAATATTTGACACACAATAGAACAGAGATACAATAATACACTCGTTTACATAACTTGATCCAATATACATTAACACAGGGCAGTCATGGATATGTGTTACTGTTACTTAGAGGAGATATCACTTCACTGCGGTTGTCAGTTGGGATTAATTGTCGTGCCACTGGTGGATAATAATAAACGGGGGAGTCTCACTTTGGTTCACTGTGATCGGGAGTCTGTGGGGGAGATATTACTATAATAGAGGTAGGGTGCGTATGGCGACATCCGACACTGTCACCTAGTCGCGGGGGAGCACTTCACTTGCCTTTTGGCTCACTCACGCACCTATCTCTAGTTCCACAGAAAACTCCCCGCTTCCTTCCTATAGAGGGGGACTGAACTGTTTAGCGTTTACGCACGACTTACTATGATACCACCGTTCAATATAACTTTTTTTAGACACTGCCACTGTGCATTGGATCACTGTCACTGTATTCGGGGTCACTGTCACTGTCTCTGTTTTACCCTTGTTTCTTGGGTGGTTAAGTCACTGGTACTTACTGTCAGGGAGGCTCCCTTGTTTAGGGCCTCGACCTGAGGGGCGGCTCCTTCCTAGGGCCGCGCTGGTGGGGTGCAGGGAGGCCCTGTGGTCTGGGGGCCTCGACCTGCTCGGGGGCCCTCGGGACTAGGACCGAACAGTCGGAGGATTCGGGCCTGCTTCCTCTGCTGCCGGGGCGTGAGGGAGCCTGGGTCTCCGTCGTCGGGGACCGCGGTGGAAGGCCTGGGCGTCCGGGGACTGCAGGTGCTCAGGGGGAGAGGCGCCGTCAGGACTGGGCTCCGGCAGCGTCTCCTGTAGGGCTCCGACAGTGCTAAGGAGCGTCCGGGTGTGGGCAGTAAATCCGCTATCGGGCCTTGCCACCACTCTAACGCCTCCGCTTGGCCAAGAAGCCTGGATGGCGACGAAGGGCTCCCCGAAGGGAAAGAGGCTAGAGGGAGACTCACGCTCTTCGTGGTTCCCTGAGTGTGTTCATAGGGCTGAGGTGGGGCTCTACTTCCCCTAGTGTGGACTTTGGCTGGAGCCGTGAACTTGCCCGGCGTGCGAGGGACACCTATAGGGTGATCGAGGTCGCCCTTTCGCCGAGGCAAGAGGCCGTCGACGTGGTGTTCCTCCCGCAGTAGGAGACAAGCCGGAATGAGGGGCTCAGGAGCCGCACTCTCTCCAATACGGACAGATCCTACCGTCAGGGAATTCTCCACCCTGGTACGTGCCCCGGCCGTAGCCGAGTGTCTGCCCGTACGGGAAACGACTAACGGAGAAACGGGATCACCTGTCTGCTCCGGCGAGAGGCCGGCCCCGAGTCGCCGCTTTCGTAATTGGGTAGCGCTACACGTACGGTAGCAGGGTCTCTCTACCCTGGACCGTATTCTGGCCGTAGCCAAAGTACAACTGGAGAGGGATGCACACAGGCAACTCTCTCTCCTCAGCGTGTTAAGGCCGGAGCCTGGGGTCACCTTCCCCTTTATACACTCTGTCAGGCCGTAGCCTGTGTCTATTTCTCTCTTATGGCCGTAGCCTTGGGCCTCTTCCTGCCCTTGGGCCTCTTCCTGCCCTAGAGGGTGTAACAAGACCATCAAGACGGTGTTACCTGGGACTGATCTTTTCAGTCCCACCCCTGGTCTGACGGTCACTACCCCGCCCGCACAGTAGTTCAGGTTGTCTGAACGCCTGGGGTTGGGGCACTTGCGGGGAATAGGGGCTCAGGGTCGGGATGCCCCGATGACCCTCTTGCCCGAGGTCACTAACCTCACTGGTGTGTCCTCCTGGGGTGGTGGTGGGGTGGCGGCTCGGCAGTGGTGTGGGGGGTGGTGAGGTGGGAGGTCCTGTGGTGGGCTCGGCGGGCATTTTAGTCATTATCATCATCATCACCATCCTCATCATTGCAACCATTACCACCACTTTTGTCATCGCATCCACTATCTGTCATCATCATCATCATCATCAACATCATCATCATCATTGGTATGATGTCACGGAACCTCCTAACTGGTTCCAGCAGAGGTAAGACTGAAGGGAAGATCCTGGAGAAACGCAGAGGACTCGAGACGACTTTATTACTGAAGATACAGGCAGGGCAGATGTTATGCTGAATGTTTTTAGGCCGACTCTCATACTAAAGACACTAGCTACTGAGCGGGGTCCTCTTTCCGGACCGGAAGTAATGCACTAACAGGGGAACAGGACATAAAAGCTAGGAAGTCCACCTTTAACACATCTATTATCTTAATTACAACACCTTAACAATATCACACAGGATGGTATTATAAACAGAGGATACAGATATACAGAGTTACGTTAGTGTAATATGGGATATTCACACACTCCTTAATTATGCTTTATAATAGGTTAAGAGTCCGTAAGTGGATGGGATTCACTTGTATCAAAGTCCAAAAGGTCTTAGCGTGTCGGGGCAATAGAGATGTCTGGGCTTGATGAGCCGAGGAGGGATTATTACTATAAATTAACAAGGGAGGTAGAGCACTAGAGTTCACTGTTTAGGCTCGGCGCGGCAACTCTCGCCCGCGCGTACACTGACAAGGGGGGAGACTACTCTAGATTGGACTTTGGGATAGCACTGCTCGGATGAACCCGGAACCTATAGTCTTTGTTAGGGGAAGGTATTTACGGACACTTTTTGGTGTAATCCCGCTGGTTCACTCTGTCACTGGATCACTACAGGAAAGGGAAAGTCACTATTCTTGCCCGAGTTTCTGGGGCGATATCACTTTGTCACTGTAAGGTCTAGGTCCTCACTCTGGTCACGGTGCAGGGAGACCCTCTTGCCTGGGGTCTTGACCTGTTGTAGGCCCTCCTCTGGTCATGGTGCAGGGAGACCCTCTTGCCTGGGGTCTCGACCTGTTGTAGGCCCTCCTCTGGTCACTGTGAAGGGAGGCCTGTCTGTGTTGGTCCTAGGGACTGGGGCCAAACAGGTGTAGCAGACGGGCCTCACGTCGGAGGGTCTGCGGCAGGGGGAGGTCGGCGTCGACAGGTTGCCGGGCTCGCCTAGGGGTCCGAGGACTGCGGAGGTCTACTGGGGGACGCACCGTCAGGTGTGGGCTGCGGCCTCGTCTCCCGCTGGTACCTGGGGAAGACAAGAATTTCCCGGGGGTAGGAGGTAGGTCCCGACTGGGACCAGGCCTCTGTTCAGGTGACACTTTAGGGGTAACTCCCCCGGGTGGTGTCCGGCTACTCCTGCAGGAGTTAGCTGGCTCTAGAGGACACACGGAGGCCGTGGTCTCTCTTGCACTTAAGGAGGGTAGCACAGAGGCGACTCTCTCTCTTGTCTTTACAATTGCCGTGGCACCAGGTTGATCGGTCCTGGGACCCACTTGTGGCGGTGTGTGAGGGTCTCTTACCCTTAGAGTGGCTAGGGGCGTGAGCCCCGTACAATCCACTATTGGGCCTTCTGCCCTATTTGTTATAGAGGGTTCTCTTCCCTCGTCAAAGGACCTCCTGTCCTGATTGTGGCAGAGGGTATTACGCCCTCGTGGCTCACTGTGGCAGAGGATACAAGCCCCTCGTGGCTCACCTGGGTTACTGCGGCAGAGGAAGGTACTTCCCCGTGGCTCGCGGTGGCAGTAGGTGTAAACACCCCGTGGCTCACCTAGGGACCTCCTGTCCCGTTGGGGTGAAGTTGTGGTCGTCACCACAAGACTACGAGGGACTGACGTATCAGTCCCACCCCACTGCTGTCGAGGGTTAACCCGCCGTGTAACTTGTTGCGGGTCTGGGCTCACCTGGTGTTGAGGTAGTTGCGGGGAGAAGGGGCCCAGGTCAGTGGTGGTCGGATGACCCTCTTGTCCCAGGTCACTAACCTGACCGTTATCTCCTCCTCGGGTGGTGGGGTGGTGGTGACCCGGTGGTGGTGTGGGGGGTGGCGGGGCGGAAGGTCCGGTCGCGGGCATATTACCACTGTCGTTCGTGAAAAAGTCACGACCCCGTGACTGCAGGTGGTAGGTGATGGTGGTTGGTGTCATGTTGACTGGGGTGAGGTGATGCAGGAGGTTGGTCCAGTGGTTGGTCATTCTGGTTGGTTCGTGGGCTGGGTTGATGAACAGCCTGATGGAGGATGGGTGGTTCGTGCGGCGTAGACGGCGAAGAAGCTGGGGCGTCTGATGGATTCTGATGGGCGGCTGGCCGTGAGATAGCCACTGGACGCGGGTGATTTTCATGCTGTTGGTTGCTGCTTGGTGGGGCGGCTGTAGCTGAATGCTGGCTAGGGTTGGCGGGTTGGTGCTTATATGGGGGATGGGTCGGTGGGTAGGGGATCTGACTTTGGGGAATTGGGACTTGGGGTTTTTCCATCATGCTTGGTGGAGAGGGAGAGTGATGGGGGAGGTGTTTGGGGTAGGGGGTCTTTGTGGTGGGGTATGGTGGGTTGGCTGGTTACTGTGGGGTGGTGTAGGTGTATATCTGGGTGGTGGGCGTGAAAGGTGGCCTGATCTAGTAGTGGTGGTGGTAAGGGTGGGTGTGGGTGGTGAGGGTGGGTGTGGGTGGTGAGGGTGGGTGAGCACGTGGTGGTGGTGAGGGTGTATGGGTGGTGGGAGGTGAGGTGGGTGGCCTGGTTGTGTGGCGGGTATAGTGAGCATGGTCGCTGGGTAGGGCGGGCGCGTTTGCTTGGGTGGTTCTGGGCGTGGTGCGGGCGAAGGTGGAGGAGTATGGTTTGAGGAGGCAGTGGTTTGGGTTGATGGAGAGGTAGGGGATGGAGGAGGTGTGGTGTGAGGGGTGGTGCGTGAATGGGTGGGGGAGTGTGGTGTGGGCGTTGTTGAGTATGTGGTGGTGGTGGGTGGTGGTGGTGGTGTAGGCGGCGGCTGAGGTGAGTCAGGATCCGGGGTGGTGGGGGGTGGTGTGATTGTAGGTGAGGTGCTGGGTGCGGGTGGTGGTGAGGGCGGCGGTTGAGTTGGGTCAAGGTCTGGGGTGGTGGGGGGTGGTGAGGTGGTAGGTGAGGTACTGGGTGGGGGTGAGAAGTAGTAGGCGTGGTAATTTCCGGAAGTGTCGTCATGGCCAGGTGGTCGGATAGAGGTGCTGGGCGTGTGGTTATTGTTGGGTGGGTAGAAGGGTCGCACGTGGCGGTTGCGATACGTGTGCTGCTGGCCGTGTTGATTGATGATGACTTGATACGGGTTGGGGACTTGAGTTACGGTGAAGGGTCCGATGAATCGTGGCGCAATTTTGTTAGGAGTAGGTAGTTGGGCGACGACGACGGATTGTCCTGTTTTGTAGGGGTTGGTGTGGTTGGTATCGGGTGTCAGGTCTTGTTGTGCTTGTAGGTGGTGGAGGCGGCGTTTGAGATGGTGGAGGGGGTCGGTGGGGGAGGGTGGGGAGGGTGGCTGGAAGTGGTGGTGGAGCGGGAGGAGGAGCGGGGTTTCCCCGAATATTCGCTCGTGTGGTGTTATGCCGTCTTCTCGCGGGCATGTGTTCAAGCCCCATTGAACTATTTTGACGTGGGCAGGCCAGTCTTCATTTCCTGTTTGTGTGATGCGAGTGCGGACTTGATTTAGGAGGGAGCGATGGCTTCTTTCACAGATGCTGTTGCCTTGTGGCCAGTAGGGGGATGAGTGGGAGATGTGGAATCCGAATATTTTAGCTAATTCCTGCCAAACTTTTCCGGTGAATTCTGGTGCATTGTCGGAATGCAATGCCTGGGGAATGCCAAAATATGGGAACACGTGGCGAGTCAAAGCATCAGCGACAGATACTGCACTGTGATCTTTAGCAGGACAAGCTATGATGAATTTTGAGTAGACGTCCACGAAGGTGATAATATATTTATATCCTGCCTTGGGGGTGAGTGGTCCGACGACGTCAAGGGATAGCAGTTGCCAAGGTTTAGTGGCCGTAAGTTTTCCGGATGGGCCTGGTGTGCGGGTGATATCTTTTCCTAGCGCACAGGCTCGGCAGGACTGCACGATGGTTTTGGCGATGGTGGTGGGGTTTGGTGTCCAGTATATGTCGTTGAACACTTGGGTGACTTTCTTGGTGCCCAAGTGGATTCCGTTGTCGGCATGGAGGTGGAGCATGGTGTCATAGGCGGCTGTGGGGCTTAGGACTATGTGGCCGTTAGGGTCGAACAAGTGTTCGCCATGCAGGTGGAGCTTGCTGAAAATATTAGGCGGAATCCAGGTAGGCCTTTGGTTGTCTTGCCACATCTTAATCAGGTCGGGTTCTGGTGTGATGGCATTAATGGGTAGTCTTGATAGGGCGTCGGCGTTCGTGTGGAGCTTGCCTGGACGATACGATATTTCGAAATCGTATTCTTCTAAGGTTTCGTGCCACCTAGTGAGCTGGGCGTTCGTGGTGTTGGACTGGCGCAACCATTGTAGGGATTGGTGGTCCGTGATGATGATCACATGGGTGCCTGATATGTATGAGCGGAAGTACTCCAGTGACCATATTATCCCTAGGCATTCACGTTTGGTGGCCGCGTAATTTTTTTCCGCCGAGTTGAGGGTGCGGCTGGCACAGGCGATGATGTGTTCGCGGCCGTCCTGTACTTGTGCAAGAACTGCCCCTATTGCGTGGAGGGAGACGTCCGTGTACAGGCGGAATGGTAGGTTGTAGTCCGGAAAGGCGACGACTGGGGCGGAGGTGAGTTTGGCTTTGAGAGTGGTGAATGCGATGTGTCGGGGTTCAGTCCAGGAGAAAGGTTCTCCCTTTTTTGTCAGATCGTGCAAGGGTTTTGCGATGTTCGTGAATCCTTTCATGAAGCGCCGATAATAGGAGGTTAGTCCTAGGAAGGCCCTGGTTTCGTGCACGTCGCGGGGTGGTGGAATGTTGGCGACTGCACGCAGCTTGTCGGGGTCGGGGGAGATGCCTTCTGCGTTGATCAGGTGTCCGAGAAAGGAGACTGATCTTTCAGCTAGCACACATTTGGTTGGTTTTAGCTTGAATCCGGCCTGTCGTATGCGGTGGAATACCTGTTTGAGGTGGTGGAGATGGTCGGCCCAGGTATGGCTGAAGACAATTACGTCATCCAGGTAGGCTAAACAGGTTTCCCAGGTGAGTCCGCTCAGCACAGATTCCATCAGGTGGGAGAAGGTCGCAGGGGCGTTGCAGAGTGCGAAGGGAAGGACGTTGAATTCGTAGTGCTTCCCGTTTGATGTAGAAAAAGCGGTTTTGTGTTTGTCGTCGTGGTGAACTGGAACCTGCCAATAGCCTGATTGGAGGTCCAAGGTAGAGAACCAGGTGGATCCATGTAGTGAATCTAGGGAGTCATCGATCCTGGGTAGTGGCGTAGCGTCTTTGATGGTAACGTCATTTAATTTTCGGTAATCGACGCAAAACCGCATGGTTCCGTCTTTTTTCCGCATGAGTACTACAGGTGATGACCATGGGCTGGTGGAGTTTGATATGACACCGGCATCTAGCATTTCTTGAACCTGCCGGTCTTCTTCAGCCCGTTGTTTAGGATTTTTTCTGCGAGAAGGTTGGCGAATGGGAGGTCCTGTAGTGTGAATTTCATGACTGAGGTAGGTGGTATGGCCAAGATCAGTGGGGCCGACGGAGAATAAGTCCTGGAAGTCCAGAAGTAGTGGGTGGAGGCTGTTTGACTGGGCAGGGGAGAGATGTGGTGGTATGTTGGGGAGGGTGGGGTGATTGGGGGGTGGTGTTGGACATGGTTCTGCCTCTTCTGTGTCGCCGATGATGAGGCCTCGGGGCAGGGTTAAAGGTGTTGTGGCGAGATTAGCAATACGTATCTGGTGGGCATTGGGAGGGAGGAAAGTGGGGGAGACTAGGCAGGATGCTAAGGGCCCGTTGGGGATGGATGGTGAAAAAAGGACTGATGTACTTGAGGGTCTGGTGAGCATCACCCATGCTTCGTGGTGGGGTGGAATGGTAATGGTGGAGGCAATAGTGGCAGGGAATGAGGGGGTTGGTGATGGCAAGGGTGGAGTGGGGGGTGGTGGTGGGAGGGAAGTTACTGAGGTCCTTGGGGATTGTAGGCTTGGGTTACAGGAACAGGTGGGCTGGAGGTGGAGCGTGTGGTGGTGTGTTGTGTGGGTGGGTGGTGTGGGGGTGGTGTCGGTGTTTTGTTTTTTTCTTTTTTTTTCTTCTTGTCGGTGAATGCCTGGTTGGGTTGGGTTGGGCTGGACCGAAGTGGAGGCGACGTTGATAGCAATCAATGGTCGCGTGGAGTTTCTGCAGCAGGTCCAGGCCAAGGTAACCATCATATTGGCTACAGGAGGAGTCAAAAATGATGAATGGGTGGTTGGTGGAGACTCGTTGGTGGGTGGTAGTTTGTAAGGCCCTGGTTTCCCCACGGATGGGTAGGGGGCCATCCCCGGCGTCTACGAGGTTGGCTGAAGTGGGGAGAAGTGGGCCGAATGCTGAGATGTGGCGGGAGTAGAAGTGGGAGTAGAGACAAGACCTGGCTGCTCCCGTGTCCACCAATAATCTTGTCTTGACCCCATTCAGCCATATCTTGTTGTAGACCGGGGGTTTGTAGGTATTTGAGGTGGCCCCCGCCACCGTGGGGAGGTGCGGGGGCGGGCCTAAAAATCCATCTGCTGAGGATGGGGGTAGTCGTCGTGCTCGTCTTCTTCCGGTCCTTGGTAGAGCAGTGGTGGTACGTCGTCCTCTTGGGCGTCGTCTTCAAGGGAGGAAACTTTTTTACGGTTTTGTTGGGTGTTCTTTCGCCGATTCGCCTTGAGTTGTTCCCTTATGTCATGAAGGAGGCAGGTGCGGCTGCAAGCCTTGAACTCCCAAGGGTTTATACTGATTAAGTTCCCTTGTTCCCTGGGGTTGTGGCGCTTCCTGTGCGGGTAAGCCCGGGGTACTGTGGGGGGCGGGTCTGCAGGCGTCTGGTGGGGCGTCGGCTTGGCTTTTGTTGGGAGGTTGTGGTTTGTGGGGAACTTTGTCACTGCGTGAAGCGGTTGTGGTGTGGGACGGGCGGCGAGAAGGCGCCTGACGAGCTGCAGGTCTTGGTCCATATTTCCTGAGGGATCATATATGGAGAAATGTTCCCTGACTATGCTCGGGAGGATCCTCAGCAGGGCGTTGAAGGTATGAGTGTCCCGAGTATTTACCTCAGCTTCGGGATAAGCGGCGGTGACGAGGCGCCGAGCCTGGGTGAAAGTATCATCCAGGTTACCGTCATAGGTGAGGGCGTCGAGTTGTGAGAGTGCGACAACTCTGCCCATGGAAGGCATAAAAGCCTGTTTCACTATCTGAGTGAACTGGTCCCATGACAGTTCTGGGACTATTTTGGGTGCGACATTTGTGATGATTTTTCCCAGATTCGGTAGTGTGACTGCAATTTTCTCCTTATCTGATTCAAATCCTATGTCTAAAAGGGGTTTGATCATATCCAAATAAACATCCATGTCACATTGGTCCGGGTTGAATTTTGGTAATTGTGCGGTTTAGCTGCCATTGTGCAAGGTTTCCTTTAACGTTCCCCCGTGCGTTACTCGGATCCAGAACCACCGCTTGCCACCAGTGTTATGCTGAGTGTTTTTAGGCCGACTCCTCGTACTAAAGACACTAGTTACTGAGCGGGGTCCTCTTTCCGGACCGGAAGTAATGCACTAACAAGGGAACAGGACATAAAAACTAGGAAGTCCACCTTTAACACATCTATTACCTTAATTACAACACCTTAACAATATCACATAGGATGGTATTATAAACAGAGGATACAGATATACAGAGTTACGTTAGTGTAATATGGGATATTCACACACTCCTTAATTATGCTTTATAATAGGTTAAGAGTCCGTAAGTGGATGGGATTCACTTGTATCAAAGTCCAAAAGGTCTTAGCGTGTCGGGGCAATAGAGATGTCTGGGCTTGATGAGCCGAGGAGGGATTATTACTATAAATTAACAAGGGAGGTAGAGCACTAGAGTTCACTGTTTAGGCTCGGCGCGGCAACTCTCGCCCGTGCGTACACTGACAAGGGGGGAGACTACTCTAGATTGGACTTTGGGATAGCACTGCTCGGATGAACCCGGAACCTATAGTCTTTGTTACGGGAAGGTATTTACGGACACTTTTTGGTGTAATCCCGCTGGTTCACTCTGTCACTGGATCACTACAGGAAAGGGAAAGTCACTATTCTTGCCCGAGTTTCTGGGGCGATATCACTTTGTCACTGTAAGGTCTAGGTCCTCACTCTGGTCACGGTGCAGGGAGACCCTCTTGCCTGGGGTCTCGACCTGTTGTAGGCCCTCCTCTGGTCACGGTGCAGGGAGACCCTCTTGCCTGGGGTCTCGACCTGTTGTAGGCCCTCCTCTGGTCACTGTGAAGGGAGGCCTGTCTGTGTTGGCCCTAGGGACTGGGGCCAAACAGGTGTAGCAGACGGGCCTGACGTCGTAGGGTCTGCGGCAGGGGGAGGTCGGCGTCGACGGGTTGCCGGGCTCGCCTAGGGGTCCGAGGACTGCGGAGGTCTACTGGGGGACGCGCCGTCAGGTGTGGGCTGCGGCCTCGTCTCCCGCTGGTACCTGGGGAAGACAAGAATTTCCCGGGGGTAGGAGGTAGGTCCCGACTGGGACCAGGCCTCTGTTCAGGTGACACTTTAGGGGTAACTCCCCCGGGTGGTGTCCGGCTACTCCTGCAGGAGTTAGCTGGCTCTAGAGGACACACGGAGGCCGTGGTCTCTCTTGCACTTATGGAGGGTAGCACAGAGGCGACTCACTCTCTTGTCTTTACAATTGCCGTGGCACCAGGTTGATCGGTCCTGGGACCCACTTGTGGCGGTGTGTGAGGGTCTCTTACCCTTAGAGTGGCTAGGGGCGTGAGCCCCGTACAATCCACTATTGGGCCTCCGGCCCTATTTGTTATAGAGGGCTCTCTTCCCTCGTCAAAGGACCTCCTGTCCTGATTGTGGCAGAGGGTATTACGCCCTCGTGGCTCACTGTGGCAGAGGATACAAGCCCCTCGTGGCTCACCTGGGTTACTGCGGCAGAGGAAGGTACTTCCCCGTGGCTCGCGGTGGCAGTAGGTGTAAACACCCCGTGACTCACCTAGGGACCTCCTGTCCCGTTGGGGTGAAGTTGTGGTCGTCACCACAAGACTACGAGGGACTGACGTATCAGTCCCACCCCACTGCTGTCGAGGGTTAACCCGCCGTGTAATTTGTTGCGGGTCTGGGCTCACCTGGTGTTGAGGTAGTTGCGGGGAGAAGGGGCCCAGGTCAGTGGTGGTCGGATGACCCTCTTGTCCCGGGTCACTAACCTGACCGTTATCTCCTCCTCGGGTGGTGGGGTGGTGGTGGCCCGGTGGTGGTGTGGGGGGTGGCGGGGCGGAAGGTCCGGTCGCGGGCATTTTAGCAGAAAACAGGGTACCAGCGTGTAGTAACAGGGAGAAAAGTGAGGAACTAACTGAGACTGGGCTGGCTAGCTAGATGCGGCGCTGTCACGTCTAACTGACACATGGGACATATACATACAAGAGTCATTGAGTCATCGAGACACAGTACATACAGTACAGTAGTATGACAACATGGTATTATTTCATATCTATACACCTCCCCCACCCCCTTTACGTTCGTAGTTCACTCTCGAGCGGATCTTACGAGACGAGTAGAGCGGCGAGGGTCAGTGGAGTGGTCAAGTGAGGTCCTTGGTGTCGCATGCACGGAGTGACTTATGCTGGAAGTTACTGTTCCGCTCAGTGCGCATGCGCAAAGTGGCCGTTTAGCTTCTGCTTTGAAAGTATCCGCATGTTATCTCAAATTTTGCGCCATTTATCAACAGCATTGTATGAAATACATGTGTCAGAAAGATAGTTGGATGTCTTATCGACCTGTAACTATAGGTCGATATATAGATACATATAAATAAAGATATATATGTATGTTACAGGCAGATTGTGAAATTAGTCATTTTGTGAATTAAGATTAGCTTAGTTTAGGTTTATTTAGGTTAGGTTGATCTAGGATAAGGTTAGATTGTTAGGTTAATTTAGCCTTAATAGAGAAGGAAACGGTAACTTCCAGCATAAAGTCACTCCGTGCATATGTATATAATATATATATATATATATATATATATATATATATATATATATATATATATATATATATATATATACATACTGTATATATATATATATATATATATATATATATATATATATATACTGTATATATATATATATATATATATATATATATATATATATATATATATTTACCCCGAGAGCAGTTATCATTTTCCCCATTCACTGGGGTAAAAAAAAAAAAAATCCACATATTCTTTGAAATCTCAACACTGACTGGTTGCAGAACTTTCATTCACATGTCATGTTTTAGGTTGTTATGTACCCATTGCCATGCGGTATCCAGTCTGCCCATTTGCTCTGATACAGGATCGGTGAAGCAGAGTTAAATTGTTTTTATTTACCCTGATAGACTATACTTGAAGTGAAGTCTGACAAACTGATCCATGTAGTGAAGACCCTCACGGCATGGTACAGCAGCAGGCACATGATTTGGTGGTTCATCGACATCCTGCTGATCTTCACCACCATTGTCTTCTGCAGGGAGCTGTCCTGGTAGCTGTCCAGGTATATTGATATTTCCATCTTTGCAGATGTTATGCAACATAGCACAAACCACAATGATCTTGCATATTTCTGATGGAGGGCTGACTCATATTTCAATGTTGAGAACAGGGAATCGACACTTCATCTGTCCAATTCCTCTCTTCACAACGCTTCAGGTTTTCTTGTGTGCCCTGGAAAGAATGGTGTAGTTTAGTAGAAGTGTACTGTACTTCAAAGTACATTAGCGCATAAAGCTAAAAAAAAAAAATTAAAACTGGTAAAAAAAAAAAAAAGTATCCAATATTTGATGGACAAAATGATTGGGTTAAGCAATGTTTATTCAAAGTGTTAGAGGAAGTTGAACTCGTATGAACCATAAAACTGACAGACTTTTTTTTTCTCTGTCTCCATAATATATATATATATATATAAGTAGTCCCCCCAATATCCAATGTACTGTAATAGAGCCAAAGGCACGTCCGGAAAGTGGTCCTGTCCGGATATTGGGCCCCAGCCTCCTGGACTTGTACTTATGGACCCTAACTCAGAAAAACACCTATACAACCCCCTCTGGACATGCATTGCACCTATTTAAGACCCAAATCACACCAATTAGGGACATAAAAAAATGAAATAAATGCAAAAGAACCATAAAACGAAGTTTTTGAGGTGAGTTTATACAATATTAAACATTCTGGGTACTTACAAGTCCCTGGTTCCTGGACTGGTAGTTATGGACCCTAACCTAGCCTAACTCAGAAAAACACCTCCCTACTGCACATGCATAGCACCTAAGACCTTATTCACACCAATAAGGGACATAAAAGAATGAAATGAGGTGTTAGAGGTAAGTACAGTATGGAAAATACGGTACAATATGAAACATTCTGGGTACTTACAGCAAGTCCCTGGCCATCTCAATGAATAATCCGCCTCCTCTCAGACTCTGACAGTAGGAAGGAGTTCCTGAAGCACTTGCATTACACTGTCCATGAAGTCTTGCACTGGACTTAGTCATTTGCACTTAGAATTCCATTCTCTTAATACTGCATACTCTTGTCTTACTTGTGCTCCATTATCTATCTATATATATACCTAGCCTGCTTCCCCCAAGGAAAGGGAGGTAACCGAGACAGGACGACACACTCCCCATTTTCTCATCCATTCAAACACATTCATTCGCATCTTAGCCCCAAAGAGGAGAACGGACAGATCCTCACCGCACCACACCGCACAAGGGTCAACTGCGCAATAGAAATCAGTGACATCCGCAGCAGGTCCCGACAGCAGAACTGGTTTACCCCTGCCACGTCATAACAGACCCATCCCCTTATCCGCACCTGACCTGACTAGCTGATCAGACCAAATGCGGGAGAATATACCCTCAGGGCTGCGTCATCACTTATTCATTCACAATTTCTCTCCATTTATTTCTGTCACTCTTCCTTGCTCAACAGACATCCCTCTCGCATCCAGTGCTCTCTTCACACTGTCCATCCATCCTATTCGTGGTCTTCCTCTCAGCCTTACACCTCTCACATCAGATCTAGTTATCTTTTTCACCAGTCGCTCATTATCCATTCTCTCCATATGCCCAAACCATCGCAACACCCTCTGCTCAACTCTACCAGCCATCTCCCGAACAACTCCAGTTCTCCTTCGCACTTCATCATTTCGCATTCGATCCATACGCGTCACTCCACACATACTCCTCAGACACCTCATCTCCATTACATTCAAACTTTTCCTCTCTGCTACACCCATATTCCATGTTTCAGCCCCATATAACGCAGTCGGTACCACAACACCATCATACAGCCTTCTCTTTACATCCATTCTAAGCGAACGACATTTAAACACTTTTTTCATTCCTCCCAGCACCTTTCCTACTTCATTTATTCTAAATTTCACTTCTGCAACTATTCTTCCATCCACAGCAACATGTGACCCTAGATATTTAAAACACTCTACCTCCTCAAGCAACTCACCATTCAAAACTATATTCATCCCCCTACCATCTACCAACCTCGTACACTTCATCACTTTACTCTTATTCTCATTTACTTTCAATTTCCTCCTTTCACACACCCTTCCAAACTCCTCTACCAACTGTCTCAATCTCTCCTCTGAATCAATCACCAGTGCAGTATCATCTGCAAACAGCAGCTGCTTCAGATTCCACTCTCCACCATCAACATTCACCAGACTCAAACCTCCACCTAAAACTCTTGCATTCACCTCCCTTACAACACCATCCATGTAAATATTAAACAACCAAGGCGACATCACACATCCCTGTCGCAGCCCCACTCTCACGGGAAACCAATCACTCACAGCATTTCCTACTCTTACACACGCTCTACTATTTACATAAAAACTTTTCACCCCTTTTAGTAACCTACCATCAAGTCCATACAATCTTAACACAGTCCACAAAGCTCCATTGTACCTTAATGAAATAAGTGTTGCACTCTGCACTTAAAAGTCTTTCCACTCATAAAACCATTTTCTAAACATAACACACTCTAGTTAATTTATGTTACATTGAAAGTCAATTAAATCTTTGTCTTTTCACTCAGAATTCTAATTCCTTAACAATATGCACTGTTTTTTTCACTGCACAACACTGTAAATTCCCGTGTGGTCTAATGGAGAAGTTCTAGGCATTTAATCACTGTCAGAGTCTGAGAGTAGCTCTTGCGGGTGACCAAGGGGTGCGTCGCTGGGTCGTGGTGATGGCGTACCCACTGCAGACGACTCTGAAGAGAGGCGCAAACTCACGTCAAGTGGTGACTCCACCGTGCCTGATGTGCTGGGCTGTGACTCGGAGCATGAGGGCCTGTCTTGGGGAGGCAATGGAGTGGAGCCAGGGCTGGGCACAGCAGGGGTCACGGGCCTCAAAAAGCTGTCAATGGTTGATTGACGCAAGGAACGACGATTTTGACGATTAATAATGCACTGCATGAAAGCGCGCACTTCCTCCACAAGTCCTAAGGGCCCCATCTACCCTTTGGCAGTCCGGGTGCTCCAGGTAGTCCAGAACGACTCAGCTTGGGGATGGCTGGAGTAGTGTCATGCTGAGAGGAGTCCACATCATCGTCACCGTCCTCGTCGGAATCTTCATCCCACAACTGAAGATGCGATCTCAATATCAGACAATGTCTGATACCCAGGATCGTCCTCGTCATCATCCAACCACTCATGCACTTCTTCCACATCAACATCGTCCCCATGTGCACGTAGACGTGCATGGAAGTCATCCACGTCAAAACCTAGGAAATCGTGCTCCACATCCGTTCCAAGAAGCAGACGAGACCAACCATTTTCCAGAGTCTTGACAGGGATTTCCTTCCATGCACTGGCCCAGTTGTAGATGGCAGACGATGTTGTAGCGGCGAAGGTTTTCCAAATTCCGCTGGCGTAGAGTGTCCCATCCCTCCCTGCGCTCGTCCTCGTCCTCGAAAACAACCATCACCTCGTCCAGGAACTTCCGTCGGTACAGCCTCTTCATTGCCACGATCACTCCTTGGTCCATCGGTTGGATGAGAGCAGTAGTATTAGGTGGCAGAAACATGCACCTAATGCGGCCATTCTCAGCCACAAAGTCCTTGTTGCACGGGTGAGCAGGTGCATTGTCGAGGAGAAGGAGGGCCTTTACCTGGTCGCGAGGGATTCACAGTTTCTCTGTCTGGTAATGTATGACCTCCTTGACGAAATGGCGGTGGAACCAGTCTTTGAAGATCTTGGCAGTGAACCATGCCTTCAAGGAATGGTACCAGACGACAAGAAGGACATCCATCACCCCACGAAGACACCGAGGCTGCTTTGCACGGCCAACAATAACGGGCTTGAGCCGGTGCATGCCATTAGAATTGGCACAACACAAAGCAGATATCCGTTGCTTGTAGAGCTTGCGGCCAGGTACACGCTTCTCCGTTTCCTCGGCTAGAGTGTTCGTAGGCAAAGAGCGATAGAATAAGCCAGTTTCGTCAGTGTTGTAGACTTGACCGAGAGTGAGGCCTTCCCTGTTGATCAAGCACTTCACCTTGTGCCTAAACTCATCTACTCCATCCTCGTTGGCGTCCAAAGCTTCGCCATGAGACTTACGGTTGGTAAGGCCATGTCGTAACTTGAACACGAAGAGCCAACCTTCGGATGCCTTGAAATCTAGGGCATCATGAAGCCTTGCGAACTTCTCAGCAGCAGCCTTCAGCTCCATACCACGCACCATCACACCAGCAGCACGTTGCTGTTGATACCAAATCAATGTGGAGCAGTCGACTTTGCACACTTGGGAGTAAACATCACCTTACTCTCCATGTTACATTTGCTTTTCAACGAGAAGTCAGCCGTGTTCCTGCATGAGTTTGTCTTGGGATCTCTTGATATCAAACAAAGTAGATTGAGCCAGGTTGAATTCACGAAGGATGCGTGAGGAAGACCATCCCACATCCACCTTGTCCAATATCTCCCCCTTCTTCTCCAGAGTCAAAACCACTCTCTTCCTCCTCTCAGGCGGCGGGGCCATCATCACACACACAAAGAAGAGGCACGAGAGCAGCAGGAGAGCCTGCAGCAGGTAAGGCACCACCACGAAAGCGAGCACGTGGGCGGCCATGACGACGAGCGTGCACACACAACGAGAGACGGGCGGTAAGTGGAGAGGACGCAGGGGTGCTGTAGCGGACATCGGTGGAATGATGCACCAAAACACAGCTGGCTCGTGCCGCACGCGCCAACTTCAAATTACAGGTGGGTAAAAGTCTGATTTTTTCTTTTTTTTTTTTTTGCGGTTTTTGGCCAATTTTGGGAATATTGGATCCTGGGACGAAAATTTCCGGTAATTGGGGATGTCCGGAAATTGGGCGTCTGGATATTATGGGAATTACTTATATATATACCGGTATATATATAGTAATCCCTCTAATATCCGAACGCCCAATATCCGATCATCCCCACTCACCAGACATAATCGTCCCGGGATCCAATATTCCCAAAATGGGCCGAAAACCGCACAAAAAAAAAAAAAAATCCCGCCCGTAATTTGAACTTGGCGCACGGGACAGCTTTGTTGTGGCGCGTCATTCCTCCGACATCCACTAGAGCGCCCCTGCATCCTCCCCACTTTCCGTCTGTCTCTTGTCGCAAGTGCACGCTCATCGTCATGGCTGCCCACGTGCTCGCTTTTGTGGTGGTGCCTTACCTGCTGCAGGCACTCCTGCTGCTCCTGTGCCTCTCCTTCGTGTGTGTGATGACCCCACCACCTGAGAATAGGAAGAGAGTGGTGTTGAGTCTGGAGAAGAAGCGGGAGATATTGGAGAAAGTAGATGCGGGGTGGTCTTCTTCCCGCATCCTCCGCAAGTTCAACCTGGCCCAATCTACTTTGTTTGATATTAAGAGATCCTGAGACAAACTCATGCAGTACATGGCTGACTTCTCATTGAGAAGCAAACGCAACGTGGAGAGGAAGGTGATGTTTACTCCCAAGTTTGCTGAATTCGACCGCTCCACGTTGATTTGATATCGACAGCAATGTCCTGCTGGTGTGATGGTATGTGGTACGGAGCTGAAGGCTGCTGCTGAGAAGTTCGCCAGGCTTCACGACGCCCTAGACTTCAAGGCATCCGAGGGTTGGCTCTTCGCGTTCAAGTTACAGCATGGCCTTACCAACCGTAAAGCTCATGGCGAAGCTTTGGACGCTAAAGAGGATGGAGTTGACGAGTTCCGGCACAAGGTGAAGGGTTTCATCAACAGGGAGGGCCTCACTCTCGTTCAAGTCTACAACGCTGACGAAACTGGTTTATTCTATCACTCTTTGCCAACGAACACTCTAGCCAAGGAGACAGAGAAGAGTGTACCTGGCCGCAAGCTCTCCCAGGAACGGATATCTGCTTTGTGTTGTGTCAATGCTAACGGCATGCACCGGCTTAAGCCCGTTATTGTTGGCCGTGCAAAGCAGCCGCGGTGTCTTCGTGGGGTGATGGATGTCCTTCCTGTCGTCTGGTACCATTCTTTGAAGGCATGGTTTACAGCCCAGATCTTCAAAGACTGGTTCCACCGCCACTTCGTCAAGGAGGTCATACATTACCAGACGGAGACACTGGGAATCCCGCGCGACCAGGTAAAGGCCCTCCTTCTCCTCGACAATGCACCTGCCCACCCATGCGACAAGGACTTGGTCACTGAGAATGGCCGGATTAGGTGCATGTTTCTGCCACCTAATATGACTGCTCTCATCCAACCAATGGACCAAGGAGTGATCTTGGCAACAAAGCGCCTATACCGACGGAAGTTCCTGGACGAGGTGATGGTTGTTCTTGAGGACGAGGACGAGCACAGGGAGGGACGGGACATGCGAGGCCAGAGGCCTTTGGAAAACCTTCGCCGCTACAACATCAAGTCTGCAATCTACAACTGGGCCAGTGCATGGAAGGAAGTCCCTGTCAAGACTCTAGAAAACGGTTGGTCTCGTCTGCTTCTCGGAACGGATGTGGAGTATGATTTCCTAGGTTTTGACGTGGATGACTTCCATGCAGTCTACGTACGCATGGCGATGATGTTGATGTGGACGATGTGTGTGAGTGGTTGGATGACAACGAGGGCGATCCTGGGTATCGGACCTTGTCTGATATCGAGATCGCATCTTCAGTTGCAGGTGTCAGTACCCAGCTTGAAGATTCCGACGAGGACGGCGACGATGATGCAGACTCCTCTCAGCATGACACAACTCCAGCCATCCCCAAGCTGAGCGCACTCCGGGAACACCTAGAGTTCGTTCTCGACTACCTGGAACACCCGGACTGCGACAGGGAGATGGGGCTCTTGGGACTTGTGGAGGAAGTGCGTGTTTCAGGCAGCGCATCATCAATCATCAGAATCGTCGTTCCTTGCGTCAATCAATGATTGACAGTTTTTTCAGGCCCGTGACCCCCGCTGTGCCCAGCCCTGGCTCCACTCCGTTGCCTCCCCAAGACAGGCCCTCATGCTCTGAGCCACAGCCGAGCACATCAGCCATGGTGGAGTCACCGCTCAATGTGAGTTTGCGTCTGTCTTCAGAGTCGTCTGCAGTGGGTACGCCATCACCACGACCCAGCAACACACCCCTAGGTCACCTGCCAGTGATACTCTCAGACTCTGACAGTGAATAGACACCAAGAACTTCTCCACTAGACCACACAGGAATTTACAGTGTTGTGCAGTGAAAAAAACAGTGCATTGTGTTAAGGATTTACAGTTGTGAGTGAAAAGAAAATTTTTGAACTAAATTTAACGTAAATAGACGTGTGTTTTTGCTTTAGAAAATGGTTATAAGAGTGGAAAAAGTTAAAGTGCAGAGTGCAACACTTAGTAAGTTACAATGGAGCATAAGTTAGGCGAGTGCGCACTGTGAAGAGAACGGACTTCTGAGTGCGAATGACTAAGTTCACTGCAAGACTTCATGAACAGTGTACTGCAAGTGCTTCAGGAAATCCTTCTTACTGTCAGAGTCCAAGAGGAGGCGGTTATTCATCGAGATGGCCATGGACTTGCTGTAAGTAGGCAGAATGTTTCATACTGTACTCTACTGTATTTTCCATACCATACTTACCTCAAACACCTCATTTCACTCTTTTATGTCCCTTATTGGTGTGAATATGCTGTGTCTTTGGTGCTATGCATGTGCAGTAGGAAGGTGTTTTTCTGAGTTAGGCTAAGTTAGGGTCCATAACTACCAGTCCAGGAGCCAGGGACTTGTAAGTACCCAGAATGTTGAATATTGTATGAACCTACCTCAAAAACCTCATTTTATGCTTCTTTTGCATTTATTTCAGTCTTTTATGTGCCTTACTGGTGTGATTTGGGTCTTAAATAGGTGCTATGCATGTCCAGAGGGAGTTGTATAGGTGTTTCTCTGAGTTAGGGTCCATAAGTACAAGTCCATAAGCTGGGGCCCAATATCCGGACAGGACCACTATCTGGACCTGCCTATGGCTCTGTTACGTTGGATATTGGAGGGATTACTATATATATATATATATATATATATATATATATATATATATATATATATATATATTCATTCATTCATCGCCAGACGCCATGTATCCCAAACGGGGTGGTCAAGGGCTTAGAGTTAATTGTTTTACAGGGAGGGGCACTAATCCTCCACCAACCCCACTTGACACGTAGGGATGCCAACAGCATCTGGTGTTCCCAGGCGGTCACCCATCCAAGTACTAACCAGACCCAATGTTGCTTAACTTCGCTGATCGGACGGGAAGCGGTGTACTCAACGTGGTATATATATATACAGTAACCCCTCCAATATCCGGATCAATAGAGCCATAGGCAGGTCCGGATAGTGGTCCTGTCCGGATATTGGGCCCCAGCTTATGGACTCGTACTTATGGACCCTAGCTCTGAAAAACACCTATACAACTCCCTCTGGACATGCATTGCACCTATTTAAGACCCAAATCACACCAATAAGGGACATAAAAGACTGAAATAAATGCAAAAGAACCATAAAATAAGGTTTTAGAGGTGAGTTTATACAATATTAAACATTCTGGGTACTTACAAGTCCCTTGGTCTTGGACTGGTTTGAACCGCCAGTTTGCAGTCCACAGTTAATCCTCTGCACTCTAAATTCTAATTTCTTAACACTGCACAACACTGTAAATTCCTGTGTGTTCTAGTGGCAAGGTATTGCAGTTTATTCACTGTTTATTCACAAAAAACAAGCACCTGTGGCTTGCACTGTTATGAGTATCTGCTCTCCATCGGAGTTAAGCTGTGACTGTTGATGTTGGTGGGGTAACAGAGTTGCCAGATCGCAACAGCCACATTACCAATCTCCTCAACTTTCATTGTCAAATATAACTTTTCATTACCAAATTCGTAAAGCTAGCATATATTCTTCACTAATTATATATACAAGTGGAAATACATGTAATCACTCTCCTTATAACTAACACCATGTTGATTATTTTCACACTATGTAGGGTAGCAGATTAATCAGAGAGAGCAAACAATCCACCATCTCCATCCTGTGTATCCTCATACATGTGAAAAATCCATTTGGTAATGCATTATTCTAATTCATTACCAAACGAATTTTTCATTACCAAATTGGCCCACAATTGGTAATGAAAAATACCAAATGGCAACCTGACAGGGGAGGGGGGATAGTGAAGAGAGGAAGAGGTGAAGGGACCATGGTGTAACAGCTGTTTGGCGCCAGGCGGGAATTTCAAATTATGGGAGGGAAAAAAGTCAGATTTTTTTCGAATTTTTTGCGGTTTTTGGCTCATTTTGGGAATATTGGATCCCAGGAGGAGTATGTCCGGTTAGTGGGGATGTTCGGATATTGGGCGTTCGGATATTAGAGGGATTACTGTATATATATATATATATATATATATATATATATATATATATATATATATATACTCTTGAGTTTTACCCCATGAACCATCCAAATTACTATTGTGGGAAAGTGAAATACAGTGACCTTTTATCCAGTATGGTAATCGGATCACACATCATTGCCACACTGGACTAACTCCACACTGAACAAATAATAAACTTTACGGGGAAAATTATTTAGATAAGACAAGACTAATTCATGGCAAAAAAATCACCATAATGTTATAAACAGTAATAGGCAAACACAGAAAATTGCAGTTTAACATATGTATTGCAACACCATGAGATTATTGTATGGCATGAGAAAATAGGGCAGGTAGGAAAAAAAAATGTCCAACATATGGTGAAACTGCAGGAGAGTCCCTATGCACAGAATTTGTATTTGTATTTTTGTGACAATACTAAGTATCACTGTGGTAAATTTAAAAAGTTGCAGAAATCCATACAGATACTTTTGAATCTATCAGCCGGACAACGTATCAGTTTAACATTGCAAGTGGTCACCTGCCATGTCAGAAATGAAGGCTGATTCACCTTCATAGTCAATCTGTCTATCAACCTGACAACTTATCAGTTAAACATGGCAAGTGGTCACCTGCCACGTCAGAAATGGAGGCTGATTCATAGTCAATCTGTCTATCAGTCTGACAACTTATCAGTTTAACATGGCAAGTGGTCACCTGCCATGTCAGAAATGGAGGCTGATTCACCTTCTTAGTCAATCTGTCATTGATTGCTCATCCCTACAAACCAAACCTAATATGAACTAACATAATTTAATGTAACCTAACTTAATTTAACCTAACTTTAGAAAACAGAATGATCTGGGTCTAATGAATTTTGGATCCAAATCAATCAATTGTCCTCTGCAGGATGCCACTGCAAACATCAACAAACCTAACTTGGTGCCCTTTAGTACAGTAACATAAATGCTATTTCTATGGAATTTGGGTGTCATAAGTGGATTACATAATTATGAAAGATAGTCCTTGTCAAAACTTTCATCATTTATTAATGGAAGCTCTCCTGCAGTATATACCAACATGCTATTAAGGTGTTGTGCCAGACAGCACAGGAAGACTGACTTGATGACATCACATGCAAATGAATGTTTTGATTGGCTGCTGCACCTCTCCTGGCCAATGCATGTCCTCAGTCGCTGCAGCACCTCTCCCTGGACTTATGGGACTAATGGACTCCCCCCCCAAAAAAAAAAAAAAAAAAAATCTTGGATTTGGTTAATGTCTTGCATTAAACTAATTTATTTACTGATTTTTTTTTAGTGTGTACCACTTCAAAGGTGATTAGTAGTAAAGAAACGTCAGATGCAAAACCACTGTATTAGCATGAGTACAGTGAATGCTGAGGGTAGTGCTGAGTAGGTGGATGTCAATTCAGTACATATGACTGATGGTAGAGATAAGAGTTCCAGTTTACTGGGGGGAAAAAATCCAAAGCCTCCTGATCCTAACAATTTTGGATTTGGGGAACTACACTGTATTCTAAATGTCAAGGATCATCTTCACATGAAAGGGAATGACTTATGGTACTGCATCAGTACACAATACAAAAATCCCTTTAAAAGAATCCACTTAGGGGTGACTTCAATCTGGTGGGGAGGTTACATACAGTCTTCATTTATCCCTTCATCACCGCTAGACATAATTCCAAACTATAAAATCACCTGGAGGTTGTAAGAATAAACTAAAATGATATGTTACGACAGTGAAGGGTTTAATGATTTCTCACTCATAGTCCTTACCAGAAAAAAAAACATAACATATTAGTCAGCTATAAGCAAGAGTCCCTGAGGGAATGCACTGTTGAGCGTTGTCTTGTAGATGATTCCCCTTTGATGGCTGTGTGCCATACTTCTGTAATGTTGAATGTATGATCTCTCAATCACAGTACTTGCAATACCAAGATTATTTTATATTTTAAATGAAACAACTCATTATTTCTGTACTGAAAATGTTTATCTGAAATAATATCCAAGGGGTGGCTGGGGTTTATTCGTTTCATTTTCGTTTTTAAAGGCTCCAACATGCTTGCATGTGTCGGCCTTGGTCACCTAATGGCGGCTCTCCATGCTGCACGATCCATTGCAGCCTCCCTGTTCAGTCCCTTAACCCTAAGGTCACACTTAATGACCTCGTCCCATGTCTTTCTCGGTCTACCCCTCATAACCCCACCCCCAATATTAACACTTCTCACCTTCCTCACCCAATTATCATCTCCCATCCTCTCCACATGTCCAAACCACCTCAATCTACCTCTTCTCATCACAACACCAATACACTCCAGTCCCATCCTACCTCTCAACTCTTCCATTGTAAACCCAGCCCCTCCAGGCCTTGGACGCAGGGACGCACTGCACATCCACCTAATCATTGTCATTTCTGTACGTCTGAGCCGGCGAATGTCTTCCTCCTTCACTGCCCAGGTCTCACTGCCATACAGCATTACACTCCTAACACATGCTGCATACAAAGACCCCTTAGCACGTAGGGAGAGCCCTCTCAATGTCAGGAGAGGCAAGAGCTCCCTGAACTTCTTCCAACCACTTCTCACCCTAGCCACAGGGCTAGCTCCAGCCCCACCTCCAGCACACAACATGTCTCCCAAATAACAAAACTCTTCCACACACTCAAGAGATTCACCAGCAAGTTCAATCCTTTCACGTCTGACGATCTCCACCTGCTCACCCCGGCACGCCGTACACATAAAATCAGCATTATCTTGCAGTCTACCTCTGATACCACTACATCTCTTATGCACCCATTTATCACACACACCGCACAAGATGGAATTACTTCCCACGCCCTTGTGGCAAACTGCACATGGCCACTCTCCCTCGTCTTTGACAGTACCGCCACCAACCCTAGATATCATCACTTTTGTTTTATCTGCATTTACCCTTAAACTCTTTTGCCCCATACCATCTCTCCAATTCCTAAACCTTTCCTCCGCCTCCCTTTCATTCTCTGCAATCAACACCAAATCATCAGCATACAACAACTCCCACGGGAGTCCGTTTCTAAAGTCACGTGAAAGGGCTTCAAGTACCATGATAGACAACATGGGACTCAAGACTGACCCCTGATGCACACCAACATTCACGGAAAACTCATCACTCAAATCTCCATTCACTCTCACCTGGGTGTGAGCACCCACATACATGGCCATAACCACCCTAACCAGCCACTCCTCCAAGCCAGGCTTTCTCACTGCCCACTTCACCACCTCTCTAGGGACTCTGTCAAAGGCCTTTTCCAAATCAACAAAAACAAAGTAAAGATCCCTTCTCCTACCAATATATTTTTCCTGAAGCTGTCGAACAATGAATATGGCATCAGTGGTCCCCCTACCTGGCATAAACCCAAACTGCATCTCATCAATATTCACTCTTTCTCTAATCATACCTTCTTAAACTCTCTCCATTACCTTCATTATCTGATCTAAAAGCTTTATACCTCTATAATTTCATCTTTCCAGGGCATCACCCTTTCCTTTATACACATTTACAATTACACTCTTCAGCCAATCATCTGGGACAACACACTCATAAATAATCCTATTTATCAGGTCAGTGACTAAACTCACCCCTATGTCGCCTGAGGCCTTCAACATTTCGGCAGTCAACCCAGACACACCTGCTGCCTTCCCCTCCCTCATCCTGCCTATTGCCTCACTCACAGTAGCAGTATCAATCAAAGGCCAAGGGCCAGACACTGGATCTGCTGGCTCCAAACCTTCCCCGTCCCAGTCAAACTCCTCATTCAACAACCGGTTATAATGCTCTCTCCATGCATCTTTAATATCCTCACTGTTCACCACTACCCTTCCTTCATCATTCTTCACACACTGCTCACCTATGATATCCCGATTATCCCTCTTCACCTGACCTGCCACCCTAAATATATTTTTCCTTTCCCCATGATTTAGGTTATCAAGTAATTGTCTCTGTGACTCAGACTTTGCCCTGTATACCTCTCTCCTAGCCCTACGCTTGGCAGCCAAATATTCCTCTTTGCTACCACCCTTCTTCCATTCCCGGAAAAGCCTTCTTTTCTCCTTAATTGCATCTTCTACACCCTCATCCCACCACCAAGTTACTTTATGTCTTGGTGGTCCTCTTGTCCAGCCGCATGTTACATCAGTAACTCTCAAGAAATTGTTCTTGAGGGCTCTGTACTGTTCATTAACGCCTTTGTCTACAGCTCCCTGTTCAGCCACCACTCTCCTCAACTCGCTATAGAAGGCATCCCTTACTACTTGGTTTTTCAGCTTCCATATTTTCCTCCTAGGTACATAAGTCCTCTTTTTCATCACTTGTTCTTTAAGCACCATATCACAAATCAATAGTTTGTGCTGCTGCACACATTCCTCACTTCCTATAACTTTAACATCCCTCACTAACCTCCTATCGGCCTTCCTAACCAGAAAATAATCTGTCTGACTGCTATTTCCCCCAGACTCATATGTAATTAACCTACTGTCTCTTTTCCTAAAATATGTGAAGCACACAATCATGTCCGTTGCCTCCCCAAACTCGAGTATCCTTTCCCCTTCTGCATTCCTTAGACCATACGCACATCCCCCATGCACTCCTTCATAACCTTGTGCTGCTTCACCTACATGACCATTTAAGTCCCCTCCCAAAATCACTATCTCATCATCCCGCATACCACCCACTACACATATTAAATCATTCCAAAATCTATCTTTCTCTGATTCATTCAATCCTGCCTGTGGAGCATATGCCGATATAATCGCAGCTATCTTTCTTCCCAACAGAATTTTCACTATCAATATCCTATCGCTTACTCTCAAAACATTCATAACATATTCCACCCATTTCTCCGCAACCATCACACCAACACCTCCATATCCGTCTGTCCCCCCCCTGCCAAAACAACTTATAGCAACAGTCCTTCCCAACAATCTTTCTGGCTGATCCACCCCTGTACCGGACTTCCTGCAAACATGCCACATCCACCCACCTCCTACTGAATGCCTCAACGACTTCCCCTGCTCTTCCCCTCAAACTTCCCACATTTCATGAAGAGGACCCCGCTCAGTAGCTAGTGTTTTTAGTACGAGGAGTCGGCCTAAAAACACTCAGCATAACAGTAATGCTGTATGGTAGTGAGACCTGGGCAGTGAAGGAAGAAGATATTCGCCGGCTGAGACGTACAGAAATGACAATGATTAGGTGGATGTGCAGTGCGTCCCTGCGTCCAAGGCCTGGAGGGGCTGGGTTTACGATGGAAGAGTTGAGAGGTAGGATGGGACTGGAGTGTATTGGTGTTGTGATGAGGAGAGGTAGATTGAGATGGTTTGGACATGTGGAGAGGATGGGGGAGGATAATTGGGTGAGGAAGGTGAGAAGTGTTAATATTGGGGGTGGGGTTATGAGGGGTAGACCGAGAAAGACATGGGACGAGGTCATTAAGTGTGACCTTAGGGTTAAGGGACTGAACAGGGAGGCTGCAATGGATCGTGCAGCGTGGAGAGCCGCCATTAGGTGACCAAGGCCGACACATGCAAGCATGTTGGAGCCTTTAAAAACGAAAACGAAAACAATTATGAGAAGTGACTTGAAAAACTCATCTTCTCTGTAACTTTATATTTATAATTATGGAAAATTACCTCTAAAACTCATCTTCCCGGTAAAAAAAAAAAAAATAAAAAAAAAAAAATAAACTATAACCCCATTGGATAAAGATGCTCACCAGCAAGCATTATAGCTACATTACTTGCTTTAGCAAATGCTGGACATCTGGGAGCTCCTGGAAAAAAAATCATATATGGTAAATACAGTACTAAACAATAACTTCTCAAAACACCATCTCACACATGTAAGAATATGTCAAATATCAATTAATCTGATTAAAGAATACAGTATAAAATTCCAGAAAATATGAAGAGGAAACTTGTGTGTCTCAATTTGTACATACATATGGAGGGAGTCTGTGAACCATGGGAACACATGGACAATGTAGACTAAACTGTACTATTCTGGGACACCTTTTTGTACCTATGATGACTGGAGCTAATTATGCTGGTCTAATAAAAAGTTGGTGTGTGACATCTCAATTTTACTAAACCATCATCAGCTAATTTAAGGTACTTCTGTATTATGCAGAAATGCATACTGCTTTATTACAATGGTTTCTAGGAACTCTTGATCCTTTGGCTGTGAACCTCCACCAACCGGGTCTCACAGCTTTACAAGTGAAAATTGATTGTACAGTAAATTGGTGGATACTATGATAAAATCCTCCACTTTTAAGATCATCAGATTTAATACCTTTTTATAATCTTAGGGCCCATTTTAGTCTACCCTCCTGCCTACACATCCTACCTCTCTCTTTCTAGAGGAGATTTTGTTAAATGTTACCACCCAAGCTCCCTCATTCTGTCTGCTTAAGATCCTTGTGGGAACTCCTGTCACACTGAGATACATCATGGCCAGAGTGAGGTGACCATAATGCAGCATGTGTGACAATACCCTCTACAGAAATGACACTGCGTTCTGCCAAAAGGAGCCAAAAAGCTGAACACAGCTCTAGAATTCAACAAGTGAAGGAACGCACCTGGCATGTTTGTAAAGATGTGACACATCATAAGAGTTGAGAGCAGAGTGAGGTGTCAGTGATGCACCATACATGATGCTGCATTCCTCATAACTGGCACTGCATTCAACCTAGACACCAAAATGCTGAGCACATCTCCATCTATCCATCCATCATCCAATCCTAAGTTGCCCCATGAGGAGTGTAGGAGCCCGGGGCTATGCAAGTTGGTCCTGACATTTAAGGTGAGAGTGACAAGCCTCACTCATCCCTGAGTGACAGTAGGTGAGCAATAAACCTCAACCACCCCTTGGATATCAACCATCACCAGCTCAATCCAACTGGAGCACTGTAATTACCCACTAAGCCACCTGGCACCATAATTTGGTTATATGGTTACCACCCAGCATAGTACATGGTTTCCTGGTGTACAGGAAAACCATCTGGCTTGTCACGGAATGTAGAGTCACCCACAGGCAGAAGGAAATAATAATGACGGAAAGAAAGACAAAAGAGGGAGTATAAAGTCATCTGTAGGCAGAAGGACGAGGAAAGAATAAAGGAAAGAAAGACAGAAGAGGATGGAAGGAAAGAAGGATGGAGGAGAGGAAAGGGTGGACACCGGAGAGCAGCACTACATCAAGCTAAGGATTAAAAAAGAAATGAAAGAAAGCTTCAGGCAGCTGCAGACAGGATGCTATGTGACACCTTGTGGTGACCTGTGCCATAAGCCCATAGCGTGCCAGGCATGGTGTTGTCTCCTGACATGATGCACCTAAGGGAAAAAAACTCAAAGCAGAGTTTCTTGCCTACCTCTGTCAGGCCAAGGGGTGAGTCAAGTCACCAGGAACAACCTAGTGTGATGTACCCCCAATTAAAGGGATTTGTGAGAAAGCAGTTCTTCCTTCACTTGGTATGTCCCACAGCAGACAGTCTACGGAACATTATGACGAAAAAGGAAAAACACAAACCCAAGTGAAAGCAGCAAAACTAACAACTCTAAGAGTAAGAAGCAGGAAAAACAAGAAAAAAAAAGGCAAAAAATGTATATAATCACAGAACAACAACTTCACTACAATACTACCTATGAAGTCTACAATATCCTCATCACAACTACTACAACAACAACAATATCTTAACAGTGGGGACGAGAGTGGATCTTTCATCAAAATTAGGTTAATCATAATAATTAAAAGAATTAAAAAAATCAGAAAATACAAATAACAAACTACAATGGAAAAGAAATCACTGAAGGGGATACCAACCCAGCAAAAACAAATAAGGCAGCATATTACATGGGCTACATCAACAAAGGCAAGCAGTCTGTCCTGGGGGACGGGGGGACTGAAATGTCAGGCATGTCCTAACTCAAGAAAAAGCTAAGAACCCCCCTAAAAAAAAGGCTCTGAAAAACAAGAACAAACAGGGAAAAAACAATGGCAGCAGGACTAGATGGCAGAACAGATAAGTGAACAATGCTATGCACCTACAGTTTCATGGATGTGTTGGAATGCACAAGACCATTCCAGAGGTGGTTAATGGCAAGGAAGTGCATACTTTGCCAATTATTTTAAACTTTAAATTCTTTTCCCTGGTGAGTGATGTAAAGAAAAGGATGCTTACCATATAGGATGTGCTCAGGTATACACTACACCCTTTGTGCCAATAAATAGAGGGTTTTACTCTAAAACCTGCCAGTTTCACCCAGTCCATCTGCTTATGACATTTCCCACTCCCAATCTGAATACCAGACACAAGCAATTAATAGCTCTTAGAGATGGTAATGGCACTGGTACTGTACCTAACAGCTCATGCACCATTACAAACTCCTCAGTGTTACAAAGTCTTAGTGCAGATGTTTATGATTCACAACACAGGAAAGAGAGAAATTATCTTCATTTTGGGCAAATGTTCAAGTGAATTTTACCCTCATTTATTGTCACAGTATGAAATCTGTGCAGAAAGTATCTGACTTTAGGCTCTAAAAAATAAATAACAAACCTGTTGAGCTAGGACACTAATCCCCATCCAAGTAGGCCCCTTCTGACTTGATACATAACCAAGCATTCCTTCCATTGCCTGAAACAGTTTTCAGTCAGTTTTCGGTACCTCCTGCAGGTGCTTAATCACATTCATGATCTCTTCTCTTGGATGAACACATGGTCATGTCATGTTGGAGTGTGCAAATCACGATCCCGACTTTCTGAAGACTTATCACTGGAGATGAAACTTAGATGTGTGGGTACGACCCAGAAACCAAAGCACAGTCGTCCCAGTGAAATCGTGCAGAGTTGCCTCGGTCAAAAATAGCACGACAGGTCCTCAGCAAGGTGAAATGCATGTTGACTTTTTTTTTTTTTTTTTTTTTACTACCGTGGCGCTGTGCATCACGAATGCAGTACACACCAGGTCAGACTGTTTACAAACATTACTACCTCGACGTTATCCATCATCTTCATGACTCAGTTCAGCAGAAGAGACCAGACCTTTGGAAAGTAGCAAGTTGGAAGCTGCACCATGACAATGACCCTGCCCATTCTTCTCAATTGATTCAGGAATTTTTGACCATGCACAACATCCCACAGGTCCAGCAGGCTCCCTACTCAACATACCTGTACATGGCTCCATGTGACTTTTGGTTATTCCCCACGTTCAAAACTCCGCTGAAGGATTCCCGATTTGAGATGAGAGAAAAGATCATGACAAATGCAACGAAGCACCCACAGGAGATACCGAAAACTGACTTTGAATAATGTTTCAGGCAGTACTGGAGAGAATGCTGGGCTATCTGTGTCAAGTCAGAAAGGGCCTACTTTGAGGGAGATTAGTGTCCTTGCTCAACAGATTTGCTATATATTCTTTTAGAGCCTAAAGCCAGATACTTCCTGAACTGACCATGCATATAAAGCAACCTCCAGAGGACAACCAAATTTCTCCCTTAAATAAATTTTCCTCTAATTATGAATCCACATTCTACAAGTAAACCTGGGGTGAACAGATTCAGAAGCAGCTGACATGCAAGTTGCACTGGTAAGTCTAGCTTACATGGATGCTCTGATGAGTGGCAATGTTCACTCTAAGGGTATTTTAAGTGCCTGGGTGATGTAGTTAACCAACATGAAAGAGATTCTGACCACAGTGATTAGGAGATATGGCACCCTGTTTTAGGCACAGAACCGAAACACAACACTGCAGACACTGAATTCTTTTACCTAGTACAGTAAATGGAAAGGAAGTAGAGTACAGTACAAACTAGCCCAGTGACACCACACTCCAACTGCACCTTGTCCTGGCCTATCTGCAACTTGCCTTCCTCAATGGTCCCTTGTTTACCAAATGGATGATTTTCACAGGCCTGTGTATAAAGAGTAAGGTAACTATGCCTTATAGTAATTCATTTTTATGTTGCCTTTTATGCTATAAATCTCTACTGCTAGCCACCTAAAAAGCTGATATGATAGTTTCTCCCATTTCACAGTACCGGTACCAGTTGTAGCTATGTCAAAAGTTGTGCTACTTTGAGCACACCCCTGATACATATAGATGAATTACAGTACCATACATTCAGTGTTTACCACGGATATCTACCCTTCTTTTTAATGCCAGATGCCTACCCCAAAGTTCATGCAAGACAGCTTAAACAAAATAACCAGAAGTGGTAGGTGGTGGCGACCATCATCCACTCACTTGATGTAGTGCTGCCTACTTCTTCCTTAGCCTTTATCACTCTTTTTCTGTGCCTGCCCTCCTCTCTTCCTATTTCTCCCATCTTTTCTGTCAAAACTTATTGCTTTTCTTTCCATTACAGGTGGCTTTACATTGAGTGACAAGCCAAATGGTTTCCTGTAAGCCAAGAAACCATTTACAACGCTGGGTGGTAACCATATAACCAAACCATACGTGCTCCATACGTGTCAAGTGGGTTGGTGGAGGGTTAGTGCCCCTCCCTGTAAAACAAATATATAACTCAGAGTCACGTGGCCACCCCGTACGGGATTATGGCGTCTGGCAATAGACAGATAGATAGATAGACCATCCAGGCTATCACAACATATCGCCATTCCATTACACCACCATCCCTTCTGCACTCCTCCATGATAACTTTCCACCAACATTCTTGTTTTTCTTCCCTTAGTCTCCCTTCAACTTCACCTTTGTACACTCTGTTAACATTTCTTTCCTCATCCATTACATACACCCATACTTCTTCAACACATTAGCTACAGTATAGTGCTTACAGGAAAAATAATAATATACAAGACATGAAGACAACATCACATCATCTTTTGGTAACAAAGTTTAAAAAACTGTTCAGATGCAAGACTTAAACTCGCAACTGGAAAAAAAAAAAAAAAATTCTTCGCATAAACTTCACTAGGAGAAGTTTTGGCCCGACATCCTGTCTCTTCACGTGTAAGGACAGAGACTATGGGGCTGACAATGTTGTATCTTCCAAAACAACCTTACAACTACTGGCATAATTATTCCAATACCATGTCTGCACTGAACTGATTATATATTTCTGAGAAAACACGTCAGAGGTACCATATTGCCTTAGCCCTTACCAGTTTCTAAGTTAGTGATATAAATCTGAGGAAGACATCAGCAGCCATTCCCATATATAGTGTCCCTTCAGGTCGCTAAGAGATACGCCTTCATGTGCTGGCAACAATATGTGTTGAACAAATAACTCCCTTCCTATCCTTTGACAGGAGGATGGCAGACTAGCAAGAGAAAGCAACTTCAGTCTAGTTCACCACAATCATATTCCAATGAGTCTAAGGCAACAGCAGCAACAACTACAGGCTGTTTGGGCCTGCAGCTAGGTTATTATTCACAAGATCTGAGAGTAAAAAAAGAACTTACTACTGTACTTCCAATACAGAATTTCAGGAATTTAGTTTATGCTTGCTTATTTTAATCATCCACATCCTGTCCTGGACTGCATTCACATTACCTTGGCAAGCTGTCATCAACAATGGTAAATGCACTGCTTGCCTTCTGTCTGGCAATCATGGTTGTTTCACTATCAGTCCACATGCAAGCAAAGCAATCATTTTGGGATGTGAAAAGATACCATGACAACAATGATGTCATCTTAACATAAAGAAACATTTGCCACAAGTGGAAATTCATTCACATGAGTAGGAACTAACGTTCAGTGAGATTCTCTTGGTGATATTTTGTTTCAACTGTGAAAAATTTACCGAAGAATGAAAGCATTATATTAGCAAAAGAGATAAGAAAAATAAGGTTATTGTCAACACCAAGTGCAGGCTCAAAACTAGAATTTCACAGTATCTTTCAGACATGACAGAAGTTCTGTAGGAGGTAGTCTTAGGTAGACAACAATCTCCATGATGGTGTTGTCATTTACTATAATTCAGCAGTCATTGTTACCCAGCACCAAACATAGCATCCAGTATTATGATTGCTTTTGTTTCCACGACAGATGGTGTGAAGGGAGTAATCACTCCTGCTCACCCTGCCTCAACAAGCACCAATTTGCTGATATGCCTGCAAAGCTATCATCATCAGCAGGGGTGAACAAAGCCCTGGTTTTTCATTTTATACAAAACAGCAGGATGGTCAGAGCATGATTCTGATCTCCCTTCAGACTCATACTTGGTACAACAAATCTGTTCTATTAAAAAAAAAAAAAAAAAAAAAAAAAAATCCACATTGTAAAATTTGTGAGGATGATTACAGTAGACTACTTCATCTTTCATATATCAAGAGAATGCTGAGTGTCTAACAACAACTTTATCAGAACAGCATCAGCACATAAATGTACATGTTTTGGTCCAACCCAACAATTGGTCTCTCTCTCTCTCTCTGTTTTCTTTATGGTGCCTGGTGGTCTACGGGTTAAGGTACTCCAGTTGGATGTGGCCCATAAGTGCTTACATATGAGGGGTGCTTGGGGTTTCTTACTCACAAAATCCCATTCTGGGAAGAGCAACTGGTCACTCTTGTGCTTAATGTTGAGAATAAGATGCTTAGCCCCAGGCCCTTACACTCCTGAAGAGTCAAAAAATGGGTTGGGTGATGAATGGATGGATACCACTCTCACTACACCATACACAACTAAAGAATTCCCAACCAAACACTCTCTGTATGCACTCCACCAGTTTTCCAAAGCCATTTGCTCCCAATTCACTGACCCTATGTGGTGAGTGACAAACAGGGAGGTCTTAGACATTGCTGTGGATGTCTGGATCAAATATTTGCAAAGATAAATAGTGCATGTGAAAGACTGCACACACTTTATGGCACTGATGAACCAAGCAAAATTGTATGACAGGATAAACAAGGTGATTGTAGGCAATTATACAAGCTATTGTGCTGCATCAATGGAAAGCTGCTGAATGATGTGATTTTTTTTTTCTATGATGGGGACAAAGCAGGAGTAAAAGTACGGTAGTGGTTGCCTGGGTATGTGGTTCAGTATCAGTGCTGGAGTAATGTCACCATGTGTGTGAAAGAGGTTATCAGTGAGGCTAGGTAGGAAGAGAGGGATGGGACTGATACTGAACAGTGAAGAATGTTAACTTTGATATGATGTGTGCAGAAGATGCTATGTTGTTTGCTGATGGTGAAAAGGAACTTTAAAAATTAGTTCAGAGATTTATGAATTTCTGTGGGCACAGTGTTTTAAAAGTACAGTATATATTTATAACATGGTAAGGTCACTTCATTCATTCATTCATTGCCAGATGCCATGTATCCCAAACAGGGTGGCCAAGGGCTTAGAGTTAATTGTTTTACAGGGAGGGGCACTAATCCTCCACCAACCCCAAGGTCACTCATTCATTCATTCACTCACTGCTACAAAAAAAGTCACCAAACAGTTTCAACATAATCACCGTAACTAGTACTTCTAATTGAAACAGAAAAAAAAAAAGAAAAAAGAAAAAACTACAACATCTAAAACTTTAAATTAAACATTTCTGTAAAGTTTTGGTTTTTTAAATATGAAAAAAGTAAAGAACCAATGGCCAGGAGCCCACAAGGGTGTTCCCTAAGAAAAATAAAAAAATAACAAACAGCCAAATTCAAGATCTCTTCATAGCTGTACTTTGGAGCCTTGATTCCTCACAATCTGCTTTGTAAGTTTTTATCATTATAAAAGAGTATCTCTGGTCTACTGCAGCCACTTTTTTAAAAGTTGGGTTCCTCTGAAGCCTTAGACATCAGGAAATAAATATACAGTAATTGAGATCAACATACAAATAAATTATTTATGTAGTCATTTCTAAGAATTTGTACATGTTTTCATATATCATCTGAACTAATGATGTGGCATACAGACAGCAAATTTACATACCAGCAAGACTTTTGACAGCAGTAGAGCAGATGGCATCCTCGGCTGTTGGCTGGTTGAATGACATTTGCTTTTTGCTGAGAATACTGTATATCAAATGTCACTTCCTTTACTGTTTGATGACCAACACCTCTGAAAACATAATCTTACAATTTATCAAAAAATGATAATATGATGTATCCAAGTTTAACAGGTGTATGAAAGAAGAAAGAATATTTAAATTCTCAATATGGTTTACACTGGCAATACTGTGTATGAAATTACTGTATGCAAACCACTAAGGGTATTATTTCAGAATAACATCCAACTAATGGACACTGGAATTAATATGTTACTGTACTTGCTATCTATCTATAACCAGAAGCCTTAATCCCATAAGAGGTGATAAGAAATAAGGAAGTGAGCATGGAAGTAAAAAAAAAAAAAAAAAGCTCACTGCATGATAGTATGGTACTGTACTGTGATACACTCTTAACATATGGAAGCAAAGCTTGAGCCTTGTAGGAAGGACACAAGTCAAGAGCGAGAGTAGCAGAAATTAGTTATTTGAAAGGAGCATGTGGTGGTACATGGAGAGACAGACTGGCAAATGAGGAAGTGAAGAAGCAATGTAGTGTGGGTGTTGATGTGATGGAAAACATTAGGAGAAATAAACGGATGTGGTTTGGAGAAGATGGAGAGTGAAAGACTAATGAGGAGAGTGAATGTGAGTGATGTAGAGGGGGAGACCAAGGATGAGATGGAGGGATGGAATGGAGAGGTATATGAGAGAGGGGGGCATAAGCTGGGAGGAGGGCAGCAAAACGGCAGGGGACAAGGCAACATGAAGGCAATTTGTTTGCCGTCACTCCTTACAGGATAAGGTGTCTGGCTAGCAGACAGACCTTGAGTTTCAAATACTGTATATTTTATCTATTCACTGCACAACTCTGGTATTTGGACTTGTAAAATATGAGGAAGATCTGTTTTAAGGATAACTTATAGCATCCTTGAAGTTTTCAAAATCAGAATGTTCATATTTTTATTCTGGATAATACTATACAAGTAATGTTTTTCACTACTCCTTACTGTCTGTGGCTTGGTGATAGTAGTAGCAGTAGTAGTTGTTCCCAAGCAGTCTGGCCGAACAGCCCAGCATCCCTATGGAAGGCTACGGCCGAGACTGGGTTTTCCCACAGAGCTCTCAGGGAGTGTATGTTGTGTTGTTGCTGCAGGCGTTTGTGTGCAATGCAGTCTTGATTGAGGTTACTGGTGCAAGTGTGTTGCCCAGTATACTGCTGGATCACACTGGCATCTGCCAAGAGAAATGTCCACCAAATTTCTCAAAGACACTGGTCTCAAACAACAACAGTAACCCTAAATTAACATTTTTGCAGAAGTACTTAACAAATGATTTCATTATGTGTAAATTTGACACAAAACATTTTAAAGTGCAAACTACAATATATAAGAAATATGAGGACAATCTTGATTAAATATCCTGGTTGGTTATGCAAAATTTTGGATGAAAAAAAAGAAAAATGCAGCCTGACTAAACTGTTATGCTAGGTGTTTCTAGATTGGCTTCCCGCTCTAAGAACGCCTAGGGTGCAGCTGGGTTCCCTTTCTAGACCAGAGCTTAGACACAGTCTGAGAGGAACAGGACACAAAAACACAGGGCAACAACCTTACAAGTATATTGACAAATTCTCTGATGTGGAACAGGCAGACAATACACACGATATGGTGAACAAAGTTAATACACAGGTTGAGTGATGGATTTCATGTATCACGCAGGATACCAGACAGGCAATGGGCTCTGTCTGAGTAAAGAGGCAATACACAGTTTTCACAGTCCTTGTATGTGGGTCTTGCTTCAAAGTTAGAGGGAGAAATATGGGTTCTGCTGTGCACAGGATAGTTCAAGAGTCCCAGAGGTGGCACGAACTCAGTTTCTGAATCTATGACACAGCGATATGCAGTCACTGGATTTTATACTGAACAGATATACACTGCCACAGAGTTATTATGATGACACCAAGTTTTGCCTCTTGTTCTATGTAAGGTGAATATTCACTGTCACGAGTGTCCTTTATCACTGCACTGGATTTCACTATTATCCTTACACTGCATAGTCTCTGTCTCTCACTTGCTGTCTGTAGGAACTACCAGTATGTATTCTCAGTCACTGGATGAGCACAGGGGAAGAGGGAAGGCCTGGGGACCCAGAATGAGTAGCCTGGAGTGGATGGAGTCCCTTCAGGAGTCCCTTCATCCCACGGCCACGGGACAACTCGCAGGGGCGTCGTCTCTCGTTGAGGGCTTGGGCTGGGCGTGGTAAAGAGCCCCTCACTATCGGGGCTGGGGCCGAACAGGTTCTGGAGGCACTCCCTCAGGCATCTGGTGGAGGAAGGGCGTTGCCTTCGTCAGGAAGGAAAGAGGTCTCGCCCTGGAGTTCTGGGGGCATCCTCGGAGGTCCGTTGGCTGCAGTCTCTTTCTTGTTGTGCCGTCGTCAGGGTAGGATTGCGGCGTTGCTCCCGGCAGGGGTCCGTCAGGTGGGGGTCCTCTTCAGGGGCCGACTGGTTGGAGAATAGTCCCAGGGATAACACTGGGCCTCTTCACCAGTCCTCTGGGCAGAAGTCCTCCTCCTGGAGGTTGCCTTGGTCTGGGTGGACCGGGGCATGGCCTGTGCTCCCGCCGTCAGGCAGGACTAACCACCGGTCACCCTCACATTGCAGTCACACGGGGCGAGGGACTTTGGCATGGCTATCATTCGTCGTCGAGTTCCCGTGGGCAATATACAGAGGGCGGCTATGGCCCGTCGTCGGGGCCTGACTCCCTGACGGGACCGCAGACAAAACGTGGCAGTGGGCCATTGCTGGACTGTGGCTATGGTCCATTCCCAAAGTCCTGTATGGAAGGCGACGTGCAGACGAGGAGCGGCTATGGGCCGTCTCCTGCCTACTGGCACAGCTATAGGCCATCGCCGGTGTCGTATCCTCCAAGTTAACTGCAGAAGGAGGGGGAGTTTACTGTTCTCTCCCCTCATGTGGCTTTTGGCCGTCACGGGCTCTGCAGGGGGGTTGAGCTACACCTGTCAGAGCGGCTATGGGCCATCTCCTCTTTTGGGGCCTGGCTATAGGCCATGGCCTTTTTACTGTGCAGCTATCGGCTGTCAAAAGGGAGCGGCTATCGGCTGTCGCCTTTTTATTGGAACAGCTATGAGCTGTCTCCTTTTTGCTAGAGCGGCTATGGGCCATCTCTTTATTACTAGAGCGGCTATGGGCCATCTCTAGGGTTGTGCAGCTATGGGCGGTCGCTGGGGTGCTGCTTAGAGCTGGTAGTTCAACTCCACCCCGATCCTGGCGAGGGTTAGCTCGCCCGGAAGGTATGGTAGTGCACTCAGACTGGGGTGGTCACGGTGGGTGCACTCCAGGGGATAGGGGCGCGCAGCCCAGGGGGACTTATGTCCGTACTGAATGGACATGGCACGCACACCATCTACCTCTCCGTAGTCTCCTTCTGGGGGTGTAGTGGCGCCCTGTGTTGCCATGGCTGGTATTTCATAAATGGCTAAAAATCTGATTCATCAGCCTGGAAAACAAATTACATTTTTAAATACAGTATGATACTGAATCAACAGGACTCTTGTGTGCTGGCCTTTTATTTTTATATATATATATGCATTTTTTTTTTTTTTTTTTTTTACCTACACAACAGCACAATGTTAAGCTCCATCCACACTAGGGTCGTGCCGCGTGATCTCTTCCGCCCAACTCATGTTGCTGATGCTGGTGATGTCCATACTAGGACAGTGCAATGGGCAGCAAATACCAGTTACCACTGAGCTGCAGGAGGATGATGATGGATAACAACATCACAGCAGGTCATGAGACTGTGATGAGCACTGTGGCACTATGTTGTGCCAAAGAGAAAAGGAATAGGAAAAGGAAGACGTGGTGCAAGAATGGATGTCTTGACATTGTTTTAAATTTGCACTTCTTAAGTTCTTGTCCTTGTACGGCTTGTTTTTCATCTGCCAGATACATGGATGCATCTTCAGCAGTTCTACAAAATGTTGGGTGTTGCCCCTTGACCATTCAATACCAGCACCGTACTGTACATTCTTCTGACACTGCCTCGTACTGCAGATCAAAAAAGGCCATAACAGAAGCCAGACAGCTACTGTGAGGGCATCGTGGCAAGTGCTGTCACCATGAAATGTCCCTTGGCCAGATATACCAGAAGCATGTGGCACAGACTCACCGCGGCAACAAAACCCGAGTTGGGCAACATGACGTGCAACAGAGCATGACCTCTAGTGAGGGCGGGACTTTAGTCTACACAGCAGATCCACTATGGCTGGTGGTGCTGTGTTGAAACAACTCACATTTTAGCACTGTGCACAGTGGCTACTGTATATGGTACACGAGTGTACCAGTTCCCCACCTGACCTAACCAACCAAGTTCACCACCACAGGACAGTTCATCTGATCCACTGTGGTTGCTGGTGTGGTGATTGGGTAATTACGTGTTGGTGTTGCACATACAGTAGCTAATTATTGTACACAAGATTGTCAATCTTCATGTTTTCCACATCCCCTGTCTTTTACCATGTAGTGTTATTATCATCACTTTGGGTACGGGTTAAAAGAAATAATAATAATAATACTTTGCCACAAGGTCACTGCCTTTCCATATTTCCTATTAAAACTAGTCTTTCAGAGGTTACTTGTTATGCTTCCTAAATTACCAAAGTTTCAGAGAATTCTTTTTAATGATATGTGAAATACATAAAGACTGGTTTAGGCTATATAACATCACACATTCTGTCACCTCAACGAAGGTACCAGCAAGCGCTAATCTTGCTGCCAAACATATTCCTTACTTTCGGCATACTTTGAAATTTCCAGCTCATATGTTTGGTTTGGACAATTTCAGTTATGTCAGGAATGGTTAGGTACTGGTTAGGTTATGACAGGACTGGATTGGTTGTTTCAATAAATTAGGTTATGAAAGAGTAGATTAGGGTTATTGAGGCTCATACTTGGGATTTGGCCTGACAGATATTTGCGGGGTCTCTAGGTTAGGTTAAGTGGCAATCCTAGGTGGTTAAAGTCAGGGGTGTGTGAGGGTAAAGCCCCCAGTTAGGTTACTCTAGGTAAGGATGGGTTAGGTTAGGCCGGATTAATAGACTTCCTACAGATTTGAATGTCTGGTGCACTAACACATCTCGTCGACAAGATAGTCAGTAATCATTGCACCATCAATAAACAGGCTGCCACAGGCAAATTGGTGGCTTCATTAAATAACCCAAAAGAGGTGTAGTCTCTCGATTATCCAGATGGCCATTACCCGGACAATCCATTAACCAGATGCTGTGACCTGGCTGTTTGAAACCATTATTTGTAGTGGTATATTTTTTTATAATATCTGGACAAAAACTTGCGTCTGGGAAGAAATTATGGTCACGCATATAATTTCCAACCAGACGGGCAGGAATAGCCTGCTGGCGCCACCATGTCTGGCTGGTTAGTTCACCCAGCATCCTCTAGAGCCCGCCCCCTCGCTCAGTCTCAGTTAATGCATGGCGGTTGTTTAGTAAACATTTCCTTATTCCCTCTCAAACAGTTATTATGGCAGTGCATGTGGTTGCTTTTGTGGTTGTATCCTACCTGCTTTAGGTCTTGCTATGCCTTGCATGCCTCTTCCTAGGGTGTGTTATGATGGCCCCTTCACCAGGGACCATCATAACACATAGATATTCACATACAATTAGCGACTCTGGAGAAGCGGGAGATCCTGGGTAATACTGATGCATGATAGTTGAACTGGGAGTGCTGCCACTGATTTATTCTAGCTTACTATATTGTACCATGATTTTATTCTATATTACCATGATTTTATTCCATTTTACCATTTTGTGTGCCCACTGCATTTTTCTTGTGTAGCCATTTTTTTCATGTTTTCATGTCACTGCGGGGTATGGCCCAGCAGTGGTGAAGTGGTTGATGGGTCTTCTTGACAATGGTAATTGCTCGGCTGTGGTTTATAGGTCTACTTGACCAGACAGAGTTGTGTTAAACAACAAGAACAAATGATGTACAACGTACTGTTGTGGCCTTTAACACTGGCTTTCAAAAGGTTATGTACAAAGAGGGGCCAGGGGAGAAGTCCATTATCTGAACGGAGCCATTACCCAGACATGCCTTTGGCTCTATTACATCAGATAATCAAGGGATTACTGTACTGTATTTTTCCTCTACACTTTTTGCTGTCTAAAATAACTAGATAGCTATTTTTGTTGCATTAATAAAATTACTTTCCTAAAGATCATGAGATTGTAAGACAGTTGCAATTGCTCCACCTATTTTTCACCAAAAAATATTAAAGAAAACAAAATGAGAGTCTGTCCATTATAAAAAAAAGTTATACAGAGAAATGCAACAACACAGCAAGAAATATTTGTAAATAAAAACAGCAAAATGTATTTTTCCCCCTTTAGAGCAGAGGGGCCTGAGGCTGGGCTGGTGCAGTGCAGAACACTTAAGGACAGGAGGCTGACCTACGCCCCAGGTAGTGTGTACAAGTCAGAAATACCTGTGGGACTCCAACCACAGCACACAGCCACAGGCCACTGTCCATTGTGACCCACACCACCATTAAAAAGGTAACAAAAGTGGTAACAAAGTAACAAATGACTCAGCACAGAAAGTATACTCCCTCTGGCTACCTCTGGAACTTGAATCACAGCACATTTTGACCCGAGGGCTCTACCTCCACGCCACCATTAAAAAAAGTAACAAAGTGGGTAAAAAAGTGAGTAACAAGTAACATCAAAGTAATTGTCCCTCCAATAAGACAGAGTACACTGAAAGTAACAAATAACATCAGAGAGCAATGTCTGTCCATAGAGAAAATTCTCAGCACTGAGCAAAAAGACAAAACAAAATGTATATTCCATTAAAGTAAAACAATAACTTATAAGATGAATCAAATCACACCAGGTGTGGGGGTGGGGCCTGCCGCTGTGTGTGGTGGTGGTAAATCACACCAGGTGTGGGGATGGGGCCTGCCGCTGTGTGGGGTGGTGGTAAATCACAGTAGGTGTGGGGATGGGGCCTGCCGCTGTGTGGGGTGGTGGTAAATCACAGTAGGTGTGGGGATGGGGCCTGCCACTGTGTGGGGTGGGGGTAAATCACACCAGGTGTGGGGGTGGGGCCTGCTGCTGTGTGGGGTGGTGGTAAATCACAGTAGGTGTGGGGGTGGGGCCTGCCGCTGTGTGGGGTGGTGGTAAATCACAGTAGGTGTGGGGATGGGGCCTGCCACTGTGTGGGGTGGGGGTAAATCACAGTAGGTGTGGGGGTGGGGCCTGCCACTGTGTGGGGTGGTGGTAAATCACAGTAGGTGTGGGGGTGGGGCCTGCCACTGTGTGGGGTGGGGGTAAATCACACCAGGTGTGGGGGTGGGGCCTGCCGCTGTGTGGGGTGGTGGTAGCGGTGGTTCAGGTACAGTGCCGAGACACTGACCAACAGTTTGACCACAAACCACGCCACCACCCCCACCCAAGCCCCATTCCACACCTCCCACACCTGTATCACCCCAACTATGGCCTCCAGGGGGTGAAGCAGCTGGGCACAATAGATGGCACTCAGTGCCAGCTGCCAACTCAGCATACCGAGACCCAGCATTACACTCAGCACCAACAGGACAACCTGAAACACGTCATTTTTGACAAACCAAAAGCCAAGCCAAGTGGTGAGGAACCAACAGTGATAAACAATAAGCCAAGTTAGACCCGCGTTGAGCTCATACCGCAATTGTGAAGAAATTACCATCCCGGTCAATTCAGACAACATTAGCCTACCGGGATAGTGACTATATTGTTCTCCTAATGACTTAATTGCCCAGTTAAGCCTTGATGGCTCAATATTATGTCGCAAAATTGTGTTAAGAGGAACACCATTCTCAACAAATTTGTCAGCAATATCTGAAATATCTTTACGGAAATAAGGAACACATGTTTTGACAAAAATGGTGAAACCTAAATCAGTAAGTGACAAAATTACGAAGCAACAAGTTATGAGTACGAACAATATCTTTTTGAGGAGGGGCCGAATCCCGTTATTGTTGACGGGGATAGTGGTGGGGCGGTAGACCCCGTTGTCCATGTGTACAACTGTGTGCCACATTATGGGAGGAGCTAACTCATTCACCGTCTCCCTGACATGCAAGGTAAAGGTTGCTCCCATATTCCCGGTGTCAGCATAAGTCACTCCGTGCATACGACACATGTACTGGGAAAAGGGGGTATTTTTTTTTAATATTACCGAAACGTAACATAACTATAAATAATTTTAAAATTAGTAAAACTAGCACCAATCTGAAAACTTGAAAATAATGAGTCCCAGTCGGTGCATTGTAACCCCGTTGCACCAGAGCAAATAACATTCAAATGCAAAACTCCCGCAACCGGGATGATAATAGCTGTAATTCACGGTTTATAGAACTAAGGTACTGTATATATAATAAGTTTGAAAGTTAAACGCTGCCAAAAGAAATACACCCGTATAATGATAAGCCATATTTTTCGTTAGGTCCTTAGATATTCAAATCCAATTAACGACAATGTAGCGACCAGCTACATATTTTTCCACAGGTGTAGCGATATTCCATACTATTATTCTAGATGGCGTAACCCTTGAATGCGGTGACGTCGTTTTTAGTTTATTCCAGTCATATCCTGACGATTTTATTCGACTCAGGAAAAACTCTTGCAACTGTAAAGATCAGTTATACCCTGAAACCCTTTCAGTGCTAAATACAAGCGCTCATTGGTCTATCTATCTATCTATCTATAGCCCGACGCCCTAATCCCGCAAAGGGTGGCCGCGGACAAAACGCCTCCAAGTCGCTCTGTCACCCACCATTTGACTACCCTCCCCCCAACTCACCCCCCCTCCCTCATGTACCTCTCAACTCCATCCCTCCACCTCATCCTCGGTCTACCCCTCCCTCTCCCTCCCTCCACCTCACCTACATACAATTACACCCTTTTAGTCAGTCTTTCGTTCTCCATTTTCTCCACATGTCCAAACCACCTCAGTGTATTTCTCCTAATCTTCTCAACCACATCCACATCCACCCCACAACGTTCCTTCACTTCTTCATTCGTCAACCTGTCCCTCCATGTCACTGCACATGCTCCTCTCAAGTAAGTCATTTCCACTGCTCTTACTCTTGACTTGTTCCCCTCTTGCAAGGTCCACGCCTCGCTTCCATACGTCATGGTAGGGATCACAATACTATCATGCAGTGACTTCTTAACTTCCATACTCACCTCCCTATTTCTCATCACTGCTTTCAGTGAACCAACAACCTTCCTTCCCTGCTGTACCCTTTCACGCACTTCATCCCCCAGTTCCATCCTTACTCATCACACTACCCAAGTATTTGAATGCACTCACACTCTCCATATCCTCACCATTCAACCTCACTGTACATTCTGTGGCTTCATTCCTCTCAAACACCATAACTTTACTTTTGTTTACATTAACTTTCAGCTTCCTCCTCCTACACACTATCCCAGATTCATTCACCAAACCTTGCAGCTCCCATTCATCTTCACTCAATAATACTGTATCATCAGCAAACAGCAACACCGGAATTTTCCAAATCTCACCCTCATTCATTAGAGCAACGCCCACATCCACTGCCCTACCCTGCACCTCCTTTACAACCCCATCCATGTATATATTAAACAGCCATGGAGACATCACACAACCCTGTTTCACTCCCACATTGAGATTAAAGAACTCACTCAGCTCACCATCCACTCGCACCGTAGCCCTAGCTCCTTCGTACATACTCTTCACAGCATTCAACAATTTCCCCTCCACTCCATATATTCTTAGTAACTTCCACATACCTTGCCTATCTATTCTGTCATAAGCTTTCTCCAAGTCCATGAAGGCAGCATACATTTTCTTTCCCTTCTCTAGATACTTCTCCACTAAACATCTTAGAACAAATCTCTGATCTACACACCCTTCTCCCTTCCTAAATCCCCCTTGTTCTTCTCCAACTAGCTCCTCTGTCATATGCCTAACCCTATCAATGAGTATTCTACCATATATTTTACCAGTCACACTAAGAAGGCAAATACCCCTATGGTTACCACATACTTCTCTCTCCCCTTTTCCTTTTAATAAAGGAACAATTATACCTGATTTCCAGTCCTCTGGAACCCTTCCCTCTTCCCAAGCCAATCTACACAACTTCCATATCCACTCCACAACAATCTCACCCCCATACCTCATCATTTCACCACACACTCCATCAATTCCTGGGGCCTTTCCCGACTTGATCTTCTTCATTGCTTCCACTACTTCCGTCCTACTGATCTCTTCCTCCCTCCTCTCATCTCTTCTCCCAGCCATTCCCCAACCATTTATACTCGCACTGCTCTCACTCTCTACATTCAACAAATCCTCAAAGTGCTCCTTCCATCTCCTCAATTTCTCTCTCTTCTCCACCAACAATCTATTATTCCTATCTTTCACTCCCCTACTATTTCCCCTTTCACACTGCCTTACTTTCTTTACCTCCTTCCAAAACAATTTCTTACTCTCCCTCCATTTCACACTCAGATTCCTCCCAAACTCTTCATCCACTTTCTTCTTACTCTCCTTCACCAGTCTCTTCACCTTCCTTCTACTCACATATACCTCTCTCTTCTCTCTCTCTCATCTTCTCCCCTACCTCTACTCGCTAACCATTCACTATATGCCTTCTTCTTTTGTTCAACAGCTCGTTTCACCTCATCATTCCACCATGCTGTCCCTTGCACAGCCTTGCATCTCCTCTTCACTCCACGAACCACCTCACACGCTGTGCCTATCACTTCCGTAAATATTACATACGTCTTCCACCCCTTCCATCTGCTCTAGCTCATACCTTCCCAGTCTTTCTTCCACTATGCTCTTATACTCTGCCATTTTCTCACTATCTTGCAGCTTCTCCACTCTTCTCACAGGAGCTGTTTCCTCCTGTCTTCCCCTTCGTCTCCTCAACCATTTTCTTTGCCGCTTTATCTTGGCCATCACTAAGTGATGGTCCGAGACTCCATTCCCCCACCCTCTCCACACTCTTGCATCCAACACTTGTCTTCTCATTCGCTCATCCACACACACGTAGTCTATCATTGCCTTTCGTTCAACAAGTTCACCATCCATCCTCCTCATTACTCTCCATGTATACCGGTGGGTCATCTTATGTCGAAAGTAGGTGTTGGCTACTGCCAACCCCTTACCAGCACAGATGTCCACCAAAGCACTACCATTCCCATCTACGTCAGCTGGCACACCCCACTGACCAGCCACTCCATCCACTCGTACATCTGGTAGCAGCAAGAATAAACTAAAAAAGGATGTCACAGGATGGCACAGTACTGGCGCTTTTACAATCTCTTGCATGTTGATTAAGGAAACTATGTTGATACTACAATGGCATAAACAACATACAAGAGAAGAGTAGATGTAGTAAGCATAATAAATCGCTAAGGAAGAGGTGCTAGGGTGCCAACTTAACCAACGAGGATATGGGTGTTGATAGCCTTGGTGGGGCCGCCTGTGCTGTATTTGGCGAGGTATAAGTGCCAGTAACCTCTATCCCACAGGCGTTATGAAGTACAGTACATGTTTGCGTGCAAGCTTTGGACTGTCAGCAGATGGAACTTTTGAAGCCTTCAGTAATGAGTTATAGTCGATCTGTTTTCACCTGACTAATAATTAACTTTTTTTTCTTTTCGGTTAATGGTTAAGCGCAGATTGGAGGGGTGGCTTGTCCACTAACAAAGGAGACTCGTTCCTATATCACAACTAAGGGATATCGAATTTTATGCAATCACGATTCAGTATTTCAATTGACTGGCCGTTTCTTCAGATAAAAACAATTCCATGTAAAAACAACCCATTTCACTTGATATTCTGTTAAATGTTATACTTTTGTGCTTCTTGTTTAACTTTCTGAATTCTCCCATCTCATGTTGTTGTTGTTGTTGCTGCTGCTGCTCCAGGCTCATCTGGATGTGAACCAAGTGGACTGCAGGCTGAATTCGACCTGCTGCAGTCCACCATTGTCCTCTCGGGGGAAAGGCAGTTGAAAGACGCTTGTATAACCAGGCAGCAGAGTTGCCTGGTAACATTTGTGCCACCACGTGAAGGCGTCCCTCTCCAGCACCCCATCCCATGTAACTGCGGCAAACAGGATTAGCATGATTGCCATTGCTGCCTTCAGTACATTTGTTAGTTTGGTAGCCTGCTGGATCCTTTGCCCCACTTATACCTACACACCATCCATCCATGTTATTGCCTGCTGGATCCTTTGCCCCACTTATACCTACACGCCATCCATCCATGTTATTGCCTGCTGGATCCTTTGCCCCACTTATACCTACACACCATCCATCCATGTTATTGCCTGCTGGATCCTTTGCCCCACTTATACCTACACACCATCCATCCATGTTATTGCCTGCTGGATCCTTTGCCCCACTTATACCTACACACCATCCATCCATGTTATTGCCTGCTGGATCCTTTGCCCCACTTATACCTACACACCATCCATCCATGTTATTGCCTGCTGGATCCTTTGCCCCACTTATACCTACACACCATCCATCCATGTTATTGCCTGCTGGATCCTTTGCCCCAGTTATACCTACACACCATCCATCCATGTTATTGCCTGCTGGATCCTTTTCCCCACTTATACCTACACACCATCCATCCATGTTATTGCCTGCTGGATCCTTTGCCCCACTTATACCTACACACCATCCATCCATGTTATTGCCTGCTGGATCCTTTGCCCCACTTATACCTACACACCATCCATCCATGTTATTGCCTGCTGGATCCTTTGCCCCACTTATACCTACACACCATCCATCCATGTTATTGCCTGCTGGATCCTTTGCCCCACTTATACCTACACACCATCCATCCATGTTATTGCCTGCTGGATCCTTTGCCCCACTTATACCTACACACCATCCATCCATGTTGAAGCCCCCAGCATCATCATCATCACCATCATCATCATCATCATCACTGTCAAAATCATTATCACCATTCTTTTTCATCATTTTCTACATCATCATCATCATCATCATCGCTATCAATAACATCATCACTATCATCATCTTCACAATCATAATCATTGTCACCATAGTCATTATCATCACTATAATCATCACCATCAAAATCATTATCACCATCTTTATCATCATTGTCTAAATCATCATCACTACCAATATCATCACCACCACCATCATCTTCACAATCGTAATCAGTCACCATAATCATTATCATCAACATCATCATCACTGTCAATAATCATCACCATCTTTATCATCATTATCTACTTCATTATCACTATCAGTATCATCATCACCACCATCATCACAATCGTAATCATCATCATCACCATCATATCCTCGTTTGTTCATTTCAGGAAAACAAATCACAGTTATGACAGGGTGTTGGCAAAGTGTTTGGACCCATGCCATATAAAAGGCTGTAGTGTATTTGACGTTGTTCTTATCAGGATTACCAAACACAGTTATGACAGGCAGTTTTGTAGATCTGGACTCATGCCATATATGAGGATGTAGTGTATTTGACGTTCTTCTCGGGAAAGCAAATCACCGTTATGACAGGCAGTTGACTGTTTGCAGATCTGGACCCACGCTATTTAAGAGGGTTGTAGCGTACCTGGTGACTTCCCAAACATGGCATGGATGCAGTACACACAGGGATGAATAAGGCACCTCGCGTAGCACACTATCTAAGAGGGTTGTAGCGTACTTGGTGACTTCCCAAACATGACATGGATGCGGTACACACAGGGTTGAATAAGGCACTGCACGTAGCACACAATCTACACCCACCGCAAATTGACTTGGGGCCTACACGCAGAATTGCTATGGGAGAGTTGTCTGTCTTAGCTTTGTGTTTCCACATCTACCAAGTGATTTTTTGGGGCAAGAAGTAACTGGCAACTCCTCTGGTGTTGGCGGGAGTTGGTGAAACACTCAGCACGTCAGTGTTACTGCTTGCCCAGAAGCGAGAGTGGGAGTATAATGTTCCCGTCGCTCCGAGCTTGCACCTCACTCTTTTTTCATATGCATCACTGTTTGCCCTGTTATTTTGCTAGAGTCAAGTTGTCATGCCTGGAAAGTACTGCTCAAGAGATGAGAGGGTCCGGATCATTGCATGGAGGCAGGATAATGTCCCTATCAACACGATTTGTGAACGTACTGGACGCGCAAAGTCGACCATCATGAAGATTCTTGCTGCAGCGCACGGCCTGCCACCTGATATCGTACCAGAGCACAAGCATGTTGTTGTTGCTGTTGTTGTAGATTTTCCTCCCGTTGGAGGACCGGGGCTGTGGGCCCGCCAGAGGTGAAGCTTAGGTGAAAAGGAGTACTAGCGTGAGCTAGTAGGCTTCTGTAAGTTGGAGTGACGATCAGGAGAACTACTTGCGGCCGTTGTACAGCTCCAAGTTGTTCGTGAACTTGATTTTCTTCACGACGTTGTTGACAAGTTGTTCGGTGTCAAGCTTGCTTCAGTCAATATCAATGTAGGCGCTGGTAGAAGAGGACGAGCTGGTTGGTGGCGGCAAAGAGAAGGAGTTACCTGTCTCCATAGGAAGATCTTTGTCCAAGGCAGCAGGATCTTGGGTGTCTCGAGGGTCAGGGGTGGACTCCCGTTTCTCCTGGGCTGCCATTGGCGGTGCTTGGGTCTCAGCAGCGGTCGTATCGAGGTCCATGTTCGAAGCCGGGTCGTCAGGACTGATGGCAGTCACCCTGTTGAGAGGGGCGTTCAATTGCAGCTGTTTCCGCGGTGTCTTGCGGGGTTGAGCAGGCCGCAGTGGCCGGGACCGGCGCTCCTGACGAGTGGCGGGATCGTGGACGAAGCTTTCGGGGATGGCAAGGCGTGGCAGACCAAGCTCCTCAAAGATTTGAGGGAGGAGAGTGTGCAGAGCCGCCCTGTCATCACCGCAGAAAGCCCTCGCCGTCGTGATGCACATCGCAACGATGGTATCCATCTCCCCAGAGCACCTAGGACCCTTAGGCCGGCGTCTTCGGGCCGTGGGACGTCGCCGTGCATGGGCTGAGCCCCGCAAAGCAACACCCCCCGGCCCAGAGACGTCCCTGGCCTCAGGACCCTTAGGAGACTGTGAGAGACTGAACTCCACCATCTTACCCTCGCCAAGAGAGCACTGGAGGCGCCGTGTGTTGGGTGCAACGATCGCTTGACTGAGCACGAAACCATCAGCACCAGTGTCCTGGCGCGTGATGAAACCGTACGCAGCCTTCACGTTGAACCAATGCACGGTTCCCCTGATCTTCTGGGCTCCCGGCTGCTCGGATCTGCTGTAGGATGCCCCCCCTCCCCCCCCAACGGGTCGTTAGCAGATGTTCTGGACACCATCACCACCGTTGCTGAGATCCACCCTCCGCCGTCTGCAGCCGAGGGGGAAAGGGCTGCCGTCCCCCCTTCCCCCCCCGCTTTTCCACCTGCTGCTGAGGGAGTGGATCCCACAACTTCCACAGCTGATTCGCCGCCTGCAAGCCTCTCGACTGCCATTCTGCCGACATCCTCTGCCGACTCAGACGATGTTCTCACAGACGAAGTTCCCCAGCACATCGCCGCCAAGTTCGAACGCGACTTTCTTCCAGCCGTCCAAAAGTACCTCGAATCACAGTCTCGCCTCAGTGACTCGGGGGAGCTGGAGTTATACGAGAACATCGACACCGATCACGACTCCGAGTACACCGACGTCTCCGACTCTGAGGAGGAGCCTTGAGGTGTTTGCCCAGCCGTTCTTCACCACCGACCATCGCACCTTCCCTTGCCCCTGCCGCCCTCGCCTCGTCCTTCAGTTTGCTGTTCCTGCTCCCACTCGTCATTCAGCCTGCTGTTCCCGCTTTGCTCTAAATTGAGAGCCTAATTCCGACTCTTCTCTGACGGGCTCTCTGTTTGCCCGTTCCCCACCATGCTGTGGGGAGAATATCCAAAAAAAAAAAAAAAAAAGATGTTCTGACCATGAAGTCTATGGGTTCCGCTGCCGGGTTTCACTAGCTCTCCAGTGGTGTTCTTCCCACGGCTGCTGGATCAGAACTCCTCCCAGCACAAGCATGACGGTGGAAAGAAGAGGACGACTTCCAGAGGTACAGATGCGCTTCTGAAGAGGGAAGTAATCAAGAATCCTCGACTGACAGCAGCAGAACTGATGAGAATGCATCCCCAGCTGTTACAAGACGTCCCAATTCAATTTATCCAACACCGCTTGCAAAAGAAGCTGGGTTTGCCAAGCCGCACCGCAGCCAAGAAACCGCTTCTCACTGACCGCATGAAGAAGCAGTGTATTCAGTTTGCCAATAAGTATGCACACTGGACATCGGATGAGTGGAGGAAAGTTTGTTTTCCTATGAAAGCACATTTCAAGTGTTCCAGGTGCGTTCTGCCAAGGTTCGTCGCTCTGCCTCCCGTAGTCGATATGACCCTACTTACACGGTGCCGACTGTTAAGCACCCACAAACAGTAATGGTATGGAGGTGTTTCTTAGGTGAAATGGGAAGGGGAGGCCTCTACTTTCTTCCTAAGAACTTGATGAATGGCAGCCGGTACATTGAAGTTCTGAAAGATCATTTGTTAAACATTTTTGCTATTCATAGGTGCGACTTTTTCATGCACGATTCAGCTCCATGTCACAAGTCAAGAAAGGTGACAAATTGGCTTCAGGTTAATCGGATTGAGGTCCTCGACTGACCTGGCAACAATCCGGATCTAAATCCAATAGGAAACTGCTGGGCAGAGATGAAGAAAATCATGGCAGAGAAGAAGACACCCAATCTGGACAACCTTAAGACTGAACTGACAAATGTTTGGTGCAAAGAAATGTCCTTAGATTATTATAGAGATCTAAGTGATTCCGTGCCAAAACACATCCAACTGGTCCTGATAAACGAGGGAAACATGATTTCATATTAATGAATGGCATTTCATGAACAACCATTGTGATATACTATGATTTCTGTGTTTTTTAATACCTTGTGGGGGAGGGTTGTGGCGTATTTAATAACTTCCCAAACATGACATGGATGCAGTACACACAGGGATGAATAAGGCACTGCACGTAGCCAGAATTTATCAAGCCATGCGTGAGGGAATGCCATTTCCTGGAAAAGGGGAGAGGGTCTTCTTTTTCTTATGGAGGTCCTGCACTTGTCACCGCGTGTCTACCAATACTAAGCAAAATGGTAGGTTTTTATCAGCCTCAGAATGCCTACTACTGGGTATGGTGGAAAGCCTCATTTATCAGAGTACTTTCTAAGTAAAGGAAACACCTGTGTTTGTTGCAGTATTAAGAGTGTCGCAAGGGTGAAATGAAGAGCCTCCGTTTGTGACCACTGATTTTACTTCTTCAACATCCCACCAGGATTTTTCTGTATTCTTTTACTATGCTTTATTATGACTTGCTTTATTACTACAGTAATTCCTTGCTTAACACACTTTCATTTAATACACTTTTAACGATAAAGTTGGTCATTAACATAGGAACAAGTACTACATAACACGCCGCTGTCCTTTACTAAGCAGTCAGGACATTTAGAACAGTCAGGGTTGAAAACTTGAATCAGTTCACACAAACATCACTTATTTCTTTACATTGATTATGGACTTTAATACGTACCCAGACAACCATCACATGAGGTCTATACTGATGCTTATCTAAAGCTGCGACTGAAATTTTAGATTATATAATATATATACTGTATTTGGGAAGATATTTTTCTTGATGGGACAGACCATTCATTGCAGTGCCTTTTGCCCCATCAGGAATGTTACAGCCTGGGGCTCGGCTACCCAGTCATGACCCTTCAGCAAGGGTGAGCAGCCTCCCTCATCCCTGAGTGGCTTTATGTGAGCAGTAAACCCCAATAAACAGTTGGATGTCAGTCCTTACGAGCCTCATCCGGTTGAAGCAGTTTAATGCACTAGCCCGCCAGGCATCATTTGGCTGTATGGTTACCACCCAACTTAGTCAATGGTTTCAATGGTTTTCTTGGTTGCACTGGCTTGTTACCCAGTGCAGTCACCTGAAGGCAGCACTACATCAAGCAAGTGGATGGTGGGCACCTCCAGTCCCTCATTATAAGCAGTTCTTACTTAAGCACAGTAGTTCTTAGAAACACACCTACTGTACACTGTTAAGTGAGTGGTTACTGTACTGTGTCATGTACTACCACACACTTTCATGCGTTCATTATGAGTACTGTACTTTTTTCACACTTCTTTTTCCATAGTTCCCTCTATTTCACCCTGCATACTACAGTCACACTGTCAGATAATCCTACGCATCATCCCCTCACAACTCTGGTGTCACCAAGTCTTATTCTTGCTGAAACAGGAGACTTGTAGCATCTCTTCCTCATTTATTATACCTCAACATTATCTTCTATTTTATTCACATCTCTGTATTTAATACTTTGCAATATTATGCAATACAAGAAGATACTGATGTGTAAGAGTAATAAGAGAGGTGGGGAACTGTTGCAAAATCTTGTAAGACCACGAGAATACAGCTGCCAACCATTCTTTTCAATACAAGCAGAATAACAGCAGTGGAAATGGAATTACGGATGAATATATGTGGAATGGATCAGTTAACAAATAATGTGATTACATGATTAAAACTGTGGAGTGTCTGTTGATAGTAGGGTTGAAGTGTGTGTCTAGGTGGTACGGCCATATGAAAAGAATGAATGTAAATTGTATGGTAAAAGGAAGAAAAGTTATATTTAAGTTCAAATGCAAGGGTAAGGTTGATAAGTGAAGAAGAAGGATGATGGTAGATGTGTGTATAGGAAAGCAACGAATGGAAGTTGATGAAGCTATGGGACTGACAGGGAATTGAACTGGTTGGATGAATAATATACTGTACAGAGGAGCATATGACAAGGGTTTGGCGCACCCTTTTTAAATTGATACCATAGTTGACAGACTGGCTCGTACCTGATATTTAATGTGTGAAAGGTATATGCAAAGACGACTATCCTATGAACACAAATGAATAAATAAGAGATAAAATATCCTGACGGTTAGGCCTGTGAGGATTCATGAGTGTGTAGCATATTTCAAATTAGGCGTTCTCTCGCCTTACATTCTGGACTATACTTCATACCATCTTCAGACAGGAAAATAGGTCAGTATGACGAGTGATCTTTAAATTGAGGTGATGTAGTGGCACTGGGCCACATTGTGTAGGTCATAATTTAGCCTAACTACAGCAAAGGTACAAACTTCACGTAGCTATGCTATGCCACAATGACAGTGGCTGTAACTCTGATACATAATTCTGTTCAGTAGTATATCTATTTTGGCAACAGCTTACATTAGGCACTAATTTACAAGCATTTAGCAATGCATACTTCTAAGATAACCCTATAGTCACGTATACTGTAATTATGTAACATATGAAGATGGCTGACATACTTGCAACAGAATTATGGCTATTGACTGCACGAGGGTTATATGGGAAGCGATGATAAATATCACTGATAAGACACAAGAAGTAAGGTATAAATGTTGTGGCATCAGTTATGTCATAACGCGACAGATTTCCTACCCTAGTGCCTGTATTTTCCTTCTTGTTTTTGCATCATTGGTTCCACCTGTCTAAACCTGATGTGGATGTGCTACATCTTACAAAGCATCTATCGCGCAACGCCTTAAAAACTCCATCAACTCCCTACTTACAGACTAAGCTAATGTTGAAATCTCCTGCCTGCTAAGATGTATCCCACCCTTGCTGTGCATGGCACTGCGACCATAGAACCTGTCCCAGTTGTCAATGAATGCTGTTGCATGGGCCTTACAGTAATTGTCCAGGCAAGAGTTGTCCTAATGTCTGGACACCCACTCCCTAACAACTCTTCTCGGGAGAACTCCAATGACAACAGGGCTCGCACCCTTCCTCTTCCTTTTTCTAACATTTCTTTATAATGCCACCACAGTATCTCACTCCTTCGCCTACCAACATCGTTTCCGCCAACACTGACACAGACATTGGGATTATCTCCACTGTCTTTCATGATGTCCATCTTATCCAATACATTCCCTACCTTGGCCCCGGGAACACACACGTTTTTTAAGAGAAGTATAGAGCTGTCTGTCTAAATACCTTCTCCGAGAGTCTTCAACTAGAACATTTTTCTTACCTTTTACTGTAGCCCCAGTGGCCGGTCGAGATAGTCCAGCACCACCCAGACTACTGGTTAGACCCTCACACTCCCCATCACTCACGTTCTACCCCTTGCACTCGTCACGCAAGACACTGAATGCGTTACACCTAACATTCACTTGCTGTTTAAGAGTGAACTTAGTTGCACTCATATTCACAAGTGTCGCCGCACGGCAAGCTGCGGCAACAACTACAGCAATATGGAAGACAACGACGATGCTGACGACGCTGATGATGGTGATGACGACTTACACCAGGTATTCGATGAGAACGCAACACACGCGGCTGCGGCTGACTCACCCACCATCAGACCACCCACCATCCGACCACAACCACCCATACCACAACCACGTCATCCACAACAATCAGTAAGGGATAAAGGATATCGAAAAACGTTACGTGACAAATATCGTTACCTGCGGCACCTTGAAAAGATGGAAGAAGCCGCAGATCAGTGAATGGTGAAGAATGAAAAATGAAAAGTGAATGAACAATGAGTAATAATAAGAGGGAGTGCCGAGGCACAGTTACTCTCACAGCCCTGTACTGTCTACACTTAATTAAATTTATGTGCTCCGAACGGAGAGCTAGATACGGCCTAATGGAGTAGTATCCTACGTACATAGATAAGAGAAGAGTGATTCAAAACTAAAGGGTAGCAATGTCTAGTGTGAATTAACGTTATACAATGAACATTATTTCAAAATGTTGCGGACCAGACCCGACTAAGAACACTGAGAGAAGTGAACGAAGGATATGTAGAGTGCACGCCTACTTCTGGCCCCTGTACTTTTCCTGAGGGAGAAGCAGAAGGTTGGAAGTCAGTAGAAGCAGAGAGGGCAAAGAGTCGAGAAGAACCTGGGGGAGGATCTTAGCTAGAAGGCCGCCTGAGCACCCTACCACGACGATGAGACTGGTGATGTCTTGGTACTCTACGGTATCAGTGAGTAGATATTCTTGTTAGAGAACATAGAGGAAAGTGGAACTGAGAGAAGAAAAGAGAGAAAGGAGAAGAAAGTGAAATACACTGTGAAAAATATTAAGAGTATACTGTAGATTCGTGGTAGGGTATAACAGGACGGGCCAGATAGTTTGTATGATTGTTAAATTAACTTATTTGCTCAATGGTGAAAGGAACAAAGATTATATAAAAGTTAAGTGTCTTTATGGAGAAGTATTGAGTTAGGGTACATGACTGTGTTAAAGAGTGATATTAATTTTGCAGAAATATATTGAAATAACTTGAGGTGAAGTGATACGAGAATAAAATGTTATAGAGATTAATGTTCTAGTAGTAATAATGCAAAGAGAAGATGATGGTGTGCTAGAGTATTGTTCTTAGTATTACCCTATGTGTAAGAGAGTATTACCTTTAGTATTACCTTGTATTTAACCATAATAGTCTTGGTTTTATTTTAGTAAGAGAGAGTATTATCTTCAGTGACGAGTAATAATATTTGTGAACTGTTACTTGTTTAATGGAACTTAGTTGTATTGTTGATTACCATTGTAAGGTGGCATGATTTAATAGTTTTATTGTAGAGTAAGATCATAAAGTAGTTGCATAACTTGGAGTTCATAGAGTGGACCAAATCAGTTGATTGCTTTGACTTAGTGTATAAATTGTACATAAATTGTAGATAAACAAAAAAGAGAAAATTAGTTTGAGTAACCCTAGAATCCCTTCCTCTTAATAAGGAACAAGACGCTCCCACGTAGCGCCGGCTTTAAATGGACTTGTGTTTGCTTGATGTGTTGTTATGTCGGGTTCCCCACTTGGACTTATCCAGCGCTACCAAATGAAACTTAATTAAATCTGACTAACCTAATTGGACTTAACGTAACTGAACTTAGTCATCCATAAGAGAAGAATAGATAAAGAGTAAAGCAAGCAAGTGGGGCGCGACACAAGCTTCCATCCTTCGGTCGTCCTCTCATCCTTCGCCTCGAGCAACTCTTCCACCAACTCTCTCAACTCACCTCTTCTTGCCTGAGATTTTCTTTTTCCAGCCTTAATTTAAGAAATTCTTTAATTCAAGGTACCTTTTCTCAGAACTGTCACTTGAAACACTCATCTCAGTGCGGAAGCATCTCTCTCACTAGTTCACACACAAGGTAAAATTCACACACTAGATCTCAACACAAGTAAAAATCTCGTTGACACAGCTTTTGGCACTCCAGAGTACATTACCACCACACTGTGACAGTGGAACATTTGTCGGCGAGGTACGAGCGAGGGCATTTAAATCCGAAAGCACTGAAATGTCGCCTTACACCCCGAGGATGCCTGGAGTATATTGATGGCTGTGTACCTACCAAGTTTCACGCCCTTACAACAAACTGCCTGGCCTGTGGCCCTCTTCTGAAGATTTTCGACATGCTGCACTTTGTATGTGTATGTGTCACGTGCCACGTGCACTGTCTGGTTGTGATGAAACCTGTCAAAAGCAGATCGTAAAGAATTGGGCTATCATATGGTGCAAACCACGCAATGATCGGCCCTGCGGTTGCTGAGATATGAGCTTCTCAAAGCGTTACGGTCGGGCCGCGCAGGGTTAGGTCGGGCCGCATATATGAGAAAATGCCACTACTTGACGAGAGACTTGCGAGGGCTTCTCCCTCACCCATAAACACACTAGCACAACACTTTATCACAGGTCACTAAACTCACAAACAATTCTCTCAACAGACAGGTACAGCTAGGTAATTAAGGACCGCCATGGGTCACGCCTGTAGAAACTGACATCAGGTGACAACATAATTGTACTTGGTAAAAAAGGAGGCAGTGAATGGGATTTTACAGCTGCTAGCTACATCCACTATTGCATATACTATACAATGAAATTAAGTTAATCTGCGTTAGGTAACCTAACTCTTCATATATAACCTGACAACATAATTTTATTGTACAGGTACATGTGCTAGCAGATGGAGCTAGCGGCTGCAGAATTCCACCACCACTTTATTTACTGAGTTTTTAACGAAACATTTGCGCCGGAAAAGTCACTGAGAAGATCCTCTCCAATTTGGACAAATATTAAGTTTCAGTCCAAAAATTCACACCTACACAATAAAATCAATGTAGTACAGTGGTAGGCAGGGTTCAAATCCTGATGCGGGCAGCTGGCATCACTCTACTAAGGTGTTCATCCACCCTTTATGGGTTGCTAGGTAAAATGAGTAACTAGGGCAACATCTATGAAAGGTAACTGTGGTAACTTTGAAGATGCAGTGGCCTTGTAGCCCAGGATATTGGGTGAAAATTTTGGCACAGGCTCAAAGGCCTGTGTTAGAGATGAGCACCACCGCCAAGTGTCTCATGGCGTCTGCCCCCACCTCTACCTATAGGCTTATTACTTAGAGTAGAGCTACCTGAAGTGGAAAGAATGGTCATAAAAAGTGACAGGCAGGATGGAAGGAATAGGAAGAGAGGAGGTCAGATACAGAAAAATAATGATAAAGATGAAGGTAAAAGCAGAGAGCACTAAATCATGTGAGTGGTAGTACCAGTGTAGTAATAATAGTGGCTAGTAGTAATAAGCCCCAGATTAATCTGAAATGTGAATCCAGTAGTGTGCAGGCTGAAGCTGATGTACAGTCCATCAACCTCCTTTTGGTGGATAAGGAGGAAGCTGAGGGACATTTGTATAACCCAGCAGTGGAGTCCACCTCTTACGTCGGTGCCACGGCAAGAAGGAAGCCATCTCCAGTACCAGTTCAGGAGGTTAAAGTTCCATTGGTATGGCACCTATAAAGCTGATTTTGAACAATTATCCAAATTTACAGTAGCAATTTTAGGGGTAATCTGGAGATATTTTTAATATATTACAGACTTACAATGATGACTGGCTGTTATCTGAATATTATATATGTCTGTATTAATTTCAGATTGTTTCACCTCCGTCTCGTATGCCCAGTTAGGAGTAATCCAGAGGTCTTGATGTATAATCGTGAGTTTATTTGGAGAATCAAACATAGGTCCAACCCGTTCTATACCAGCCCCACAGCTGGCCAGCGAGGGCGAGGGGCAGTGAGGGAGCCGGCAACAGGCATGCTGGCTGTGCAGTTTATGAAATCAGTTGCTGCACGCACTTTTGGTCACGAACACACTCGCTGGTAGATACATATACTGTTAACTTATATACTGTTAGTTCTAGTTTGCAAGTTTAAGATAATATGAATGTATGGATATGTACAGGGTTACAAGGTATGGTTACATAGCATGGTTACAGTTACACAGTATGGTTACAGAATATTTTTGTGTTATATCCTTCATTATATACAATGATGACTGGCTGTGTAATCTGTATATTATGTATTTCTATATTTAACTATCATTGTGTTATATCCTTCACTTAATACATTATATACAATGATGACTGGCTGTGTTGGCTGTGTTATCTGTCTATTATGTATTTAACTATCATTGTGTTATATCCTTCACTTAATACATTATAAACAATGATGACTGGCTGTGTTATCTGTCTATTATGTATTTAACTATCATTGTGTTATATCCTTCACTTAATACATTATAATACAATGATGACTGGCTGTGTTATCTGTATATTATGTCTTTGAGTATCACTGTGTCATACCCTTCAGTTAACACGTGGATTGTGCAGTTACCTTTTTATCCCATCCCGTGGTGCGCAAAAAATGAAGATTTTTTTTTTCTTTTAGTTATTATTTATTTGTCCCTTCTTCCCTTGGGGCTAAGATGCGAATGAATGTGTTTGAGCGGATGAGTGAATTGGGAGTGTGTCGTCCTGTCTCGGCTACCTGCCTTTCTTTGGGTATATAGGTATATAGGTAGATAGATAGTTCATTATAAACTTGAAGATAAACATCCAGGGCATCATCTTGAAAAAAAAAAAAAAAAAAAAATCCGTCTTGCGTAGGGCCATGCCTAAATTTACGTAGAGGAGTGGAGAAAAAATTATAAAAAAAAAAAAGATTTTTTGTTTTGTTTTTGTTTATCATAAACTTAAAGATAAACATCCAGGGCATCATCTGGTGAAAAGAAAAAAACTCTCTCTCTGTCTCTCTTTCTCTCTCCGTCTTTGTGTAGCGCCATGCGTAAGTCTGAGCGGGGGTGGCGTAGTCAGCGGTGATGCACGGCCAGCACAGCCTGATACACAAATAATACACCCAGTGATAACTGGGTGTATTATTTGTGTATTATGGATATCTGTATTTGACTATCACTGTGTACTATCCATCATTTAATACAGTACATACTAACAATCATGGTTGGCTGTATTATCTATATATTATAGAGATGCACCGATACCAATATTGGACTGATACTGATACCGATAGCAATACCACAAAATTGGACCGATACCGATACCAGTGCATTGGAGACCAGTCTATTAGGCTGAAGTCCATACTCGTGTGACTTTCTTTTTTTTTCAAGTTTGTCATTAAACTGTTACGCACCAAGTACTCAGAATAATATGATACTAAGTAATTGGATATTAACAATAATTTATTTTCCATCCCTATAAAACATCCAAATTCTGTTTAACAAAATATCTTCCAGTGAGTGATATGCTATACGCACTAAATTCCTTTTAAGTAGCGGTAGTATCGGCAGAAAATCTGCCGATACCGATTCCGATACTGGTACTCTAAAAATGGGCTGATACCACTGATAGCGATAGCGATACATCGGTGCATCTCTAGTATATTATGTAGGTCTGTATTTGACTGTCATTGTTGACATCATTCAATCAATACATTACAGACTTACAATGATGACTGGCTGTATTTACAGTATCTGTGACTATCTTTGACTATCATTGTGCCAAAGCCAATTAATCAGTTCATGCACCTCAAACTTACAGTCAGCACTGCCTGTATTATGTGTGTCTATCTCTGACTATCACTGTGTCATAGCCTACCAGTTAATACACCCCAGACTTAGACAGAAACTGTAAGAGGGCAGTTTGGAAATTAGAGATTTATACCAGACTCAGTTGAAAGCCTTTGAGATGTCAAGTGCAATGGCAAAGCTTTCGACAAAGGAGGATGGTCAGGAGTCTGAAAGGAAGGTGAGAAGATCGCCAGTGGAACGTCCCTGACGGAACCCTAAGTCTACTAATAGTGTAAGTAGACCCAGACGGAACCCATACTGACGATCAGAAAGAAGCCTATGATTGGAAACGTACTTTATTTTCTTTTTTGTTACAAATAGATTCAAAAACTTTAGAAATACAGGATGCTGAAGCAATTGGGCGATAGTATAAAGCAGAAATGTGACAGAGGATCAATATTGTTGGAGAGTTTCTTGAGCATGAGGAGGAGACTTATTTGGGGGACAAGATATGTGCTGGAGGTGGGGCTGGAGCTGGCTTGGCAACGAGGAACCTCCAAGCTGCAGACGCCACACTTTTCGATGCAGATCAGATTTGTTTTTGCACCTCCTATGTTGTACTTTGGGTGTATATCGTAAGCTGTACCTCCACGAATATGTCAAGCAGCGAATTATGCATTATTATGGTGAATCTGTGTTGCATGTAAAAGATATTGCTATAAAAAACGAATGTTAAACTCGTGAGAAATTAAGCGTACATTTTGACTGCTTCCATTCTACCATAGAGATATGAAGTCTGTAATGGACTTTATTTATATCTCTATGATTCTACAGACCTTGGCTGTGAACCTGGGGGCCCCGCCAAACATATTCCCAATTGGGCCCCCAAGCTCCTAAGGTCGGCCCTGCATACAGTAGGTTAGACAGGGGTAGGGTCGTTGTTGATTAATCCCAGCTGGCCGAGCAGACCCATCAGCCGCAGACGAGTAACCGCCCCTGTAGGGTCGTGCCGTGAAGCAAGCCAACGTTCCCTTGCGGCTGCCAGCACCTGGATTTTTTCCGTAATTCACCCCTTCAGTACTAAGCATCTTTCCTTTGATAATAAATTTGTAATAATGGTAAATTGTTTACATCATGCAGAGGGGATTGAAAGGTTAAGTAATGGATATCCTACTGACTTTATTTCCGTATTTACTTATTTATATTACGTATACATATTTATTTATTTTTACTTTATATAATATAAACTCATAAAAGTCCTGTCTAAATAAATGGGATAGTGAAGGCTGTATTTACTTTCCCTAAATATGTTTGAAATGGCTGCGAAACTTTGTAAGAATGACATAAGAACATCATCATCATTATAATCATCATCATCATCATTGTTATCTTCCTCCTCATCATCATCATCATTGTTATCCTCCTCCTCCCCCTCATCATCATCATCATTGTTATCTTCCTCATCATCATCATCATCATTGTTATCCTCCTCCTCCCCCTCATCACCATCATCATCATTGTTATCCTCCTCCTCCCCCTCATCACCATCATCATCATTGTTATCCTCCTCCTCCCCCTCATCACCATCATCATCATTGTTATCCTCCTCCTCCCCCTCATCACCATCATCATTGTTATCTTCCTCATCATCATCATCATCATTGTTATCCTCCTCCTCCCCCTCATCATCATCATCATTGTTATCCTCCTCCTCCCCCTCATCATCATCATCATTGTTATCTTCCTCCTCCCCCTCATCATCATCATCATTGTTATCCTCCTCCTCCCCCTCATCATCATCATCATTGTTATCTTCCTCATCACCATCATCATCATTGTTATCCTCCTCCTCCTCCCCCTCATCATCATCATCATTGTTATCCTCATCATCATCATTATCATCATCATCATCGTACAAGGATGCAGTATCAGTATAGAAATTCACATTGTGTATTTTTGCCAGCCTCTCAAGCCATTCCTACGAGGACATCATTTTTAAAAATTTGAAATATTCAGGACACTATAAAAAACGGAGTTGAATAAAAATCTTCTGAATATAGATAATAAATGGAGAAAGACCTTATTCTGTTGTCCTATTATCCGTTGCTTTGTTGACTGTTGCCCTGTTACCCATTCATTGTTTGTTATCCGTTGTCCATTGTCTGTTAGCCTTTATCCATTGTAAGCTGTAATTCATTGTCTGCATCTGTTATCCATTGTCAGTTATTCATTATCCACTGTCCATTATTTATTATCAATCCTTTATCCATTATCCATTGTTCATTATCCGTTTTCCATTATCTGTTATTTATTGTCTATCCATTATTCATTATCCATTGTTCATTATCCTGTTTCCATAATCCGTTATGTATTGTCTATCCGTTATCCATTATTCATTGTTCATTATGTTATCTATTATCCGTTGTTCATTATCCATTATCCTTTGTTCATTATCCGTTCTCCATTATCCATTATTTATTGTCTATCCGTTATCCATTATTCATTGTTCATTATCTGTTATCTATTATCCGTTGTTCATTATCCGTTCTTCATTATCCGATATTTATTGTCTACCCGTTATCCATTGTCCATTGCCGTGTTATCTGTCAAACTGGAAGTCTTTGGTAAAACACATCAGAGGGTTGAGCTGCGTCATACACCTTATGCCGGGTATCTGGTAAAACACATGGGAGAGTCGAGCGGCCTTACACACACCTTGCCGGGTGATCGCATGTAAAGATCACGTCTGTAGTAAGGGTAGGAAGGACAGCACTTGAGGCAGCCAGGACAGTCAGCGTCGGTGCGGCACCCGGACAGAGGTGGATACACTGGAATGGCACGTCTGTGGGTGGAGATATTTTACCCTGTGTGTATTGCCACCAAGGAAGTATAATATAGGTCTGTGTATTACATGGAGAGACAGGCTGACAAATGAGGAAGTGAAGGAGCAGTGAGGGTAAAGAGGCACATTTCACGCTGTGCGTATTTCCACCAAGGAGTTATAACACAGGTTTGCGTATTATGTGGAGAGACATCCTGACAAATGACGAAGTGAAGGAGCATTGTTGTGTGGATGTGACAGAGAGCATTAGGAGTAACACACTGAAGTGGTTTGGCCACGTGGAGAGGATGGAGAGTGAGAGACTAACAAGAAGAGTGTATGTGAGTGAGTTGGAGGGGGGGAAAGGGAGGGGGAAACCGAAGATGAGATAGAGGGATGGAGTGGAGAGGTATATAAGACAGGGATGTGTGAGCAGGGGGGAAGGCAGTAAAATGGCGGGGAACAGGGCGACATGGAGGCGATTTGTTTGTGGCCACCCCTTACGGGATTGAGGCGACTGGCTCTAGATAGATAGATACTATTTTCAGGGTATGGTGTTAGTAGAAGTATCTGTTTTTCACCATATTGTGACGACAGTGCTTCTGTGTGCATTGTAACCGTGAGATGATATTATATTCACCAGCCATTCAAGACCCATGAATTTTGCCTCCACATGATTCCACACGAGATATTTGCTACGAGGTAGAGTGAGGTGGAAGGGGAGAGGCAGACTGAAGATGAGGTGGACGGATGTGGTGTAGAGGGGTGTGAATGAGGATAGTATGAGCTGTAGGGAGAACAGACGGATGGCAGGGGACAGGGTGACATGGAAACCACCTGTCCATGGTCACCGCTGTAGGCTTGAGACAGGCGGCAATATACTGTGTGTGTGTGTGTGTGTGTGTGTGTGTGTGTTCTTACCTAATTGTTCTTACCTAATTGTATCTTTACAGGAATGAGTCAAGCTCGTACTGTCCCGTGTCTTAGACCATATTTATCGTACATATCCTTAAATTTGTGAATTGTTTTGGCACACACTATTTCATTCGGTAGTGCATTCCATTGATCAATTGCTCTGTTTGGGAAACTGAACTTCCTTACGTCTTTATCACCTCTCTTCTTATGCAGTTTTTTGCAGTGTCCTCTTGCTGATGCTTCTCCATATGTTAAGTAATCATTTATGTCTATTTTCTCCTTTCCTGATATGCACTTATATAGCATTATCATGTCACCTCTTTTCCTTCTCTCCTGTAGTGTTGGTAGACTCAGTTTATTTAGTCTTTCTTCATAGCTTAGGTCCCTTAAGCTTGGTATCCATCTTGTAGCGGCCCTTTGAACTTTTTCAATCTTGTCTATATGCTTTTTGAGATGAGGACTCCAGACTACTGATGCATATTCCAGGGTTGGTCTGATGAATGATGTTAATATCCTTTTTAGCATGTCTTCATTTATGTATGTGAATGCTATTCTCATATTTGCAAGCAGTGTATACATGTTCCGTACCTTCTCGCTGATGTGGTCAGCCGGAGATAGTCTGTTATTGATAATCACACCTAGGTCTTTCTCTCTTTCTGATGTGTATAGGGTTTTATTTCCTAACTTATAATCCCAATCAGGTCTTTTTCCACTTTTACCAAACTTGATTACATGACACTTGTCCACATTGAATTCCATTTGCCATGTACTACTCCATTCATGAAGTTTATTTAATTCTTCTTGTAGCTCCCTACAAGAGTCTGTGCTAGTAATTCTCCTTTGTATTTTTGCATCATCTGCAAACATATTCAGATAGCTCTCATTTCCAGTGTTACTGTTTATATCATTTATGTACACTAAAAACATGATTGGTGCCAGCACCGAACCCTGTGGTACTCCACTAGTCACTTCTTTCCATGATGAGTAGTTTCCTCTTAGTACTGTCCTCATTTCTCTTTTTATGAGAAAGTCTTGCATCCAACAAAACAGTTTGCCTCGAATTCCTCCTTGATGGTACAGCTTCCATAAAAGTCTTTGGTGTGGTACTGTGTCAAAAGCTTTCTTGAAATCTAAATAGATACTGTCCACCCATCCTTCCCTTTCCTGTATTGTGTTTGTTACTCTGTCATAGTAGCTCAACAGATTAGTAACACATGATTTTCCTTTTCTGAAACCAAACTGTCTTTCTGTTATCATACTGTGTTTTTCTAGATGATTTACCCAAGCTTTTCTTATAAGTTTTTCTAATACCTTGCTTACAACACTAGTCAGTGATACTGGTCGGTAGTTGAGAGGATTTTGTCTATTTCCTTTCTTGAATAAGGGGACTATATTTGCTTTTTTCCAAATATCATGTAGTTTCCCTTGACTCAAAGATTTCTTGAAAATTAAAAATAATGGTTTACTTAACTCATTTGCACATTCTCGTAACACCCAACATGAAATTTCATCAGGACCACTTGCTTTTCCTCTGTCTAATCTACTTAACTCCTCTTGTATTACTTTTTCTGCTATTTGTATATCTGGTAGTATGTGTGGACATGCGTGTTCCACATAGTCTCTCTCAAAATTTTTTTCTTCTGTAAAAACTAATTGGAAATTCTTATTTAGTGCTTCACAAATATCTTTTTCTTGTGTATAAGTGATTCCCTCGTCCGTGATGGATTGTATTATATCTTTTACTTTGGTTTTGCTTCTGATATAGCTGTAAAACAGCTTTGGTTGATCACTACTTTTATTTATTATATCCTCCTCAAACTGTTTTTGGGCTTACCTCCTTATTCTTGTATAGTCGTTTCTTGCCTGTTTGTAATTATTATATGCCCTTTCACTATTGTGTCTTCTGTATCTATTCCACAACAAATCTCTTCTTTCTTTAGATTTTTTACATTCTGTATTGAACCATTTCTGTATTTTATTATCTGCTTCTTTGTGCTGTGGGATGTAATTCTGGACTCCTATTTCATAAAATTCACAAAATTTTTTATATACAGCATTTAAATCTTGTCCTCTAAGCTCATTTTCCCAATCAACTTCTAAGAAATACTTCTTTAGGTCTTGATAATTTCCCTTTTTATAGTTTAGTCTCTTTTTGTAACTGTCAGTGCTGTTTACTATGTCATATGCTATCCTGAAGTTATAATTTAGTACTGCATGATCGCTTTTGCCGAGTGGAGGGTGATATATTAAACTGTCAATGTCATTTTCTTGCCTAGTAAATATTAGATCTAGCACTGAAGGTACATCGAGTCCTCTTTTTCTAGTGGTTTCCCTCACATGTTGCGTTAAGAAAAACTCTTGTACGAGATCCAGGAGCTTTTGGTCCCAGCAGCTTTCTTGGCTATTTATATCTAGAGTATTCCAATTTATATTTGTATTGAAATCCCCAGTTAGTATAATTCTTTCCGATTTCTCTTCCATTTTATGTAGCAATGATCTTACACTCTGAATTGTACTCTCTGCCAGGTCCTCATATTCGTCTCTTTCCCATGTGTTTGATCTGGGTGGCATGTACAAATTGGCTACAATTACAGTACTTTACCTTCAGATGTGTCGATCTCTACTGCAATCAGTTCTACTTGTGATGGTATATCTAGTTTTATTTCCTTGACTTTTAGATTTTTCTTAGTTAATATTATAATTCCTCCTCCTTTTTTTTAAATATCTGTCTCTTCTCCATATATTATATTCCTCTAAGTTTAGTATGTCATTTGATATCCTTGGTATTAATTTTGTTTCAGTTAGGCATATTATTTGTGGTTCATTTTCTCTGACATAATCATTCATCTCTAGTAATTTAGATACCATTCCATCCACATTTGAGTACATCAACTTTATCATCTTGTTTATATACTTGTCATGACATGGTTCTACTACCTTCCTCCTTTTTCTTCCATCCTGTTTGTGTACCACTTTCGTACCTGCAATCCTATTACTTTGTAAAAAAAATTTCTTCTTGTCCTCTTCTGATCTTCCCTCATTTTTTGTTTTTGCTTCCTCCCTTTTCTCTTTCAGTAATTCCAGTTCCTCTTGTGTTAGACATCTTTTATCCATACATTTTTGAACTCCTCTTTTTCCATAAGATTCTTTGCATTTTTTAGTATCTCTTCCACAGTGTTTACACTCTGGAAAGTCACCTTTAGAGGTCTTGTCTTGCTTTTCTCGTATTTCCCTAACCTTTTGTGTTCCTCTATGTCTTTACTACAGATTTCCTCTGATACTTCTTTCAGTAAGTTCATTACATTTGCCATCTCCTTTTTGTCTCTAGTGATTTTGTTTTTAATTTCTTCCTCTTCTATACCAGTGATTACTATTGATTTATTTATTTCTACTGAATCTCTGACTAACTTTGGATTGTTTTGGATTATTCTTTTCACTTCCTTTTTAATGCTTTTTTCTTCCACCCTTGTTTCTAAATCTTTCTTTACTTTCACCATTTCAGCATACGTGGTTTCTACATCATTTTTGTAGCTTTGCACAGCTTCATTCACCTGTGTTATCTTCTCCTCAATATCACTGCTCTGGTCTATCAGACTGCTTACTTGTCTAATTGTCTCTGTGTCATTTTTTAACTCTTCCATAACACTCTCGTGATTAAATACTGTACTTCCCATTTCACTCACTTTCTTCCTAAGGGTATTCAATTCCACTGTTAGTTCACTGATGGTTGTGTCTTTCTTATTGGCCTCCTTTCCCAGTTTATCTATCTCTTCCTTTTGCAAGTGCATTTGCTTCTTTATTTCATCAATTTCATTTTTGAAAGCCATTTCTAGATTGTGTACACGTTCAACCAGTCTATTGTGAGTCTCCACTTCAACTAGTTCTTGGTAGAAATCGTCATTTTGCTTTTTACTTTTATCCCTTTTCTTTTCCAAATTTGTTTTACTGAAGTATGTATCCATTTTGTAATACTAAATGAACAGAGTATGTACTTACAGTGTGCACGCTTTCCCCGTCTTTCTGTAGTATAAACAAACCCAGCTGACTCAACGCATCGTGGTTCTTTGTTGTTTCAACCAGTCTTATTTAAACTTATTATTTCTTTTCCTTTTAATAATGAAAAATCATTTAGTCTAACCTGGTACAGAGCTTGACTCATTCAAAGATACTTATTTAGGTAATGCCTCTGGCCGTGTTGAGCTTGTATGGAGCGCCGGTACAGACGTCCACATCCGACGATGCCGTGTGTGTGTGTGTGTGTGTGCATCCTAGCCACTTACTTCGTGTGCCTGGCAAGGAACGGGACATCAGTCGGGCGAGGGGGAGGAAAAGAGTCAGGTGTCGGGCAGGTTCCAGGCTTCTTGATAGGCGGCAGGATTGTGGGTTCGTAGGTCACTGTCATACGCAGACACCCTGGATATGGTCGACATAGATGACTGGCGCTGAAGTGTACCTGTGTAGTGGCATGGGAAGCACAAATACACCTTTACACTGCAGCACAAATACAGCTTTACACTGCAGCACAAATACACCTTTACACTGCAGCACAAGTACACCTTTACACTGCAGCACAAATACACCTTTACACTGCAGCACAAATACACCTTTACACTGCAGCACAAATACACCTTTACACTGCAGCACAAGTACACTTTTACACTGCAGCACAAGTACACCTTTACACTGCAGCACAAGTACACCTTTACACTGCAGCACAAATACACCTTTACACTGCAGCACAAGTACACCTTTACACTACAGCACAAATACACCTTTACACTACAGCACAAATACACCTTTACACTACAGCACAAATACACCTTTACACTACAGCACAAATACATCTTTACACTACAGCACAAATACACCTTTACACATGCACATTAATGGAGGGCAGCATCAGCAACAAAGATATCAGGACAAAAAAAAACATGACATGAATGTAATGTGTATGGTAGAGTTTACCCATGTTAGGCCTATGTATGCCCACCACACACACACACACACACACACACACACACACACACACACACACACACACCGTACTGAGTACCCAGCGTTATGAGATACTATGAGATACTATATATCTGTGACATACCGTAAGTGCCAGAATAACCAGCAGCAGGATAAAGGTGTGGGGAGACATCATGGTGGTGTTTTGTGGTGTGGTGCTGTGCTGTGCCATTTGCCTCTACATGTATACCACTGGCCTGTGGTGCTGCCGGTGTGTTGGCGGTGTGGTGGCGTGGTGTGCCTTCTGCCTCGTTATATACACCCTGGCCTGTGGTGCTGCCTGTGTGTTGGTGGTGTGGTGTGCCTTCTGCCTCGTTATATACACCCGTGGCCTGTGGTGGTGCCGCCGTGGTGTTAGTGTGGTGGTATGGTGTGCCTTCTGCCTCGTTACACCTGGCCTAAACCTCCCGCCAAACATGAAACCCAAACATACACACCCCGTCTTCATTATAAATCAAGGTTGTGCTCCCGTCTGTCAACATTTGTAATAAACATTCACATTTTTTAACACTCCAGCGAGGCCAATAATTGCCATCTCTCCCTCATGAATACTGACTTCAAGCAAGAGTTTAGCACTAGAATATAATGCTAGTCATGAAGAAGTGCTATGGAAGGATATAGAGCCGTAGTAATGTCATGTTTTGCCACTGAGCGATATGAAATACCCGGTAAACTGCAGCAGGACAAACTCTGGGCCAAGTTAAGGTGAAAGGACTACAGTACGGAAAATAATTGAAAACAAACATGCAACCTTTAATTTTAAAGAAACCATTAGCCGTGGCCTTCATATAAAATACATTTGTTGTTGATCAAGCCCAGCCTGGCCAAGCAGACCCATCAATGGCAGGCAAGCAACTACCATGCAAGGGCGTCCTGTGCGTGGATGGATGTTCTCTTTCTGCTGACAGTGCCTCGCAATACCGAGGTGCACGGAAAAGTGTAAAGGTTTGGTTCCTGGATGGACACCACATGTGCGTCTCTGCACCCAACTAACAGGGGCACCAAAGCAGGCTCCACATCACCCCGTTATTTAGTTATATGGTTACCACCCAGCGCTGTAAATGGCTTTCTGGGTTACAGGAAACCATTAGGCTTGTCACTCACTGTAGATCCACCTGAAGTGGAAAGAAGAGTAATAAAAAGCAACAGGAAGGAAAAGAAGTAGGAAGAGAGGAGGACAGACACAGAGAAACAGTGAGAAAGGAATGAAGAAGTAGGCAGCACTACATCAAGTGAGTGGATGGTGTGCATCAGCTGGTTATCGCTGCTTCCAGTGTTTGTGCAAATAAATGTGTTGGAAGGGCAAGGAATTAGGCAGCACTACATCAGCAGAGTGGATGGTGTACATCAGCTGCTTCCATTGACTGTACAAATATATCGGTATGTGTTGGAAGGGAGGCGTTGCTGGCGGGGGGGGGGACCTGTTGCCATGGTGATCATAATGAATTGTTGTTATCTTGGAAATAATGAGGACACCTTGTTTTGACTGTGGCCTTGTGTTTATTATTATTATTATTAATATTAAATACGATTGCTTGTTAAATGAAAAATTAAATGATTAAAATAGGTCATTGGAGTGAAGGCGTTGAGGGAAATTAAGTAGGTATATAATTGGCTTTTATTTTTTATTTATATATTTATCTATTATAATTATTTACTTCTACACAATATAAACTCATGAAAGTCCTGTCTAAATAAATGAGTTAGTGAAGGCTGGATTTACTTCCTCTAAGTCCGTTGGAAATGGCTGTGAAAGTTTGTAAGAATGACATAAGAACATCATCATCATTATTATCATCATTATAATCATCATCATTACTGTTATCCTCCTCCTCCTCATCATCATCATCATCATCATATCATCATCATCATCATCAACACCATCAGAGTGGAAGGATGCATGATCAGTATAGAAATTCGTATTGTGTATTTTTGCCAGCCTCTCAAATCTATGAGCATGTCATTTTTAAATTTGAAATATCCAGGCAGTTACAAAAAGCTATAAAGTTTTTTTAATATAGCAGAAAAAAATGGAGGAAGACTATCCGTTATCCTGTTATCCATTACCTTGTCTGTTCGTTATCCGTTCCCTGAAATCCGTTATCCGTTCAGACATCCGTTATTCATTGTCGGTTATCCATTATCCGTTCGTTATCTGTTATCCATTATCAATTGTCTATTACCAGTTGTTAGAAATCCGTTATTCATTATCCGTTATCCATTGCCAGTTATCCGTTGTCCATTATCCGTTATTCGTTAATCCGTTATTCTTCATCATCTTTATCCGTTAACCACTGTCCATTGCCGTGTTAGCCTTTAGTAAAACACGCGGGAGAGTTGAGTGGTATCACACACAACAGGCCGGGTTTTCGCTTATAAAGTTGGTAGCTGTAGTAATGGTAGTAGGTAGGACAGCACTTGAGGCAGCCAGGACAGTCAGCGTCTGTGCGGCACTCAGCAGGCAGATACTCTGGTGTGATTGGAATGTCACGTCTGTGGGTTGGGTCAGATGACATATTTTACGCTACCTACTGTAGATTTTCAGCAAAGAATTATGATACATTTTTGAATAATTCTCAGCAAGGAATTATAGTAAAGTTTTTTGTGTTTTTGGGCAAGGAATCATAACAGTTTTTTTTAGGTTACCTGTATTTTCAGCAAAGAATTATCATACATTTATAAATATTACTCAGCAGTGAATTATAGTAAATTTTTTTTTGTATTTTTGGGCAAGGAATCATAACAGTTTTTTTTAGGTTACCTGTATTTTCAGCAAAGAAGTATCATACATTTATAAATATTTCTCAGCAAGGAATTATAGTAAAGTTTTTTGTATTTGGGGGCAAGGAATCATAATATATACATATATATATATATATATACTCTCTCTCTCTCTCTCTCTTTATATATATATATATATATATATATATATCTATATATATATATATAAATATATATATATATATATTAAGGCAGTGCTAGTATTTTTTTTCCAGGGTATGGTTTAAATAGAAGTGTTTGTGTTTCACCGCGTTGTGAGGAGTGGTGACAGCATATGTTTTCACCGAGAAGTAATGTCACTATACGTTCGTGATTAAGGAAGAAGAAAATGAAAGTCACATCCTACTCGAGATAAGGCCATGTCCATTGTGTATATTAATCAGTTGTTAGGTATGGTGAATGGTAGTATGCTAGCAGGTCGATGTTGTCACATTAATAAACATTAAAACAAAACAGTAAAGAGGAATGAGAACCACCACACCCCTTGTCATTACCAAGACCAGGTGGACAGTTCATTGATTCACTGACAAACAGATAATAATAATAATAACAACAAAAAGTGGTGCCAAGGCGCAGCAAACCCGTCCCTGGCAGTCAGTTTAGTGCTGACATAAAAGCACAACAGGATATCTAGTCAAAGATGTCACATACCAGATTTGGAGTAAATCGGGTGAAAATTGACTATTTTAAGCCCGTTTGAAATTCTAGGCCCGACCCACCTGACATTGACCCCCCTACCTCTGACTGGGGGGGGGTGACCCCCTTGATATAATGAGACATTTTATAGGATGCAGATTTGGAAGTTGCACCTTCAGGTTTTGGTTTCATGTCGATATGACGAATTTGAGAGGAGTTATGGCGGAAAAACTAGTTTTACCCATCTCCTCTCTTTTTGTTTGCTTGTTTTTTTTTTTTTTTTAACTTTTTTTGGGTCTACAGCCTGGGCCTTGATCCAATTTGGCCCAAAATTTAATCAGATGATCAGAAGGTCATAGCCCATCAGCCCTGTAATTTTAGTTAAAATCGCATCAGCAGTTTTCGCATAAAGTTGTTAACAGACAGAAAACAAACAAGCTGAATTTAAACAATACCCGTCCTGAGCCCCTCCGGGGCGAGGACGGGTAACACTAACACAGATAGTAGTAGTAGTAGCAGCAGTAGTAGTAGTAGCAGCAGTAGCAGCAGCAGCAGCAGCAGTAGTAGTAGTAGTAGTAGTAATAGTTAAATAGTGTGTCCATCATAGCTACTTACATCCCGTCCTCGATAGGGAGCACGACAGGAAGAGGGTCAGGACGAGGGTACCGTCTCGGGCAGCGTCCAGGCTTGTCAGAAGGCAACAAGATTCTGGGTATGTCCGTCACTCTTATATGCAAACACTCTGGATATGGTAGACATGGCTGACTGGCACTGAAGTGTACCTGTGGTGACGTGGGAAGGACAAATATACCTTTACACCTCAGGACAAATACACCTTTACACTGCAGGACAGATACAATATTCACTACAGCATAAACACATCTTTTGCTTGATTGTTAGCCTGTTCCTTCCTATCCCAGCAAATATGTGATATTCATTCTTGTCTACTGTTCTCAATCCTCTTCCTCCGCATCTCTGGGCTGTCGGGCTGATATCCTTTGCTTATCAGCTTATCTCTTATAACAAACTGTGACCTGCCATCTTCCTTTCCAAAATGAGGATGGTGAACTGTGAAAGTAATGTGTGTTCAGCAGGGATTCACTGGGTTCACATGCACATTAATGGAGGGCATCATCAACAACAAAGATATCAGGACCCAAAAAACATGAATGTAACGTGTATGGCAGAATTTACCCATGTTAGGTTTACACACACACACACACCGTACTGAGTACCCAGCGTTATGAGATATTATGAGATACTATATACATGTGACATACCGCAAGTGCCAGAATAACCAGCAGCAGGATAAAGGTGTGGGGAGACATCATGGTGGTGTTTTGTGGTGTGGTGCTGTGCTGTGCCATTTGCCTCTACATGTACACCACTGGCCTGTGGTGCTGCCGGTGTGTTGGCGGTGTGGTGGCGTGGTGTGCCCTCTGCCTCTTTATATACACCTCTTGCTTACAATTCCTGCCAAACATCAAACCCAAACAGACACACCCCGTCTTCATTACAAATCATGCTTGTGTTCCCGTCTGTCAACATGTTCCGTACACATACACATACACCTATTTTACCTACGGCGATAGCCAGTAGGTCAATGAGTGGCCAGCGTTCTTCTTTTTCTTCTTCTTCTGCTGCTGCTTCTGACCGACATGTTAAAAGAAGGCCTTTGGAGAAGAGCGTCAAAGACGTTGGCCGAAGGGGAAAGCCACAAAATCATCACACGGCCAGAAAGTGGACTTGTCGACATCACCATCCTCCATTTAGTGAACCCTTCGAAGGTGAAAGACCAGGTAAAGTGGGCGCGCCGATGAGCGTCAAACTGTTTGAAACAAGAACCTCGCTGTTGGTCTCAGGTCCCAGGTCCCAGGTCCCAGGTGTCACCACAGGTCCCAGGTTCCAGATCCCAGGTCTTGTCGCTGGTCCCAGGTCCCAGGTCTCGCTGCAGGTCCCAGGTCCCGGGTCTCGCTGCAGGTCCCGGGTCTCGCCGCAGGTCCTGGGTCTCGCCACAGGTCCCGGGTCTCGCCACAGGTCCCAGAGCAGTTCTGGTCTTGATTTTTTATTCCAACGTGGCCAATAATTGCCATCTCTCCCTCTTGAATACTGAGTTCAAGCAAGAGTTTAGCACTCGAATATAATGCTAGTCATGAAGAAGTGCTATGGAAGGATATAGGGTCGTAGTAATGTCATGTTTTGCCACTGAGCGATATGAAATACCCGGTAAACTACAGCAGGACAAACTCTGGGCCAAGTTAAGGTGAAAGGACTACAGTACATAAAATAACTGCAGACTAACATCAAGATCTTAATTTATAAAGATGTTAATTGTGGACTTCTTTTAAAAACAATTGTTTTTGATCAACCCCAATCTGACCGAGCAGACCCACCAACCGCAGGCAAGTAGCTACCTATGCATAGCTGTCCTATGCAGTGAACTGATGTTCCCATGCAGCTGACAGTGCCTCGCAACAGCGATGTGCAAGGAAGAGTGTAAATATTTGGTCCTGGATGGATGCCGCATTTGTCTCTCCACTCAGCTAACAGGGGCACCACAGCAGACTCCACATCACCCCGTAATTTAGTTATATGGTTACCATCCAGCGTTGTAAATGCCATTCTGGGTTACAGGAAACAGTTAAGCTTGTCACTCAGTGTAGAGCCACCTGAAGTGGAAAAAAGAAAAAAAAGTGACAGGAAAGAAAAGGAATAGGAAGAGAGGAGGACAGACACAGAGAGAGAATGAGAAAGGAATGAAGAAGTAGGCAGCATTACATCAAGTGAGTGGATGGTGTGCATCAGCTGCTTCCATTGTTTGTACAAGTATACGTGTTGGAAGGGAGGCGTCGCTGGCAGGGGGGGGGGGTTGTTGTCATGGTGATAACGGCTTGTTGTTGTTACCTGGGAAATAACGAAAACACCGGGGTGGCACCACGGGCTTAGGTGACTTGATTTTCGTTATTATTATTATTATTATTATTATTATGAATATTACCGGTATTATTATTTTTTGTTAGTTGCAGCAGCAGCAGCAGTAGTAGTAGTATAGTAGTAGTAGTATACGAGTAGTAGTAGTAGTTGCAGTAGTAATAGTAATAGTAGCAGCAGTAATAGTAGTAGCAGTATCTTCATTTTAACTCGGTCTATAATTATCATCTCATCCTGAATGTTGAGGTATAGACAAATACTATAAATGCTACTAGTCACGAAGAAGTGCTAGAGATGCTATTAGTCACGAAGAAGTGCTGGAGATGCTATTAGTCACGAAGAAGTGCTGGAGTTGCTACTACTCACGAAGAAGTGCTTTGGAAAGATTGTACAGTAAACCATAGTTTTTTTCTGCCTCTGGGTTACATGAAAGAACTGCAAAATTATAATCTGGCCCGAATTAAGAAATTTATAGTGTGGGAAATAAAATACATTGGAGAAGATTTATTAATTCATTGCCAAATAGACATAATAAAGAATAAAGCAAGAAATAAAAAATACGAGAAAAAAATTAAATTCAAGAGCAAAAAATAAATAAAAATTAAGGAAAAAAAAAAAAAAGCAAAACTAAAAGCACACAAAAATAAGAAATCAAAAGTAAAGCAAAAAGTATAAAAAAGTAAGAAGGGGTGGAAACTATCAATTCAAAACAAAAGAAAATCCACATAGGTACACTTTTTCCTTACATTCATTTTTTATATAAATTCCTCAGTAAAACAAGGAAAAACGTAAATATCCCTAGTTATCACATTTTTTCAATACCTGCAAGTAATAATAATAATAATAATTATAATAATAATAATAAATTCGTGACACTAAACACAAGCCTTACTTATAACGAGGTGTGTCTAGTTGTGAATCTATATTTTGAATTTCCCGCCGCCCGACCGTATGTAAACAAAGGAGTGTTGTGGTTGGCCTGGGTACGATAATTTTGCTTTGATTTAAGGAATTCTCTCTCTCTCTCTCTCTCTCTGTCTCTCTCTCTCTCTCTCTCTCTCTCTCTCAGGCCCCTACACCTCATCAGGAGGGTAATCTACTGAAGTCTTATGTAGTGCCCCACTATCTTCCAACTTACCTACCTACCTACCTACCACAGTGCCCACCTACCTACTTACCTACCAGTGGCCACGTGTCTGCCTACCCACCTACCTATCTACCTGCCTACCACAGTGCCTGCCTACATACCTGTCATTCTCACCACAGTATTTACCTACCTGCCTACCAAAATACCTAACCACCTCCTTCCCACAGTCCCTACCTACCTATCTACTGCCCAAAATACAGTACCTACCTCCCTCCCTCCCAGTCCCTACATACCTACCAAAATACCTACATACTGTACCTTCCTCCCACAGTCCCTACCTATCTACCTACTTACATAGCTACCTCCCCAATGCCTAGGTACTTACTACAGTGCTTGCCCACCCACCTACCTACCTACCTACCAGTGTTATACATGCCTACATACCACAGAGTTATACCTACCTACCTACCTACCACAGTGTTATACCTACCTTCCTATCTACCACAGTGTTATACCTACCTACCTACCACAGTGTTATACCTACCTATCTACCACAGTGTTATACCTACCTACCTATCTACCACAGTGTTATACCTACCTACCTATCTACCACAGTGTTATACCTACCTACCTACCTACCACAGTGTTATACCTACCTACCTGTCTACCACAGTGTTATACCTACCTACCTATCTACCACAGTGTTATACCTGCTACCCATCTTTTTTTTTTTTTTTATAATGGAGGAAGGAAAAACAAAGGAAAAAAAAGTCCATATGCCTAAAGGCATCCTCCATTCCTAAAATACTTATAACAATTGGATTTAAAATTGAGAGGATTAAATGTTTGTGGGAAACAACTCCCAGGAAGTGAATTCCAGAGAGTTGTAGTTCTGGGGATAAATGAATTTTGATAAGCAGAGGTTCCGCATTGCGGGGGAGAGAGTGTGAGTTCATGGGCGCTCCCAGCTGCCCGAGTATTTCGGGAGAAAATGTGAAGGGGAGGCACAATTGAAGTCAGTTCGTTAGATCACTTACGGTAAAAATATCGATAAAATAATGCTAAAGAAGCAACATCTCTACGTACTGATAATGGAGGAAGGTCCTGCGTTATGGCAGGTTTATTGATTTATCTAATGGTTTTATTTTGAATTTTGTCCAACTGCCTCAATGCAACCGCTCTACATCCACTCCACAGTGGTGAACAGTATTCTATCTGAGAACGCACATGACTTCTGTATATCGTGGCCATTTGCTCGTCAGTGAAGAACTCACGAACTCTGTACATAAGTCCCAGTTTTTTAGAAGCATTTTTAGCAAGGGATTTAACGTAAGCTGTCCAGCTTAGGTTGGGGTTTAGAAGTAACACCTAGGATATCAATTGTAGTGGATATGGGAATACTGACATCATCCAAAATTATGTGAGAGTCTGAGGGACTCCTTCTATTGGAGAAATTAATGTATTTAGTTTTCTGAGCATTAAATGAGACCAGATTTTTTTGTCCCCATTGATTAATTTTAGAAAGGTCCTGGTTCAGAGAAATTGCTGTGTTTATTTGGGAATTTATAATATCAAATTGTGTAAAGGAGGTACTAAATGTGAAAGAACGATGAAGGGTCGAGTCATCAGCATAAGAGTGTATTGGCTTGTGAGTGACAGATAGGAGGTCATTAAATTATGAATGAGAAAGAGGGATGGCACCAAAACTGATCCCTGAGGTACGCCAGCATATATGGAATGAAACTGAGAATAAATTCCATCTACCATGACCCGTATTTTTCTACTATGAAGGTAAGAAGAAATTAGAGGAACCAGTGATGCAAGGCCATAGTGTGACATTTTAGACAATAAGGCCTGGTACCATACTCTGTCAAATGCTTTTGATATATCAAGTGCTACTGTGTGTGTTTCACCATGTTGGTCTATTGTTTTGTTAATCTGATGGGTAAGAAGGCAAAGAATATCTACAGTTGAACGTTCCTGTCTAAATCCATACTGCCGATCATTGATCAATTTATTGATTTCTAGATGCTTGACTATGTATTTGTTAATTAGCGTCTCAAACTTTACCGAGAACGGAAGTTATTGCAATTGGTCTATAGTTTGATGAATCAGAAGTTGCCCCCTTTTTAGGAACAGGATGTATATTTGCTTCTTTCCAAGGGGCTGGAAAAATTGAGTTACGGATGCATAAGCGAAAAAATTTTGCTAATACAGGAGCCAACACTGAGGAGCAATTTTTAAGTACTATTGAAGGAATTTCATCTGGACCAGTGGCTTTGTCTGCTGATAGATTTTGTAATACAGCTTGTACGTATCTGGTGTGAATCATGAAAGGAGGTATTTGAGGGGAATCAGAATCAAGTACAGGAATATTGTGATTTTCTGTATTTAGGGTTGAGTTTCTTGAAAAAATGTCAACAAGAAGTTTGGCTATCCACGTGGAGCACATACTAGATTTCCATTGGGGGACTGTAAAGGTGGAATGGAAGAGGTGGTAGTGAAGTTAGTTTTGAATGAATTAAGGGTTGACCAGAATATTTTGTTATCATTTGGGTTGTTTAGTAGTTTGTTAGCCTGTCTATGTAGAACTTTGATTTAGAAAGATTGAGAATAGTTTTAGCATGGTTTCTGATATTTTTATAATAGAAATTATTGTTTTCATTCTTAGACGATTATGTGACAACATTTTGTAAATTCCTTTGGTGCATATCATCTACAATAAATGTTCTTTAAAATCTGCCTGTTTTGGTTCACACATCTACTTCCAAAATTTCTGCACAAAGTTTTTCAGAGGAACAAAAAAACATTACTTTTTTTTAACTTTTTTTTTTTTCACACACTTCCATTCATGTCAGGTTCATGTGGTTTTATTATGGTATACTTCAATGTTTCACATACCTGCCTAGATGTTTTGGTTTTCAAAATACAAAGCCATATTCCCATTATTTTGGTTCATTACGTTTTTTCCTCAAATGTCCAAAGTTGAACTCAAGTCCGAAAGGCGGTTTTACGGTATGTTAGTTCGCTGTTACACTGTTGATAAAGCAACATTGCATGTAGTAATCAGCAGTATGCTAATTCGCTGTTACACTGTTGATAAAGCAACATTGCATGCAGTAATAAGCAGTATGCTAATGCGCTGTCACACTGTTGATAAAGCAACATTGCATGTAGTAATCAGCAGTATGCTAATTCGCTGTTACACTGTTGATAAAGCAACATTGCATGCAGTAATAAGCAGTATGCTAATACGCTGTCACACTGTTGATAAAGCAACATTGCATGCAGTAATAAGCAGTATGCTAATACGCTGTCACACTGTTGATAAAGCAACATTGCATGCAGTAATAAGCAGTATGCTAATACGCTGTCACACTGTTGATAAAGCAACATTGCATGCAGTAATAAGCAGTATGCTAATACGCTGTTACACTGTTGATAAAGCAACATTGCATGCAGTAATAAGCAGTATGCTAATGCGCTGTTACACTGTTGATAAAGCAACATTGCATGTAGTAATAAGCAGTATGCTAATGCGCTGTTACACTGTTGATAAAGCAACATTGCATGTAGTAATAAGCAGTATGCTAATGCGCTGTTACACTGTTGATAAAGCAACATTGCATGCAGTAATAAGCAGTATGCTAATTCGCTGTCGTGAATACAAAAACTCCAGTGACACCCATTTGCCAGATGTAATTTTTAAAACTAAACTGTCACGTCACTACTTCGTCTTTGACATGTTTTCATCCATGTACTATGCACAGTATATGTGTTGTGAACTAACTTTATATTTCAACACTAAGAAATGCTTTAGATATAAATGTCCCATCCTGTATTTCATGTAGCTCCTTCCATCACCACAACTTTATATTTCAACACTAAGAAATGCTTTAGATATAATAATGTCCCATCCTGTATTTCATGTAGCGCCTTCCATCACCACAACTTTATATTTCAACACTAAGAAATGCTTTAGATATAAATGTCCCATCCTGTATTTCATGTAGCGCCTTCCATCACCACAACTTTATATTTCAGCACTAAGAAATGCTTTAGATATAAATGTCCCATCCTGTATTTCATGTAGCGCCTTCCATCACCACAACTTTATATTTCAGCACTAAGAAATGCTTTAGATATAAATGTCCCATCCTGTATTTCATGTAGCGCCTTCCATCACCACATCCAACAGGAAGTGTGTGCCAAGTTTTGACACGAGACCTTTTGCAATCAGAATATTCGTTCAACTTAAGACCAACCTCGTCTATAGCCTCACAATCAGGCATATAAGGACGCAACCTTGCGTTCAACCACACATCTAACCACACTATGACCCATTTAACAACACAAGCACGCATCTGACCACACAACTACTTACCTGCTCACAACACCATGCATCAAACAACACAACACAAACAACAAGCATCTAACCACGTAACTACTTACCTGCTCATAGCACCACGCATCAAACCACACAAACGTCTAACCACATAACTACTTACCTGCTCACAGCACCATACATCAAACCACACAAACAAGAATCTAACCACACACACACACACACACACACACACACACACACACCAGCATGCATCAAACCACACAACTATTTTTATTGGACTGGAGTGTGAACACTTGCTGTTGCTCAGTGGAAGACTGGAAGTAAATATCACTCGATCAAGTAGCATCTTTTCAACCAAGTGATCGACGGTTTTACCAAGAGAGTTGATGGCATTCGCATTTTTTCCAAAGGTAAATAGTTCTGGAGTGCATTTTATATGTCGTTTTGAATTTCTTCCTGTGCTGTTATTTTTTAAATAAGCAAAAAAAAAAAAAAAAAAAAAAAAAAAAAAAAGGGGAGAAATAGAGTCCCCCCGAGCTAAGCCCTGTATTGGACTATATAGCCCCGCTAGGGTTACAGGAGCGAGCTACCACTCCCGGCACGGCGGCCCGGCCGAGGCTCGAACTCGCAATCCCCCAATTACGAGTCCAGCGCGCTACCACTGTGCTACCGCGCCCCGCTAAAGAAAGGCAAGGACATTCGTGAAAAGTTGTCGGATATTATTTTCAAAAACATCGTCCAGTGTTTCAAAATGAGAAGACGGAAGTGTCATTAACTCGACTTCTTTGATAGACTGGACATGTCATGTAAATTTTCTTTATTTCATTAACACCCTCAGTGTTATAACAGCGTGCAGAGTATGTACAATATATACACAACTAACCCGTTAAACCTGGGTTATATAAATTCTAAAAAATATTCCGAGGTGGGAATATAAGTCGCTGCGCCGCGCATGCCCAACAGATCAAGAGTACCAATATTTCGGATGGTCTTAAATCAGGGATGGGTATTGTTTCCATTGTACTCCAGCAGATTAGTCGCTTATGCATGAAGAAATTATATAACTATGTTATTAACCCCAATGTGTAGTAATTAACTAGCACGAGGCGTGACTGATTTATATACGCTTAGAAAGTTTACGGTGTGGTTTTTGACGCCCTGGCACGGGATGGTTGTCACCCCTGCTTTTCCCATCTTCGCCAGGATCTCAGGCTGCCAGTGGCAGCGTTAGCGTCTCTCCAGTTCTCGTACGAGTTCAGTGCTGTGGGGAGTGGTGGTGTTGAGAGTATGGTATTATGCATTTTATTTTTATTATTATTATTATTATATATATATATATATATATATATATATATATATATATATATATATATATATATATATATATATATATATATTTCGTGTACGTTCCCGTGATCTTCGAAACTACGAGTGAGTGGATGTTGGTGGCCTGGTGGTGGTGTCCGTCTCGAGGTGTACAGACAGGTGGAGGCTGGGTCAAACGAAGGGCCAGGTGGTAGACTGATCGGCTTTCCCCTACGCCATCTGCAAGGAAGGTCAGCCATTTTTATCATTCGTCCATGTTCTGGGTGGCATTGGAGACGTTGCAGCACTTGTTCATTGATGATTCATTTTGCGTATTTCACGTAAGCGTCTTTTTTATGCCATTTATGTAGTTTGAATATCGTTATGCTTTACATCGTTTTCATACAGGAGGAAATTGATATGTAGTGTGCAAAATAAATAATAAAGGAAGTTAGGAGATTTGCGGTCACTTGGGCGACCGATTATCCAGGTACTGAGAGCGTCTTGTGCGATAATGGTAAATGTACAGTTTAGTTTACTCAGCAGAGAAACCTTAACAGTTCTCTTCTTATTATTAGTTTGCCATTTTTGTATTTCCCTATGGTGGTAAATGGCTACTTGGTGATTTTGTTTCCCGCTTGTTTTCATTGTTCATGTTTTGCTTCCCCGACGCGTGGTGTTTCCTGGGCGTTATGGCGGACACACTAAATGCTACGCAACTGTACCGAAATTAATTTGGTTCTCCCTTTCGACGCGTCTGGTTGTACTTGTTACTGTTGGATAGTTTAGACTATATTGGGTTTGGCTAGGTTAAGTAATGTTAGAGATTGGACTAGGTTAGGTTAGATGTTTTGCTAGGTTAGTTAAGAGTAGAGTAAGGATAAGCTGTGAATATAAAAGGTCAGGCTGCAACAGCTATAAAAATAAATTTCAGTTGATTAGAGTACGTTTTAGAAAGTCTGCCATTACGCCTGAGAAACTGAGTGAATCGGAATGAGCATTGACAAAAACAACAGGGAAACAAAATCAGCAGTAAGTCATTTACAATAATAAAAGTCATCAGAAAATTATAGAAGACAACCTGGGAGACGATAAAGTGAATCGGTAAGGCATTTCTGCGGCCTAAACTAAACCGTCTTCACTGTGATAGACACTTTAATTCTTGTCAAGCATTATTTTGTAGCTAATCCTTTAGGAGACATAGGACCACCTTTTAAAAATTAACTTTTTTTTTTTTTTTTCACCTCTGAACTGAATCAGTGACTTGGTAATGATGTACAAGAGATCTTTTTCGAGTACGAAGGGGATCCTTCAATAAACTAAAAGTATGATTACATAAGGGATAGGGTAGGGTAGGATAAGTAAGATTGTTTTTTTTTAACGAAAATTTAGGTTAAGTTTGGATAAATTGGCACCGATAAGGATAATTTCTTTCAATAAACGATCTGTGATGGGCCCGTCTCTTCTCGCCCCACAAGATGGCGTCCGTCTCTTCTCGCCCAACAAGATGGAGTCAGTCTGTCTTCGCGCCCCACAAGGTGGCGTCCGACTGGCTTTGGCATCGTTAGGGATTGTAAACAAACCGCTTTAAAAACTCTTTTACATTTAAAGAATTTTTAAAAAAATATAAAATTGAAAACGCAGTCATAAAATATTCAAAGAATCCCATGGAATACTATGGTAAAGAAAAAAACAAAACTACAAGATAAAGTGGTCGTTTGTACCCTTATGGATTACGATTCTGTAAACGTGATAAATAGCTGGATGTTAACATGAATTTCGTAAGTAACAAGAATTTATCAACTAACATACATAAATACACTAGAAAAAGAGTGTTTACCTGGCAGAAATACAGCCCAGTCTGCTCGCTGTTCATATAAATTACCTTTTCTGCATGTCGGACCAGGTAAACTCTTGGTGGAGGACTGAATTCTATCTCCTGGTGGTGTTTTACGAGTGTCTGCCTAACCTTCTGTGTCTGCAACTTTCCAGACATATTTGCTCGCTTTGAAATGCCTGCGTGAATATACTGTGCTTGCAGTTCATAGCATCATAGTTAGTTTCTCATCACTCTCTGGTTAATCAGGCCTCATCTGAATACAATAATCTGGCTTTAACTGGAACTGAATACAACAGAAGGCTAATGATATCAGTATTAACACTCTCAGGCTCCTGTCACTCAACTGAATGAAATAGTCAGCGGTAGATGAATGAGAATACAAGATGCAAACATGAAATGGTTAACAGGTTGATGTAGACAAAATATAATCGTACATTGCAATTACATTTCAACGGACTACTGTCTCGTTATGACAAAGACTGTGTATCGCAGCGACTAATGGAGCGACGCTGTTAAGGTGCACCCACACTGGGAAAATCCTGTCAGGGATTACACCAATTATTTTCCTTTGCCACTCTATCCAGTACTGGGGTAGTCCGATGCCCCTCAAGGACTGTACCAGAGAATGACGTATTGTTTACACACACACACACACACACACACACACACACACACACACACACACACACACACACACACACACACATATATACACACACACACACACACACACACACACACACACAAGAATTAGCAGTCTGAATAGTATTAAGCTAAACTTTTTTTTTTTCCCGACTCTGGGCAAAGGCTTCAGGGCCTATTTCTCGGGGGCAGTGGCCTATTCCAAGGCCCAGTAGTCCTCCTATATCTCCACATGTCACCACTTCGACGCTAACACCCACCGTCCATATTGAGTACATGCCTTTTACTAAGTGAATTATTGTGCTTATTACGCCTGTCTTATTATGCATTACGATGATCCGTCCAGTATCGCCAAACTCTGCATCAGTAACATGAAAAAGGAATATTGGCCTCCAATATCCACAAATAAATACATAAAGAAGAGGTGTTAGGGGTGTTGCTTAATAGACTTACTGTACAAGCCTGTCTCGGTAATATGTTGTTTATCTGATGCTCTTGCAGGAAGTTATGTCCCTTGATTATTGACAAAAACTGATGAATAACGCAGAACACACGACTATGATACGAACAATATTGTACTCCTTTCACCATAACTTGGCCCAGACTTTCGTTCTTTTGTAGCTTATTTCATGTCCACTGATGGAAGAAAACAATATTATATTTAAAAAAAAAAAAAGACTGACGAGGAGAGTGTGTGAGTGAGGTGTAGGGGGGAGAGGGATAGGGAGGCCAAGAATGAGATGGAGGGATGGAATAAAGAGGATAGAGATTGAGACTGACGAGGAGAGTGTATGTGAGGTGGAGGGGGGGGGAGAGGGAGGAGGAGGCCAAGGATGAAATGGATGGCTGGAGTGGAGTCGTATATGAAATAGGGGGGTTGTGAGCTGGGAGCAGAGCAGTGAAATGGCAGGGTACAAGGCGACATGGAGGCGATTTGTTTGTGGCCACCCCTTACGGATTAAGGCGTCTGGCAATAGGTAGATAGATATAGATAGATAGATAGATAGAAGAGCCTTAACCCTTTGAAAGCTGGGAGGTGATTGGTTGTCCGCGTGCATTCATTATTAGCGACTCATTTGAAGTCAGTTTTGTTCTAGGGATTACAATAACCATTGGATGATAAGATTACCCCAATAAAATATTATATAAAGTTCTTCGCTTAGATTAAATACAAAACGGGGCCTTACAAAGTTTATCAGATGGCTTTGTTAAGTGAAATTTTGAATTCTCGGGACAACTCCAAACAGGTCCAGGTAAAGTTTTATAGGTGGCTTGATTTTTGCCGCCTGTTTAGGTAAATGAAGGTAAACACTGTCATTACCTCATTAGTGCCATAGTTTGTCATATCTCAGCCAGTACAACATCGGAATTACAGTGAAATAGGAGAGGGAAGGCCGCTCAACACATGTCCCACTTGACCAGGCAAACCAATATTCAAATTTACTTGAGAGCGTTTTCCTGTGGCATTTGTTTGCATTATGCTTTCTACTTTGGCTTAATCAGTAAGTGTTGTGTCATCTTAGCTTCGAGTATCTTGTTGTGACTTACAACAGAGCTGTGACAAGGTATGGGCTGCGGGATATTTAAGAGTGACGCTGACATACTTCTTCTTCACCCGTGTCAGCCAGTCACTGTTGTCATTGGATTTCCGATGCTTCACTAGGATAGATTTTTGGTAATGTGGCAGAAACTAGCATCATGTTTGAACAGGTGTAAACATGTTCCCACCTGCACAGTCTGTTGCTCGGACAGAATTCTCTCTCTCCAAAAGATCTATTTATTACGCCTTAATTCCGTAAGGGGTGGCCACAAACAAATTGCCTCCATGTCGCCGTGTCCTCCGCCGTTTCACTGCCCTGCTCCAACCCTCCTCCTCACCCCATTGTCACCCTCCATCTCCCTTTACTCCTCCTCCTCTCTTCCACTGGACTATTTAACTGATGTTATTACTGATTATTGAGTACACTAATAATAACAAGAAATAATAATGGCAAGGAAGGCTACAAAGATCATCGTGCTCGGGTTGTTGGTGGCGGTGGGCGTGGTGGGTGTGGCGTGGGCGCCGCCGGCCGTGGTGGGCGTGGTGGCCGCAGTGGTGGCGCTGGGGACGGCGGCGTACACCTACTACGCCACCAGCAATGTGGAGCGGCAGATAAATCAGGTCGACCACCACCTCAGCCAGGTAGACAGTGATATCTGTGACGTCCACGATGACCAGCAGGATTGTATCATGTCTTTCAGGCAGGCAATGGAGACCAGGTTCTGTGAGCTGGAGACCAGGTTCTCTAAGCTGGAGGTGACTCTTAACGACCTCCGCCTCACAGACGCCTCCCAGGTCCCAACCAAAGCCCCTGAAAGACACCAGGCCGTCCACACCACCCCCGAGACCCAAACCACCACGGACCAGGACCTGCACAAGGCGGTGGTCAAGGAGGTGGCTACTGTTCGAGCAAGACTGGCCTCCTTGGACGCCCAGATAAAGAAGCTGGAGGACGCCCTGGCCGCCCGGTGCACGCCCTCCCAGTCCCGCTGACAGCCCCCCAGTGCCACGCCCTGGCCGCCTGGTGCACGCCCTCCCAGTCCCGCTGACAGCCCCCCAGTGCCACGCCCGGTGCCGTCGTGGGGACATTGGAGATGGTGGGGGGAACTCTAGTACCGGTAGTTGACACCCCCTGCCTTTGGCCTCAGCCCCTGCCTTAACGAATTTTGCTTGGTTTGTCTCTTTTCGTCCTGCTTTCCATTCCTTCACCATCTCCTTCCTCTGTCCCCGTACACTTCAACAAATTAGCAGACAAACCAGCAGCTTATTAACTACAGACCTAATGTAATATAACTGAAGGTCTGTGTGGGAGGTAACTGTAGATATAACACGACCTTGGAAGCGATAGTCTCTTCATGTAGCACTGTTTTCCCAGGCTACAGACCCACGTTGGAAGCATAACACTGCACACTTGTCCTTATTTCAGTCAAGACCCCATGAATCAGCCACTGAGCAGATCCTGTCAGTATCTCTCCAACAGGAAGAAACAGCCTGGGCCGGGAAAAGAGGAGACTGACATCTAATTTACAGATACATCTTAAGGTCGTCCGCGAAAACCTTACAGTTATTAGTGATTGAGGACGGCAAGTGATTAATGTAAACGACTGAGCCCTGAGGTACACCACTCTTACCTTGCCCCAAGCTACTGTTGACCCCGAAAACTGAGACATACATTTCTCTGTTCTGTAAAACGGAATCCACCCAACCTAGAAGAGCACCAGAGATTCCAAGACACCTCAGTTTTGGGAGGACACAATGGCTCTACACTTATGCCTTATAAAAGTCAAACAAAGCCACGTCCACAACAAAGCAGGAGTGCAGCTGTGTAGACAGTGAGTTTTAAGTGAAGAGCAACTGATTATCAACCATCTTCCTTCGTTTAAAGCCGAACTGATCAGCTGACAGGCTATTGTTAGACTCTAGATAGTCATACATGTGTTCCACCACTAGTCGTTCCAGTGTCTTGCAGCACACCGAGGGCAGGCTTATTGGTCCATAATTTAGCGGAATAAGACGTGAGCCTATTTTTTAAGATAGACACAATTTCAGACATTTTCCATTTAGTTGGGAGAACACCAGTACTAATGCTGTTCTTAAAAATCTTAAACAGGAGCAGTGCCAGAGCTGGACAAGACCGTAACAGCTTGGGATGCAAGCCACCTGGATCCATACTTGAACTAGCATTTAATTCCAATAGTTCTGGGTAGATATCAGACAAGATTATGGTGATAGAGTTGAGAGTTCCATCAAAGGACTGATGGGCTGAAGGATTAAGTACTCTCACAGTGTATACAGAAGCAAAACTGTCCGCTAACATTTCATCCATAGGGCTACAATCTTCAGCAAGAGAACCATTAGCATCTGTAAGAGGACCTACAGAAGGGGCACCTACTTTATGGCTTCGTATGTACAGGTGAATAATACTCAGAATTATCTTTAAGTCTGTTAACTAACGTGTGCTCATGTGAAATCTGGGAATGAATAAAAAAGTCTTTGTACCTATTGTTAAAAGCACTGTAATTGATCAAGGCCTGTATAGATTCAGGAGATTGGCGAGATTTATTATCCTTGAAGTATTGCCAGGCTCTACTGTGTTCCTTTTTGAGACTCTTTGGAGGGTTATATGTGGTAGGAATGAGGCTGAGTCTTACAGAGGGACATGAGTTTCTATGACAGGGTGTAATATATCCAATGATATACCTAGCATCGCATCTACTGATGAGCTGTGAAACTCATAATCCCAGTCAGTCTGAGACAACTGTTCGTTAATCACACCCTATTTACCTCTGAACCATGATCTTTGACTATTGTGCCTGTTAATACCAGCTTCAGTTGCATTTGCCTCAGAATCAGCCATGAAGTGGTAATCGAATGAAATGGGTATGTGATCACAACCAGGAAGGGGACACAAAAATTCAGCACCACCAACACGGTCTTCCTCAAGGATTCCACTGGCAATGATCGGGCAGCACAGCCACAGCACTCAGGATCAAACAGCGCTCCTGTCCTTATAGCCTCTTTATACTTGTAAATGACTAAGATGGCCACAGTGTTGTCCACAGTAAGATTTTAAGAGTTAGGTTTTGCCATTGTAACCTCAGTAGTCTTCTCAACAAAATCAACCTGGTCTCATCCTTGCTTTCCCATCATGCTATTGATATATTGGCTATTACAGAATCTTGGTTCCTACCAGGTATTCCAGATTCCTTTCTGTCTATACAAGGATATAATAATGCTCGTAGGGATGTGGTTGGAAATGTTCATAAGCATGGAGTCTGTCTGTAAGTAAATAAGAATTATTATCCTTTACATCTCTGGATTGTAATGACTGTCCAGATGTTAACGCAATTCACTTACCTGCTTTTAATATATACACAGTACTTGTTTACCGCCCTCCCTCAAACGATGATCACATATTAATAAATTTCCTATTAAACTCTTGTACTAATAAGGAAGTCCATATTCTGTGTGACTATTCTACCTTCTGTTGATTGGTGTAATGCAGATGCCGTGTTTGCGGGCTACTTAAGCTTTTACTAATTGCTTTAACACAATTGGTTTGTCTCAGTGGGTAAACTTCCCCATTTATATACCCTCCAGTAATACTTTAGACTTGGTTTCAACACCTGAACTGGGCTGCAAGGTGTACAAATGCTGGTATAGTTTGTTTGCCTTGTGTCCGTGTGGCGCATTTCACTGGCTACTTTGATGGCAGTTTATCCTGCTGCTGTGTTTTACTGGCCGGGTTCTGCAGCCTGTCTGCAGAAGGACGGCAAGGTGATCATGATAATAATGATGATATGAGGCTGAAGTTCTTCATGATGATGATTATTATGAGTATGATTATTTATCATCATCATCATCTGCTTCTTCTTCTTTTTCGTGTTATTCTTCTTCTCCTTCTCCTTCCTTCTTTCTTGTTCCATTCTTCTTCTTCTTCTTTATTTCGTTTTTTCTTTCGTTCTTTCGTTTTCTTTGTTTCTTCTCCTCCTCTTCCTCTTGGCTGATACAAACAGCTGCTGAGCCTGTGTACGGAATACTTTGAGGCGCAGATCCTTTGTATGGGACACTTCGTAACACATCTCCCTGAGCTATTTAGGTCGCAAATTACTCCTCAGTATCCTTTTGTATGCTATTTATCTTTGTAATGCGACAGTGTTTGCATCAGTACATACAACAGAATATACTGTACAGTATGTACGTAATAAGCAAACTAAATCGTTTATGATTGAATAGGTGATGGGAAAGTTGCTAAGAGAACGAGAATACGACCCATTGCGTTTGTAGACTGTAGGTGAGAGGCGGGGCACAGATAACGATAACAGCCAGTGGCATATCACCCCCGTAGTGGTGTTGGCACTCGAGGCGGGGCACAGATAACGATAACAGCCAGTGGCATATCACCCCCGTAGTGGTGTTGGCACCCGAGGCGGGGCACAGATAACGATAACAGCCAGTGGCATATCACCCCCGTAGTGGTGTTGGCACCCGAGGCGGGGCTTGTATAATACAGTACATTTAAGACCTGAGTGTTGGGCGTGTATGACAAAGATCCTTGCAGTTACTGACACTGTTGATAAAGCAACATTGCATGCAGTAATCAGCAGTATGGTAATTCGCTGTCACACTGTTGATAAAGCAACATTGCATGCAGTAATAGGCAGTATGCTAATTCGCTGTCACACTGTTGATAAAGCAACATTGCATGCAGTAATCAGCAGTATGCTAATTCGCTGTCGTGAATACAAAAACTCCAGTGATACCCATTTGCCAGATGTAATTTTTAAAACTAAACTGTCACGTCACTACTTCGTCTTTGACATGTTTTCATCCATGTACTATGGGCAGTATATGTGTTTTTAGTTCCTAAAAAGGGACAGGCCAGAGAATGGGATGGGGGATTGAGTTATCCCCGTACCCTGAAGATTGGGTCTGTGAATGTGCGTGGATGTAGTACGATTGAGGCTAAAAAGGAGGAGATTGGGAGAATGTTTGTGAGAAAAAAGTTGGATGTGTTAGCTTTGAGTGAAACAAAGATGAAAGGGAAGGGTGAGTCTATGTTTGGAAGTGTGAATGGAAGATTGTCAGGTGTTGATAGAGGAAGGGCAAGAGAAGGTGTGGCTTTGTTAGTGAGTCCGGAAGTACAGCAGTGTGTGATTGAATGGAAGGAGGTGTCATCGAGACTGATGTGGGTGAAAGCGAAGTTTGAACATGAGTTGTGGGTGTTTGTGAGTGCATATGGGCCTGGTAGTGAAAGAGATGAAGAAGAGAGGGAGTCTTTCTGGAATGATGTTGAGTGTCTGCAGAGTTTTGGAGCGAATGTGAAATTGGTAATGATGGGAGATCTGAATGCAAGAGTGGGAAATGTAGCAGTTGAAGGTGTAGTTGGTATGCTTGGTGTGCCTGGAAGAATTGAAAATGGGGAACGAATGATAGGAATATGTGTTGAGCGAGAGATGGTGATTGGAAATACGCTGTTTGAGAAGAAAGATATTTATAAGTACCGTATACATGGGTGAGACAGGAGGGTGGAATGGTTGTGGATAAAGCATTGATGGACTATGTGGTTGTACCTAGAAATGTAATAGGAAGATTGTTGGATGTGAGAGTTCTGAGAGGGGAGGGTGGAGGTACCGGTATGTCTGACCACTACCTGGTGGAGGGAAAGTTAAGAGTAGGTAAGAGATGGGTGAGAGCTAGGAGAGTTAGTTGTGGCAGGGAGGTGAGTTGGATAAAAGAGAGAAAAAGATAGAGTATCAGGAGAAATTGAAAGATGAGTGGAACGCAGTGAAAGATCGGGAAAATGGCAGTGTGGAGGAGGAATGGCAGTTATTTAAGAGTGCTGTGGCCGGGCATGCAGAAGAGGTGTGTGGTGTGAGACGTGTGGGTGGTGGTGTAAGAAAAGGAAGTGAATGGTGGTGCGAGTAAGTATGGCTGTGGCTGAGAAGAGACGTGCATATGAAGTGTGGCTGCAGAGGAAGGATGAGATGTCATATGAGAGGTATAAGGAAAAGAGGAATAGGGCGAGAAGGGCTGTGCGTGATGCTAAAGTGGCAGCAGATGAGAGGTGGGGTAGGTGGCTGACAGAGAATTTTCAACAGAATAAGAAAATGTTTTGGAAGGAGGTGAAAAGGGTGCGAAAGGGAGAGTCTGGGAAGGAAGAGCGAGTAAAAGCAGAGGATGGAAGGATGTTAATTGAGATGGATGCATTAAGGAAGAGATGGGCAGTGTATTTTGAAAGATTGTTAAATGTAGAGGAGGAAAGGGTGGCTGAGATTGTGGCGGATGGAAGGGTGCAAGGAATAAATGTGTTGGGAGAGTTAAATGATTCTTTGATCACGAAGGAGGAAGTGGAGAAGGCAGTAAAGGAGATGAAAACAGTGAAAGCTGCAGGTATGGATGGGTGTGCTGTGGAATGCCTGAAGGGTGGTGGAGTGACTATTGTTGACTGGTTAGTAAGATTGTTGAATGTGTGCTTTGTGAAAGGTATGGTGCCAGTTGACTGGGCAAGTGCTTGTGTGGTCCCGTTGTATAAAGGCAAGGGTGATAAGTATGAATGTACACAGCTTTAGGGGTATAAGTCTGTTGAATATTGTAGGTAAGGTGTATGGTAGAGTTATGAGAGTTAGAGAGGGTACAGAGGGAGTGATTGGTGATAAGCAGTGTGGCTTTAGGAGAGGGAGGGGATGCGTGGATCAGGTGTTTGCGGTGAGACAAGTGTGTGAAAAGTATTTAGCGAAAGGCAAGGATGTGTTTTGGGCATTTATGGATTTAGAGAAAGCGTATGATAGAATTGATAGGGAGGCTTTGTGGACTGTTTTAAGATTGTATGGACTTGATGGTAGGTTACTAAAAGGGGTGAAAAGTTTTTATGTAAATAGTAGAGCGTGTGTAAGAGTGGGAAATGCTGTGAGTGATTGGTTTCCTGTGAGAGTGGGGCTGTGACAGGGATGTGTGATGTCGCCTTGGTTGTTTAATATTTACATGGATGGTGTTGTAAAGGAGGTGAATGCAAGAGTTTTAGGTGGAGATCTGAGTCTGGTGAATGTTGATGGTGGAGAGTGGAATCTGAAGCAGCTGCTGTTTGCAGATGATACTGCACTGGTGGCTGATTCAGAGGAGAGATTGAGACAGTTGGTAGAGGAGTTCGGAAGGGTGTGTGAAAGGAGGAAATTGAAAGTAAATGAGAATAAGGGTAAAGTGATGAAGTGTACGAGGTTGGTAGATGGTAGGGGGGATGAATATAGTTTTGAATGGCGAGTTGCTTGAGGGGGTAGAGTGTTTTAAATATCTAGGGTCACATGTTGCTGTGGATGGAAGAATAGATGCAGAAGTGAAGTTTAGAATAAATGAAGTAGGAAAGGTGCTGGAAGGAATGAAAAAAGTGTTTAAATGTCGTTCGCTTAGAATGGATGTAAAGAGAAGGCTGTATGAGGGTGTTGTGGTACCGACTGCATTATATGGGGCTGAAACATGGAATATGGGTGTAGCAGAGAGGAAAAGTTTGAATGTAATGGAGATGAGGTGTCTGAGGAGTATGTGTGGAGTGACGCGTATGGATCGAGCGCGGAATGATGAAGTGCGAAGGAGAACTGGAGTTGTTCGGGAGATGGCTGGTAGAGTTGAGCAGAGGGTGTTGCGATGGTTTGGGCATATGGAGAGAATGGATAATGAGCGATTGGTGAAAAAGATAACTAGATCTGATGTAAGAGGTGTAAGGCTGAGAGGAAGACCACGAATAGGATGGATGGACAGTGTGAAGAGAGCGCTGGATGCGAGAGGGATGTCTGTTCAGCAAGGAAGAGTGGCTGTGCGTGACAGAAATAAATGGAGAGAAATTGTGAATGAATAAGTGATGACGCAGCCCTGAGGGGATATTCTCCCGCATTTGGTCTGATCAGCTATTTCAGGTCAGGTGCGGGTAAGGGTATGAGTCTGTTATGATGTGGCAGGGGTAAACCAGCTCTGCTGTCGGGCCCTGCTGTGGAAGTCACTGATTGCATTGCGCAGTTGACCCTTGTGCGGTGTGGTGCGGTGAGGATCTGTCCGTTCTCACCTTTGGGACTAAGATGCAAATGAATGTGTTTGAATGGATGAGTAAATGGGGAGTGTGTCGTCCTGTCTCGGCTACCTCCCTTTCCTTGGGGGAAGCAGCCTAGGTATATAGATAGAGATAGAGATCTGAGGAATAACAATTTCACAAAGGATTTTAACCCAGCTGCAGGATTAACAAGTCTCCATACCAGAATTAATATTGTTTGACATTTAGCTTTGGTGTTGGAGAGGGACGCGTATCCCCTAAGTTAGCCCTGCCTACCTACTGGCCAGTGGTAATTTACGGCTACTGTACTTATCTTGGCTGATGAATGTTTGGGTATACTGGCGGTTGTAGTACCACCATATGGTTAGTACACTGCTGCCAACTGTAATTATGTGATATTGTCATCTCTCTCTCTCTCTCTCTCTGCTTCATTTTTGTTCATTCCTTCTTTCTCTAATGTTTTTCTTCCTATCGTTTCATCACATTTTCCTTTAAATTCCTCCTTTCTGTCTCCCATTCTTTTTTTTTCTATATTAGCTCTTTTTACTTTGTTTTGTTTTCTCTCATACTCTATATTTTTCTATTATCTCTTTCTCCTTATCTTTCACGCAAAACTTTCTTTCAATTTTATCATCTATTCTTTCTGCGTTGTAATACAACATCACAAACTACAAGAGAGGTGGGAGGCGATAGGAAATAAAATGATCATAATTAGTCCTAACCTACTTTACCAGCGCCACCATCACCACCACAGGCATCATCATCACCACCATCATCGCTACGATCACCAACACTTTTATCATCGCATCCACGATCACTGTCATCATCATCATCATCATCATCGCTACGATCACTACCACTTTTATCATCGCATCCACGATCACTGTCATCATCATCATCATCATCATCATTGCTACGATCACCAACACTTTTATCATCACATCCACTATCACTGTCATCATCATCATCATCATCATCATCGCTACGATCACCACCACTTTTATCATCGCATCCACTATCACTGTCATCATCATCATCATCATCATCATCATCGCTACGATCACCACCACTTTTATCATCGCATCCACTGTCACTGTCATCATCATCATCATCATCATCATCATTGCTACGATCACCACCACTTTTATCATCGCATCCACGATCACTGTCATCATCATCATCACAATCGCTTCGATCACCAACACTTTTATCATCACATCCACTATCACTATCATCATCATCATCATCGCTACGATCACCAACACTTTTATCATCGCATCCACGATCACTGTCATCATCATCATCATCATCATCATCATTGCTACGATCACCACCACATCTATCATCGCATCCACTGTCACTGTCATCATCATCATCATCATCATCATTGCTACGATCACCACCACATCTATCATCGCATCCACTGTCACTGTCATCATCATCATCATCATCATCATCATCGCTACGATCACCAACACTTTTATCATCGCATCCACTGTCACTGTCATCATCATCATCATCATCATCATCATCATCATCATCATCATCATCGCTACGATCACCAACACTTTTATCATCGCATCCACGATCACTGTCATCATCATCATCATCATCATCATCATCATCATCATCATTGCTACGATCACCACCACTTTTATCATCGCATCCACGATCACTGTCATCATCATCATCATCATCATCATCATCATCATCATCATCATCATCATCATCATCATCATCATCATCATCATTGCTACGATCACCACCACTTTTATCATCGCATCCACTGTCACTGTAATCATCATCATCATCATCATCATCATCATCATCATCATCATCATCATCATTGCTACGATCACCACCACTTTTATCATCGCATCCACTGTCACTGTAATCATCATATCATCATCATCATTGCTACGATCACCACCACATCTATCATCGCATCCACTATCACTGCCAAAATCATCATCATCACAATCGCTACGATCACCACCACTTTTATCATCATATCCACCACCACCACCACCACAAATAGCAGTATTTAGGCAATGAGTGCCAGCATCGCAAGCCACCAGCAAGGCAGGAGGCCAGGTGATATACGGTGGCGCGGCCTGGGGCAGAGACTGCAGGTGTATTGCGTTCACACTTTTGCTTTTTTCTCCCTTTCTTCTGTCCTTAGTCAGTCATTCTTTTTCTCCTCTTTCCATAAATTGTATGTTCTTTCTCGTTTTTTCCATTTTGTTTCATTTTCCAATGTTTCTTTTTCTCTTCCTTCCTTCTCTATTTTTTTACCTTTTTTCATTTTCTGTCTGTCTTCCCTTAACATATTCTATTCCTTCATGTTTATTGCTTGTCCTTTATTTTGTCTTTACTTTCTTTCTTTACTTCATAAGTGAGGTAGGAGGCAAGATGGAGTTAGCTTATCATCAAAGCGGATCTACATCACCATCATAAACAATAATAATCACCACCACCACCACCACCACCATCATCATCATCATTACTGTCATTATTGTCCTTCAAACATATTATTATCATCAAAGTCAGCTTTATAATCTTCACTATCATCATCATTATCGTTATCCTCCTCCATTCAGTTAACATAAAACTTAATCATCTTCACTAATGCCAGTATCATCACAACCATCACCACCACCACCACCACCACCACCACCATCACTATCATTATCAAATTCCATTCAGTTAACATAAAAATCCACTTAACCATCTTCACTAATACCGTCATCATCATCATCATCACCATCATCGTCATCATCATTAGATATATTAGATGCCATGCAGCAGTACATCAGGGCATCACAAGGTACAAGAGTGGTAGGAGACAAGATGGAGTAAGGTGTAGCGGCCTGAGACTACCACAGGTGTACCCAGTTCAACCCTATGCCCTACCACACACACTCTCCCTCCCTTCCTTCCTTTCTACTTCACCTTTTACTTTCTTTATTTTCTTCATTTCTCACTTCTTTCCTTCCGTCTTTTCCTTCTTTCTTTTTCCCTTTCTTTCTTTCGTGTCTCGTGTCTTTCTTTATTAAAACATCAGAAGCTATAAAAGAGGCAGGAGCGAAACGGAGTCAGGTGCAGCGGCCTGGGAATCTACTACACCTGTACTGAGTTAACACCTTTACCATTTATAACGCATTTTATTTCTTTACTCTTTCCTGGCCTTTATGTCACGTTTTGCTTCATTCTTGTCATCCTTTTCTTCTTTATTCCTCAGTGTTATTACTTTTATGCTTTTTGTTTTCCTCTCCTTTGTTCTTTTCATTTCCTCTGCCGTCTTCCTTTCTTTCATTATACTTTTTCCCTCTTCATTGTCTTTCTCATTTCTTTCTTTCTTCACTATATAACATCAATAAAGCAACAGGTGAAGTAGGAGCCAAGGTGAAGTAAGGTGCAGCGCTCTGGGACTCTAATAAAGGTGTCTTCAGTTCCAACCATCACTACTGCTGCCATCCTACTGTGTTTTCTCTCTCATTTCCTTTTTCCCTCCTTCCTTGCCTTTCCGTTTTTCTTCTCTCTGTTGTTCTTCTTTCGTGTTCTCCTCAGTTCTTTTTTACCCTTCCTTTGTTATTTTTATTTCATTTCTTTATCTTTTCATTTATTTTTCTTTCTGTCTTCCATTCTTCGGCATTTCCATTGTTAAATTCTTTTTCCATTTACTAGTTTTTTTTTTTTTTTTTCTAAAGTTCATTGTTTCTCATTTCCTCTATTTACCTCTCCATCTCATATACGTGTCTGTGTTTATGTATTTATCTGTCGTTATCCCTTCTTCTATTTCTCACCAAGTGGTGGTCAGAAAGTCCACTCCCCCAACCTGTATATACTCTTTCATCCATTACACACCTCATCCTTTCATCCACACACACATAATCAATCATTGCCCTCCGTTCATTCAGTTCACCACCTACCCTTCTCATCACTCGTCACGTATACCTATGGATCATTTTGTGCCTGAAGAGGGTATAGGCTATCACCAACCCTCTCCCGGCACAAATGTCCACTAAAGCACTACTGTCTCGTCCATCTCTGTTTGCACACCCCACTCACCAACTACTCCATCCACCTTCACATTCCCAACTTTTCCATTTATATCTCTAATTAAAAACACTCTCATTCCTTTCAAACTTTTCCATTCATGCTTCCACATTTGTCCAGAACTCTTCTCTCACTCTGCTTGCACGATCTTGTGTTGGCGCATACACTCACACAGTCGCACACATTTGTAGTCCAGCTTTCAATCTTACCCACACAATCCATGAGCCAGTTGATCCATACTCTTACATTCTCCTTCCAGCTGTTACACACAACAATACGCACTGTTTCTTTTGCTGATTATTTTGTATTGATTGCAGAAAAGGAAGGGAGGGGGAGGAAAGGAAGTGGAGAGATGGAATGGAGTACAAAGGTTCAAGAGTAAAGTGTGGATAAAACAAAAGTGATGATATCTAGGGCTTGTGGTGGTATAGTCAAAGTAGAAGAAGTAATAATAAATAATCCATTCGAAGGTGTTTATCTGAGTGGGCAGGGTTGAGTGTGTGGGTGGGTATGGAAGGTCAACGTGGACAGCACTGCAGCCGCAGCGCATTGCGTCTGATTTCGTATCATACACGAATCATATTATTATGCACAAATATATTATACACGAATATTATTATACACTAACATATTATATACGAATCATATGCGTCTCATACACGAAATCAGACGCACTTTTAAATGGCAGGTTGCCAGGGCAAGATAATAATAACCTCAGAGTTGTGCGCCGCGACTATAACCCAGACGTACTCCTCTATGTACTCTCAGCATGTACTAACGCACAGGTACTCCTTCTCCCAATTTACAGTGCGAATGATTGTAGATCTCGCCGGATAGAACACTGCAGATGTAAGGAGGAGCAGGAGAGGCAGTTGCTTCGGGATAAAACTGAGGTGAAGTTGGAGCAGCGACTTAGAGCCGTGGGGCGTGCGATAGATGACATTCCCTCACTGACAGAGACAATGAACCTGCTGTGGACGTTGCCGGAAGGACCAGTGAAACATGGGGTCATCGAATACCCCAACATCCATCATCGAATACCACATAACAAGTGGATGACAATGCTGAAAATTGAGGTGAGTTTTATCTTCATCTGTCTGGGTCTATTTGTCAATCTCGCTCTCTCTCTCTCTCTCTCTCTCTCTCTCTCTCTCTCTCTCTCTCTCTCACTAAAACATTGTCATAGGTGGTAACATTAACTAACAAGGAGTCCCAGCTAAATAGTTGACCGATTTCAATGACAGTATTATTATTATTATTATTATATTGTGGATGTGGTAATGACAGCTACTAGGAGGAATGATTTTTTCCCCAGGTATTTTCAAACATTCGTGGTCGGTTGTGGTGACCATCATCAACTCACTTGATGCAGTGCTGCCTACTTCTTCCTTCACCTTTATCAATCTTTTTTCTATGTCTGTCCTCCTCTCTTCCTATTTCTCACCATCATCCACTCATTTGATGTAGTGCTGCCTACTTCTTCCTTCACCGTTCATCATTCTTTTTCTGTGTCTCTCCTCCTCTCTTCCTATTTCTCGCCATCATCCACTCACTTGATGTAGTGCTGCCTGCTTTTTCCTTCACCTTTATCATTCTTTTTCTGTGTCTGTCCTCCTCTCTTCCTATTTCTACCATCTTTCTTGTCACTTTTTATTACTCTTCTTTCCTTTTCAGGTGGCTTTACATTAAGTGATAAGCCTATTGGTTTCCTGTAAGCCAGGAAACCATTTACAGCGCTGGGTGGTAATCATATAACCAATCCATACCTGTTCCCTACGTGTCAACAAGTGGGTTGGGGGAGGGTTAGTGCCCCTCCCCGTAAAACAACTAACACAAAGACAAATGGCCACCATTTACAGGATTACGGCATCTGGCTATAGATAGTTAGATAGACATAAAACAACTAACTCAAAGACAAACCCCCACCCCTTACCGGATTATGTCATCTGGCTATAGATAAACAGATGGACACAAAACTAACTCAAAGACAAATGACCACACCTTACAGGATTATGGCGTCTGGTTGTAGATACAGTAGATAGATAAACACAAAATTAACTCAAAGACAAATGGCCACCCCCTACCGGATTACAGTGTCTGGCTATAGATAGATAGAGATAGATTTTTAAACATCAATGCATCCATATTTATAACCAGGCAAGCAAGAGGCATCATCCGTTGCCCGCCAGACACCTGCTGCACCATAGTGTGTCCTCGTGCACCAAAACACTCGACAACCCACCAGTTGACAGAGCGGGGTTCAAGGTAGGTGTGCGTGGCTGGCCTTTGCACCGTATTTAGTGACTTATTTTCCCACACACACACACACACACACACACACACACACGGTAGCTCAATCGGTAGAGAGTTGGCCTGCAGTCCTGACGGACCCGGGTTCAAATCCCGCTGAGGCAGGGAACAGTTTAAGGATTTGAATTTCATAAAATCAGACTTTACTGATCTACCAGAAGGCCCGCCGACATGTCGTAAAAATACCCCCGCTAATACCAATGCACCAGTCCTGTATGAGACAGCCCTAACATGTATTCAATATGGACGGTGGGTGTTAGCGCCGAAGTGGTGACATGTAGAGGTGTACGGTACGTAGGAGGACTACTGGGCCTTGAGAGCAGGCTGTGAAGCCTATGCCCAGAGTCGGTCACATAAAACACACACACACACACACACACACACTATTTTCCTATTTCCAGTGCACTTAATAGTCTGTTACACTTTGTCCCAGTCCTTCATATATGCAACAGGTCAACTCTGGAACTGTCTCCCTCTGTCTCTATTTCCTGATGCCCTGGAACGAGGAAATTATAGAGGTATAAAGCTTTTAGATCAGATAATGAAGGTAATAGGGAAACTTCTAGAAGGTATGATTAGAAAAAGAGTGAATATTGATGAGATGCAGTTTGGGTTTATGCCAGGCAGGGGGACCACTGATGCTATGTTCATTGTTCGACAGCTTCAGGAAAAATATATTGTGAAGAAAAGGGATCTGAATTTTGTTTTCATTGATTTGGAGAAGGCCTTTGACAGAGTCCCTCGAAAAATAGAGAAGTGGGCAATGAGAAAGCTTGGGACGGAGGAGTGGCTGGTTAGGGTGGTTATGGCTGTGTATGTGGGTGCTCACATCCAGGTAAGAGTGAATGGAGATTTGAGTGATGGGTTTTCCGTGAATGTTGGTGTGCATCATGACTCAGTTTTGTTGTTTATCATGGTACTTGAAGCCCTCTCACGTGACTTCAGAAATGGACTCCTGTGGGAGATATTGTATGCTGATGATTTGGTGTTGATTGCAGAGATCGAACGGGAGGCGGAGGAAAGATTTAGGAAGTGGAGAGATGGTATGGGGCACAAGGGCTTAAGTGTAAATGCAGATAAAACAAAAGTGATGGTATCTAGGGCTAGTGGTGGTACTGTCAAAGACGAGGGAGAGTGGCCATATGCAGTTTGCCACAAGGGTGTGGGAAGTAAATCCATCTTGTGCAATGTTTGTGATAAGTGGGTGCATAAGAGACGTAGTGGTATTAGAGGCAGACTGCTAGATAATGTTGATTTTATGTGTGTGGCTTGTCGGGGAGAGCAGGTGGAGATTGTCAGGCATGAAAGGACTGAACTTGCTGGTGAATCTCTTGAGTGTATGGAAGAGTTTTGTTATTTGGGAGACGTGAGCTGTAGGTGGAGCTGGAGCTAGCTCTGTGGCTAGGGAAAGAAGTGGTTGGAAGAAATTCAGGGAGCTGTTACCTCTCCTGACATTGAGAGGACTCTCCCTATGTGTTAAGGGGTCTTTGTATGCAGCATGTGTTAGGAGTGTAATGCTGTATTGTAGTGAGACCTGGGCAGTAAAGGAGGAGGATATTTGCAGGCTCAGACGTACAGAAATGACAATGATTAGGTGGATGTGCTGTGCGTCCCTGCTTGCAAGGCCTGGGGGGGCTGGGTTTATGATGGAAGAGTTGAGAGGTAGGATGGGACTGGAGTGTATTAGTGTTGTGATGAGGAGAGGTAGAATGAGATGGTTTGGGCATGTGGAGAGGATGGAGGATGATAATTGGGTGCAGAAGGTGAGAAGTGTTAATATTGGGGGTGGGGTTGCGAGGGGTAGACCGAGCAAGACGTGGGACGAGGTCATTAAGTGTGACCTCAGGGTTAAGGGACTGAACAGGGAGGCTGCAATAGATCGTGCAGCATGGAGAGCCGCCATTAGGTGACGAAGGCCGACGCATGCAAGCATGCTGGAGCCTTCAAAAACGAAATGAAACGAAACGATATGTATGATCACCAGTGTAAGTAGATAGGTAGGTAGGTGGGTAAGTTAACTAATACTCCCAGTCTGTCGTGTATGCAGCAGGTCAAATCTGGAACTCTCTCCCTCTGTCTATATTTCCTACTGACTATGACCTCCAGTCTTAACGCAGTGTGTTCATGCATCTCGAAATGAATGCATGCTGAATTTGGCTTGCTGTTATTTTTCTTGGGGTGAATATTCTTGTGTACTTTAGCTTTGGTTCCTTCTTCCTTGCGTTAAAAAAAGCCAGAGAGTTATTTTAATACAATAACATAAATAGCAGAATCATTTCTCTAGGATGATACAACATTAATAATACTGAGAAATCTTTGTACAGTATGTGGCATGTGTTAGGTGTGTAATGCTGTATGGTAGTGAGAACTGGGCAAAAAAACCTGACCATGAAAAATTCTTCGACTGTCTTCTATGATGGAACACATTCTATCCATTTCTCCCTTCTCTGAAAACTCCATTCTAGGAGAGTTCAATGTTCACCACCATCTTTGGCTCTCCTCTCCTTTCACTGATCCACCTGGTGAACAAGCCTACATCTTTTCTATCCTTAATGACCTAGAGCATTTTGTACAGCACCCTACCCGTATCCCTGACCGCCTTGGAGAGAGCTCCAACATACTTGACCTGTTCCTAACAGCTAATCCTTCTGCTTACACTGTTAATCTTTTCTCTATGTTGGGCTCCTCCGATCACAACCTTATTACCTTAACCTGTCCTATTGCTCCAGTACGGCCTGTGGACCCTCCAAAGAAACGTCGAGTGTGGCACTTTGGAGCTGCTGATTGGCAGACCCTCAGGCAGCACTTCTTTGATTTTCCCTGGAATGATTATTGCTTCCATGGCCGGGAGCCATCTGAGTGTGCCTTGTGCATTACAGAGGTTATTCTTTCGGGCATGGAAGCATGCTTTCCTTTCTCATATCCTTTGACTAATGCAAGAAAGCCTTGGTTTAATCATGCTTGTTCTAATGCTGTCCACAAAAAGGAGGAGCCAACCCACCCCTGAACCACATCTTTTTTACGTTTCTGCCCGGAATCATGCTAAGTCTGTTCTTCGCTTTGCTAATAATAATTTCATTCGTACTAAATGCTGTCAAGTCTCCAACTCGAATTCTTCCCGCTCCATTTGCCACCTTGTCAAAAACCTTTCTAACAACTTTACCTCATCATCCTTCCCTCCTCTTTTCTACTCTGATGGTTCTGTAGCTATTTCTTCTACTGATAAAGCAGATCTCTTCGCACAGACTTTCTCCTCCAATTCCACCTTAGACGATTCCGGTGCTGTTCCTCCATCACTTTCCCCCTCTCTGATTTCCTCATGACTGATAGTAAAATTTCTTCAGCTGATGTATTTTCTGTCATCACTGGCCTTCATACTAACAAGGCATATGGGCCTGATGGGGTCCCTCCTGTTGTCCTCAAGAACTGTGCCTCTGTGCTTACACCCTGCCTAGGTAAACTCTTTCGCCTTTGTCTGTCAACTTGAACCTTTCCTTCTTGCTGGAAGTTTGCTCTCATTCAGCCAGTCCCAAAGAAGGATGATCATTCCCAACCTTCTAACTATCGTCCAATTGCTTTAATATCACACAACAGAGGTTCAAGCTTAGTATCGTTGATATCTGACATCTTAACATAGAGCTGGGTGTTGTTTGCATAAAAATGATAGGACACATCGTGAGCATCAAGCAAAGAAGATAAACTACTTGTCTATCTATCTATTGCCAGACGCCTTAATCCCATACGGGGTGGCCACAAACAAATCGCCTCCATGTCGCCCTATCCCCCGCTATTTCATTGCCCTGCTTCCAGCTCTCACCCCCCTCTCTCATATACCTCTCCACTCCATCCCTCCATCTCATCCTTGGCCTCCCCTTCCCTCTCCCCTCCACTACTTATGGTAAATAGAATTGGACCCAAAACTGATCCTTGAGGGACTCCAAACAGAAGGGGAGCAGAATCAGAGCAAGCGTAATCAACAACCACTCTCTGAGATATGTCTGACAGGTACGAGTTAAGGAGCAAAACAGCACTATCACGAACGCCATAAAAATACAGATCATCCAACAGTAGTATATGATCTGTATCAAAAGCTGCAGACAGATCCAACAGAACTAGGAGACAGGACATCCCACCACAGGTGTTTGCACAAAGTCACTATGAGGAGTGCAGTTTCAGCTGAATGGTATTTTGTGTATGCTGATTGAACAACGGGAACAACTCTGTTAAGTTCCAGTAGCAGTAAGAGTTAATCAAGTATGGCCCGCTCAATAATCTCAGATATAAAAGACAGGTTAGAGACGGGACGATAATTTGTCATGCTCTCGACATCAAGGCCAGGTTTCTTAATTAGGGGCCTCAGCAAAGCATGCTTCTCATACTGCACAAAATTACTTTCTAAGAAGCATCTATTTATTGTGTTGCAGATAAATTCTGCAGCATGCTCATACACATCATGCAGTTGTGACATGTTACACGGATCGAGTGGGGAAAATGTTTTATTAAGTTCTTTGATGTAACATTTGACTATTTAGTACATCCAGCGGATGAAATGTTCAGCAAATGATCCCCAGTGCACCGTGGCTGGAAGTCAACTTAGTACGCTTCACTAGGAGAACTGTTGTCTAAATCACTTCTTATGTGCGATATCTATTGCCAGACGCCTTAATCCTGTAAGGGGTGGCCACAAACAAATCGCCTTCATGTCACCCTGTCCCCTGCCATTTCACTGCCCTACCCCCAGCTCACACCCCCCTCACTCAGATACCTCCCACTCGATCCCTCCACCTCATCCTTGGCCTCCCCCTCCCTCTCCCCCCCTCCACCTTACTCACATACACTCTTCTCATCAGTCTCTCCCTCTCCATCCTCTACACATATCTTAGTTGCAAAAAAGGAAGTAAAATCAGACGCCAATTGGGCATCAGATACAGAAGCTGGTTTAACAATACATTCCTCCGACGAACCAGATTCTTCACAACTTCAGACAGTGACCAGCATGGCACACCCCAGAATAAGGAAGGAATTAGACTCATTATGCCCTGTTTCTCCACCATTTGTGATTCCATAAGTGTTTTTATTTGATGACTTTTTTAAAATAATGAAAAGCATACAGCAAAGGAACAAATTTGAAGTAAGATGAAAACATACAGATGTAGACATTTTTGCAATAAGGGTAATTACTTTTGTTATGAATGGTGATGGATAGACTAGTGCAGAAATTTGCTGATGTCTGTGAGAGTAAATGTAGAAAGAGTAAAGTGATGGTCATTAAGAGAGAAGGTGACTCCCAGTGTGATGTTACAATGAATGGAGAGAGACTGGAATTGGTGAGAGTTCAAATACCTGGGTACAGTGATAGCAAAGAGAGGAAAATGTGCAAAAGAAGTTGAAAATAGAGTGACACAAGGAAGGAAAGTAGCTGGTGCAATGAAGGCCTTGATAAGAAACAGAGGCTTGAGTGTTGCAGCTGCACGAGGCTTACATGAAGGAGTGTTAGTGCCAACTTTAACATATGGATGTGAGACTATGGTGTGGCATGAAAATGAGAAGTCAAGAGTAAGAGCAGTGGAGATGGGGCTGCTGAGGAATATATGTGGAGTACAGAGGGTGGATAGGATACGAAATAATGTGATTCGTGAAAGATATGGAGTGAGGAAGTCTGTGGACACCAGAATCGAAGACAGTGTACTGAGATGGTATGGTCATGTGGAGGGAATGGATAACAATAGAGTGATGAAAAAGGTATATCTGAGCGAATTCGAAGGAGGGAGGAGGCGAGGTAGGCTAAGGAGAAGATGGAAATATATGGTGGATGAGTGTGTGAGGAAGAGAAGTTTGGAAGTCAGTGAGGCTAGGGAACTGACAAGAGATCGAGCTGGCTGGATGACTGGTGTGAGGCGATCAGGGATTTGGCACCCCATTTTAACGTGACAGCATCCGGATTGACTCTATCGGATACGTTTATGTGAAGCTACGGAACGCGGTGAATGTTTTTGGCGTATCAGATAAAGTCAGGATTCTGGGGACTTGAATGAAGAGTGAATGGGAGCGTGATCCATTGGATCTGGGCAAAGTAGTAGTAGTAGTAGCAGTAGTAGTAGTAGTGGTGGTGGTGGTGGTAGTGGTGTTGGTGGTGGTGGTGGTGGTGTAATGGATGTAGTAGCTAGGGCCGTGGGTGGTGCTAGGGCCGTGGGTGGTGCTGGGGCCGTGGGTGGTGCTGGGGCCGTGGGTGGTGCTGGGGCCGTGGGTGGTGCTGGGGCCGTGGGTGGTGCTAGGGTCCTGGGTGGTGCTGGGGCCGTGGGTGGTGCTGGGGCCGTGGGTGGTGCTGGGGCCGTGGGTGGTGCTGGGGCCGTGGGTGGTGCTAGGGTCCTGGGTGGTGCTGGGGCCGTGGGTGGTGCTGGGGCCGTGGGTGGTGCTGGGGCCGTGGGTGGTGCTGGGGCCGTGGGTGGTGCTGGGGCCGTGGGTGGTGCTAGGGTCCTGGGTGGTGCTAGGGCCGTGGGTGGTGCTAGGGTCCTGGGTGGTGCTAGGGTCCTGGGTGGTGCTGGGGCCGTGGGTGGTGCTGGGGCCGTGGGTGGTGCTAGGGCCGTGGGTGGTGCTGGGGCCGTGGGTGGTGCTAGGGCCGTGGGTGCTGCTGGGGCCGTGGGTGGTGCTAGGGTCCTGGGTGGTGCTAGGGTCCTGGGTGCTGCTGGGGCCGTGGGTGCTGCTGGAGCCGTGGGTGGTGCTAGGGCCGTGGGTGGTGCTAGGGCCGTGGGTGGTGCTAGGGTCCTGGGTGCTGCTGGGGCCGTGGGTGGTGCTAGGGCCGTGGGTGGCGCTAGGGTCCTGGGTGCTGCTGGGGCCGTGGGTGCTGCTGGGGCCGTGGGTGGTGCTAGGGTCCTGGGTGCTGCTGGGGCCGTGGGTGGTGCTAGGGTCCTGGGTGCTGCTGAGGCCGTGGGTGGTGCTAGGGCCGTGGATGGTGCTAGGGCCGTGGGTGGTTCTAGGGTCCTGGGTGGTGCTAGGGCCGTGGGTGGTGCTAGGGTCCTGGGTGGTGCTAGGGCCGTGGGTGGTGCTAGGGCCGTGGGTGGTGCTAGGGCCGTGGGTGGTGCTAGGGTCCTGGGTGTTCTAGGGCCGTGGGTGGTGCTAGGGTCCTGGGTGCTGCTGGGGCAGTGGGTGGTGCTAGGGCCGTGGGTGGTGCTAGGGTCCTGGGTGCTGCTGGGGCCGTGGGTGGGGCTAGGGCCGTGGGTGGTGCTAGGGTCCTGGGTGCTGCTGGGGCGGTGGGTGCTGTGGGGCCGTGGGTGGTGCTAGGGTCCTGGGTGCTGCTGGGGCCGTGGGTGGTGCTAGGGCCGTGGGTGGTGCTAGGGCCGTGGGTGGTGCTAGGGTCCTGGGTGGTGCTGGGGCCGTGGGTGGTGCTGGGGCCGTGGGTGGTGCTGGGGCCGTGGGTGGTGCTAGGGGCGTGGGTGGTGCTGGGGCCGTGGGTGGTGCTAGGGTCCTGGGTGGTGCTTGGGCCGTGGGTGGTGCTAGGGCCGTGGGTGGTGCTGGGGCCGTGGGTGGTGCTAGGGTCCTGGGTGGTGCTAGGGCCGTGGGTGGTGCTAGGGTCCTGGGTGGTGCTAGGGCCGTGGGTGGTGCTAGGGCCGTGGGTGGTGCTAGGGCCGTGGGTGGTGCTAGGGTCCTGGGTGTTCTAGGGCCGTGGGTGGTGCTAGGGTCCTGGGTGCTGCTGGGGCAGTGGGTGGTGCTAGGGCCGTGGGTGGTGCTAGGGTCCTGGGTGCTGCTGGGGCCGTGGGTGGGGCTAGGGCCGTGGGTGGTGCTAGGGTCCTGGGTGCTGCTGGGGCCGTGGGTGCTGCTGGGGCCGTGGGTGGTGCTAGGGTCCTGGGTGCTGCTGGGGCCGTGGGTGGTGCTAGGGCCGTGGGTGGTGCTAGGGCCGTGGGTGGTGCTAGGGTCCTGGGTGGTGCTGGGGCCGTGGGTGGTGCTGGGGCAGTGGGTGGTGCTGGGGCCGTGGGTGGTGCTAGGGTCCTGGGTGGTGCTAGGGTCCTGGGTGGTGCTAGGGCCGTGGGTGATGCTAGGGTCCTGGGTGGTGCTAGGGCCGTGGGTGGTGCTGGGGCCGTGGGTGGTGCTAGGGTCCTGGGTGGTGCTGGGGCCGTGGGTGGTGCTAGGGCCGTGGGTGGTGCTGGGGCCGTGGGTGGTGCTAGGGCCGTGGGTGCTGCTGGGGCCGTGGGTGGTGCTAGGGTCCTGGGTGGCGCTAGGGTCCTGGGTGCTGCTGGGGCCGTGGGTGCTGCTGGGGCCGTGGGTGGTGCTAGGGCCGTGGGTGGTGCTAGGGTCCTGGGTGGTGCTAGGGTCCTGGGTGGTGCTGGGGCCGTGGGTGGTGCTAGGATCCTGGGTGCTGCTGGGGCCGTGGGTGCTGCTGGGGCCGTGGGTGGTGCTAGGGCCGTGGGTGGTGCTAGGGTCCTGGGTGGTGCTTGGGCCGTGGGTGGTGCTAGGGTCCTGGGTGGTGCTAGGGCCGTGGGTGGTGCTAGGGCCTTGGGTGGTGCTAGGGCCGTGGGTGGTGCTAGGGTCCTGGGTGGTGCTGGGGCCGTGGGTGGTGCTGGGGCCGTGGGTGGTGCTGGGGCCGTGGGTGGTGCTGGGGCCGTGGGTGGTGCTAGGGTCCTGGGTGGTGCTGGGGCCGTGGGTGGTGCTAGGGTCCTGGGTGGTGCTAGGGTCCTGGGTGGTGCTAGGGCCGTGGGTGGTGCTAGGGTCCTGGGTGGTGCTAGGGTCCTGGGTGGTGCTGGGGCCGTGGGTGGTGCTAGGGCCGTGGGTGGTGCTGGGGCCGTGGGTGGTGCTAGGGCCGTGGGTGCTGCTGGGGCCGTGGGTGGTGCTAGGGCCGTGGGTGGTGCTAGGGTCCTGGGTGCTGCTGGGGCCGTGGGTGCTGCTGGGGCCGTGGGTGGTGCTAGGGTCCTGGGTGCTGCTGGGGCCGTGGGTGGTGCTAGGGCCGTGGGTGGTGCTAGGGCCGTGGGTGGTGCTAGGGCCGTGGGTGGTGCTAGGGTCCTGGGTGGTGCTGGGGCCGTGGGTGGTGCTGGGGCCGTGGGTGGTGCTGGGGCCGCGGGTGCTGCTGGGGCCATGGGTGGTGCTAGGGTCCTGGGTGCTGCTAGGGCCCTCGGTGCAGCTGTCGGGTTCCGGGCTGGGAGAAGGAGGGGTGCACGACTCAAACGCCTCTTTGTATAACTTCCAGGCCTCAAACACTGCTGGATCTTCACACGTGCCGTACTCATGCCTGATGTATCTCTGAAGGAGAGGGAGAGGAAAATTAATCTATCTCTATCTGTCTTTCTGTATTTCTGTCTGTTGATTTCTTGTTTGAGACAACATTTGTCTATTAATATATCTATCTGTCTAAAGACCAAAAGACTCTATCTGTCTATCTATCTATAGCCAGACACCGTATTCCTGTAGGGAGTGGCCGTTTGTCTTTGAGTTAGTTGTTTTACGAGGAGGGGCACTAACCCTCCGCCAACCCACTTGCTGACACGTATGGGTTGGTTATATGGTTACCACCCAGCGTTGTAAATGGTTTCCTGGCTTACAGGAAACCATGGCGCTTGTCACTCAATGTAAAGCCAACTGAAAAGGAATGAAGAGTAATAAAAAGTGACAGGAAAGATGGGAGAAACAGGAAGAGAGGAGGACAGACACAGAAAAAGAATGATAAAGGTGAAGAAAGAAGTAAACAGCACTACATCAAGTGAGTGGATGATGGCGAGAAATAGAAAGAGAGGAGGACGGACACAGAAAAAGACTGATAAAGGTGAAGGAATATGTAGGCAGCAGTACATCAAGTGAGTGGATGATGGTGAGGAAGAGGAAGAAAGGAGGACAAACACAGATACTGATAAAGGAGAAGGAGAAGGTGGGCAGCACTATATCAAGTGAGTGGACAATGGAAACAGGAAGAGGGGAGGACAGACACAGAAATAGAATGATAAAGGTGAAGGAAGAAGTAGCCAGAATTATGTGACGAGACAGACAGGCTAATACAAACAAATCTCGGCTTTCAGTAGCGTTATCCACTTGTCCTCCCTGGGATGTGTGTGTATATTTAATTCCGCTATTTTTTCTTGCTTTTCCGGCCCCTCTGGCAATCTAAAGAGCTCGACCATCTTGTTTTGTCGTGTCGGGAAGCAACGCGTAAGTTCAAACCCCCACGATCTCCACACTGGCGTCATGAGCCTATGCTGTGCCCTCTTAGCTTCCTCTTTACAGATGCAGTCCTCAAGACGGTGCCATCTCGTATCTGCAGGACTAACTTTTGGGAGGAGGAGTACATGTGTTTTAGTACATACTGAGAGTACAGTGAGGTCTGGGTTAGTACTCGTATGGCACACCCTACTCTTCCATACCCACTCATCTGCTCAACCCTGCCCAGCCAGACAAACATTTTCAAAGGGCTTACTTATTATTATTATTATTATTATTATTATTATTATTATCAGTGTCAAGACTAAAGATGGACAAATATATACACATGGAGACAGACAGATAGCTAAATGAAGACACAGATAAAAATATACCGGTATTTATTTTACATATACTATATACATGGGGGCAGTTCAATACTATCTATCTATTTATCTATTGCCAGACGCCATAATCCCGTAAGGGGTACGCAAATATATATATATATTTATTTATATATATATATATATATATATATATATATATATATATATATATATATATATATATATATATATATATATAGTACTTAAGGTAAATGTACAACAGATAAATAAATACTAACCTCAGTCCATCTAAGCATCAATGCAGACAACAGAAGGGCAACGTTGGCTGGCACTCGGTCTGATGTTTCACCATTTCTTTGTATTTTTTGATGACAACGTTGCATCGTGGGCAGCACAACGCAGGTCATCGGGTTCTGTGGACGACAGGACACCCTCCCTGTGACACAATGCCACGTGATGGTGGAGTGCTCTGGTTGGAGTGCCAGCTGGCAGACGAGTGGGTGCTGCACGGGTCATCAGACATGGTGGGGTCAGCTCTGGTTGGTGGTGGAATGCAGGTGGAGGTCTGCCTGACGGTGGTGACAACTTCCTTGTAGATCCGCCAGGCTTCATGTATGGTCCTTTTGTCATACGCTTCCGTACTTTTTAAAACAAATTCCTGAAAGAGGGGTAGAGGAAAATTAATCTATCTGCATCTATCAAAGTCCTTCTGTATTTCTGTCTGTTGCATCGGCCTTGGTCACTCAGTGGCGGCACTCCAAACTGCTTGATCTCTGGCAGCCTCCTTATTCAGTGCCTTATCCTTGAGGTCACACTCTATTACCATATCCCAGGTCTTTTTCGGTCTGCCTCTCACAACTCTATACACTATGTTCACACCTCTCACCCTCCACACCCAGTTGTCATCCTTCATTCTCTCCACATGCCCAAACTATCTCAATCTACCCCTCCACATCACAATACCAATACACTCCAGTCCTATCCTTCCTCTCAACTTTACCCTCAACGTTCACACCTCTCACCCTCCACATCCAATTGTCATCCTTCATCCTCTCCACATGCCCAAACCATCTCAATCTACCCCTCATCACAACACCAATACACTCCAGTCCCATCCTTCCTCTCAACCCTTCCATCATAAACCAACCTCGCTCTCCCAGGCCTGGCATTCAAGGACACACTACACATCCACCTAACCACTGTCATTTCTGTACGTTTGAGTCTGCGAATATCCTCTTCCTTTAATGCCCAGGTCTGACTACCATACACCATTACACTCCTAACACATTTCTTTTTTTTTTATGCAAGGAAGAAGGAACCAAAGGCCAGCAGCCTGCAAATCATTTCTTCCAAGAAAAAAAAAATACAAGAGACTCAATAAAAAGATCCGTTCATTTTATTTCGAGATGCCTGGACAAGCTGCGTTTGAAAGACTGGAGATCATAGGAAGTAGGAAATACAGACAGAGGGAGACAGTTCCAGAGTAGACCTGTTACATAAATGAAGGATTGGGAGTAACGGTTAACTCTTGCATTAGAGAGCTGGACAGAAAAGGGATGAGAGTTTGTTGCTAGATGGGTGCTATGCGCCCGTCGTAGAGGTGGAGGGATGTAAGCAGACAGTTCAGAGGAGCAGTGACCATTGAAGTAGCAACAGAAAAGAGATAAAGATGAAACAGTGCAGCGAAGAGACAGAGGTTGAAGGGAGCCAGTAGGAGGAGGAGAGTTAATGAGACGAAAAGCCTTTGACTCCACCCTACTGAGAAGAGCTGTATGTGAGGAGCCTTCCCATACATGAGAGTTGTACTGTACACAGGGGCGAATAAAGCCTGTGTATAAAGTCAACAACTGTGCAGGGGTAAAGAAGGTACGGAGTCGGCTTAGCACACCTAATCTCTTGGAAGCAAATTTACAAGATATGTAATATGATCTTTCCAATATAAGTCCCGAGTGAATGAAACTCCAAGCATGTACAAGGATGACGCAGAATTGAACTGGATATTATTAAATATTATTGGGTACTCCTGTGGAAGAATGTGTCGGGTTGATAGGTGTAAGAACTGAGTCTTTGATGCATTAAAAACAAGATTATTTTTACCCCAGTCAGAGATACGAGCCAAGTCAGACATTAGGTGTGTCATAGCCTTATCCCTTGTCTGTTGAAGTAACTGCTGAGATGGACGTTGTGGGAACCGAATGGAGAGGTAAAGGGTGAAATCATCAGCGTACAAGTGGATAGGGTTAGATGTACAGCTTAGAAGATCACTGATGAATAAAAGGATGAGAGTTGGTGATAGGACTGAACCCTGATGAACACTACTGTTGATAGATCTAGGTGAAGAATGATGGCCGTCTACAACAGCAGCTATAGAACGAAGAGAAAGGAAGCTATAGATGAAGGTACAGATAGAAGGATAGAAACCGTAAGAGGGCAGTTTGGAACTTAAAGATTTATGCCAGACTCGATCGAAAGCGTTTGAGATGTCATGTGCAGTGGCAAAGCTTTCGCCAAAGTCCCGAAAGGAGGATGACCAGGAGTCTGAAAGGTAGGTGAGAAGATCGCCAGTGAAGCGACCCTGACGGAACCCGTACTGACGATCAGAAAGAAGGTTGTGATAGGAAAGATGCTTTAGAATTTTTCTGTTAAGACCTGACTCGAAAACTTTTGAGACACAGGATGTTAAGATTTGGATGGCTAGGAGGAAACTTAAGCTGAATGATGGGAAAACTGTGATCATCATCATCAGAGGAAACAAAAGGGTGACGACACTGGTAATGCCCCGGCTTTGAACATTGGCGTGCCACAGCTTCATCCAGTCAGTTCTGTTCAAAACCTGGGTGTTTATCTTTATTCAAAGTTATATTACAATGAACATATTAAGTTTTCAGAGGGTGTAACTTGCATATCAGAAATCTGTAGTGTACTCTGTGAGAAAATTCCTGAATAGATGTTGTCTTTTAACATTGGTCCTTGCAGTGGTCTTGTGTTGTGTTGATATTGTATTTCAGTGTGGACTGGTCTTCCAAGTAATATACTAATAAAAGCTTAGTCTGTGTTGAACAGGGCAGTAAGCTTATCTTTTGTCTCCTCCCGAGAACCTCGACTACCCAGTTCCTAATTAGACACTTCATCAGATGCTAAATGTTTGCCTGACTTCATTACACAGTAAGTGTTCTACACCCAACTCCTCCCTGCACTCGGCTGTGGTTAAGGTGTCATACTTGCGTTGCAGTTTTGCTTTGTTTAATATGGCTGATTCACTAAGCAGTTTGCCTTGACAACTGGACCACCGGGATGGGTAAAATGACGGCAAAATTCCTAACATTGAGGGAAATGGATCATGACAGGGAAATTAATGGCAAGGGAGGGATAATTTTGAATGGAAAGGCATAACAAGGTCAACTGATACAAACTAACATGTCCTTCATTTTCCCCATACACTCACCAAACTACCCCAGTACTCACACTACCACAATAACCAAACATCCGCCATAACCAAAGTAGTGCAATAAACGAATACAACGATAATGAGAATAAATACGTTCAAAGCCCACAAGCCTCCTCCATCACCCTCAAGTGTGTTCCAAGTTAATACCCTTTTTCTTTGTATTTTTCCCAGTATATTGTAAGCATTAGTTGCAAGTGTTTACCAAACGTATGATATATATATTTTTCTTCAAGGCTGAACAAGGCAGTGCTGTTTTGTTTATATTAATAGTTAAGATTTTTTTTGTATGATTGGTGATGGTGAGGAGGAGGATGGGTGATGGTGAGGAGGAAGTTTATTTTTGCCAGTATGGTCTAACCGTGTCATGTACCTCAATTTTACTAAGTTTTGTCGATTTTTTTGTCAAGCATGCTTTAGATTTTAGTATGTAAGTTTCATTAATTTTTTTCTAGTATGCTTTAGATTTTATTATAAGTATTTTTCTTGCTAGTATGAACAAACCCAGGACCATTTTGTATATATATCAAGTTTTCTTTTTCGATGACTGTAGATGGTGGTGGTGGTGGTGGTGGTGGTGATGGTGATGATGATGATGATGATGATGAGGAGGAGGAGGAGGAGGAGGAGGAAGAGGAGAGTGGTGGTAGTGGTGATGATGATGGTGGTGATGATGATGATGATGATGATGATGATGAGGAGGAGGAGGAGAGTGGTGGTAGTGGTGATGATGATGATGGTGATGGTGGTGGTGATGATGATTATTATGATGATTATGATATTGGTGGTGGTGGTGATGATTATGTTGATGATGATGATAATGATGATGATGATGGAGATAATGATGATGATGATGATGGAGGTGGTGGTGGTGATGATGATATGATGGTGGTGGTGGTTGTGATGATGATGATGATGGTGGTGGTGGGGATGATGATGATGATGATGGTGGTGGTGATGATGATGATGATGATAATGATGATGATGATGGTGATAATATTGATGATGTGGTGGTGGTGGTGAGGATGATGATGATGATGGATGTTAATAATAATAATAATAATAATAATAATAATAATGGTTGTTTTTATATTACTCTTCATTACTGTAAATGTATGCGTATATGATTATGAAATGTATGGGATTATTGTCAATGTTGTATTATACTGTATTACTGTATGTGATAAGGATAAAAAGATCGATTTGCTTAATTTTGAAAGGAAATAAGTTCAGAAAATAATGGTGGAAACATGGATTCTCTCTCTCTCTCTCTCTCTCTCTCTCTCTCAGGGTCACAGATTTTGAGTTTCAGGGACTTGATGTAGGCCTGTGATTGAATCGTTCTGTGATACCATTTTGTACTAGGAATGTTTTAAGTTAACTGTTATAACTTTAAAATAAAAATGTAAATAAGGATACGGTAGGGCCTGTTTCTCCTTCCCCTTTTTTTTACCGAAATTGACTAAGAAGCTTTTGGAGAAATACTTTGAGGTGGTTTGGCCATGTGGAGAGGAGGGAGAGATTAACTAGTAGGCTAGGTGGTGGCGACCATCATCCACTCACTTGATGTAGTGCTGCCTACTTCTTCCTTGGCCTTTATCATTCCTTTTCTGTGCCTGCCTTCGTTTTCTTTTTCGTTTTTAAAGGCTCCAACATGCTTGCATGCGTCGGCCTTGGTCACCTAATGGCGGCTCTCCAAGCTGCACGATCCATTGCAGCCTCCCTGTTCAGTCCCTTAACCCTGAGGTCACACTTAATGGCCTCGTCCCATGTCTTTCTCGGTCTACCCCTCGTAACCCCACCCCCAATATTAACACTTCTCACCTTCCTCACCCAATTATCATTCCCCATCCTCTCCACATGTCCAAACCATTTCCTCTCTTCCTATTTCTCCCATCTTTCCTGTCACTTTTTGTCACTCTTCTTTCCTTTTCAGGTGGCTTTACATTGAGTGACAAGCCAAATGGTCTCCTGTAAGCCAAGAAACCATTTACAACTCTGGGTGGTAACCATATAACCAAACAATTCCCTACGTGGCAACAAGTGGATTGGCAGAGGGTTAGTGCTCCTCCCCGTAAAACAACTAACTCAGATGTCAAATGGCCACCCCTTACGGGATTATGGCGTCTGGCAATAGATAGATAGATAGATAGTGTGTCAGTGGGGTGGGGGAGGGGGAGATCAGGGATGGAGTGGAGAGGTACATGGGAGAGGGGGGTGTAAGTTGGAAGGAAGGCAGTGAAATGGCAGGGGACAGGGTGACATGGAAGTAATTTGTGGCCACCCCTTATGAGATTCAGGCGTCTGGCTATAAACAGATGGAAAGGATGAGTTGGCTTGTCATGTGTAGTGGCCAATGTTCCCTTGTGGCTGACAGCACCTCACCACAGCAAGGCCTGGGGATGTGTGGAGGTTTGGTTCTTGGATGGACGCTGCATTGCATCTGCACACAGTTAACAGTGGCACCATAGCAGGCTCCACTCCGTTATTTACTTACATAGTTATCATCCAGCATTTTATATGGTTTCCCAGGTTAAAGGAAACCATTAGGCTTGTCATTCACTATTGTTTAAAGCTGAAATGAGCTAAGGGTTTGAAAATATCAGGCTAAAGAGCCAAATGATGAAGGAACATTCTAACATATTCACAATGACACTACGGCTTAAACATGAATTTTTATAAATATTTTTTGGAAAAGTGTCTGAACCATCACCGCCCTCCCCTACACATTTATAATTAAACTCTTCAGCCAATCATCTGGGACAACATACTCATATATAATTGTATTTATCATGTCAGTGACTAACCTCACTCCTATATCTCCTGAGGCCTTCAACATTTCAGCAGTCAACCCAGACACACCTGCTGCCTTCCCCACCTGCATCCTGCCTGTTGCCCCGCTCACAGGAGCGAGGATTACACTTAGATAATAAAAACAGTGATCTTAAGAAGCCAGTGTTTATTTACAATGCCTGTGCTGCTCTCTGTTGTACACTGCAAGGCAGCCTCTAGAAAGAACAACTCACTGGGCAACGTCCTTCCTATACTATTCTACTGCTGTTGGAGCCGCGGCGGTGTGTGATGGGGACCCAACAGTATGTTTCTGTGACTGTCTTGTAGGGAATGCATCTGTTTCCACTCTGACCAATTGTTTGCTGCCATGTTCCAACACAAAAATATCTCTCTCCATTTCTGCCAGTCCTCTTGCACCTGTGTACGTCATTTCATTTATAAAGGCTCCAATATGCTTGCACATGTCAGCCTTGGTCTCCTAATGGCGGATCTCCACACTATTTGATCTCTGGCAGCCTACCAGTTCAGTGCCTTATCCCTGAGGTCACACTCTATGACCTCGTCCCAGGTCCTTTTCGGTCTGCCTCTGACAACCCTACCCTCAACGTTCACACCTCTCACCCTCCACACCCAATTGTCATCCTCCAACCTCTCCACACGCCCAAACCAGCTCAATCTACCCCTCCTCATCACAACACCAATACACTCCAGTCCCATCCTTCCTCTCAGCTCTACCCTCAACGTTCACACCTCTCACCCTCCACACCCAGTTGTCATCCTTCATTCTCTCCACATGCCCAAACCATCTCAATCTACCCCTCCTCATCACAGCACCAATACACTCCAGTCCCATCCTTCCTCTCAGCTCTACCCTCAACGTTCACACCTCTCACCCTCCACACCCAGTTGTCATCCTCCATCCTCTCCACATGCCCAAACCATCTCAATCTACCCCTCCTCATCACAGCACCAATACACTCCAGTCCCATCCTTCCTCTCAACTCTACCCTCAACGTTCACACCTCTCACCCTCCACACCCAGTTGTCATCCTCCATCCGCTCCACATGCCAAGACTATCTCAGTCTACCCCTCCTCATCACAACACCAGGACATTCCAGTCCCATCCTTCCTCTCAGCTCTACCCTCAACGTTCACACCTCTCACCTTCCACACCCAGTTGTCATCCTCCATCCTCTCCACATGCCCAAACCACCTCAATCTACCCCTCCTCATCACAGCACCATTACACTCCTGTCCCATCCTTCCTCTCAGCTCTACCCTCAACGTTCACACCTCTCACCTTCCACACCCAGTTGTCATCCTCCATCCTCTCCACATGCCAAGACTATCTCAGTCTACCCCTCCTTACATGTCTGTATGTGTTAATGTGGGGTAATGTGGAGTGACAGACAGACAAATGAGGAAGTGAAAGAAGAATTGTGGTGTGGATGCGTATAAGAATGTGTATGTATTCATGTGGAGTTATGTGGAGAGACAGATAGACAAATGAGGAAGTGAAGGAGCATTGTGTTGTGGATGTGTATATGTGTTTTCGTGTGAGTTATGTGGAGAAACAGACAGACAAATGAGGGAGTCAACAAGTGGAAAAGAACAAGAAGAGTCATTTTATCTATCTATCTATCTACTGTATAGCCAGATGCCTTAATCCTATTAGGGGTGACCACAAATAAATCACCTCCATCTTGCCCTACCCTTTGCCATTTGTCTGCCATTCCTCCAGCTCACATCACCTCTCATATCTTTCCCTCATCCCTGTCTTAATTCATCCTTGGTCTTCCCCTCCGCCTCACTCACATGCGCTCTTCTAGTCAGTCTCGCTATCATCTCCATCCATCCTTCTCATCCTTGGTCTACCCCTCCTCACACATACACTCCTCTAGTCAGTCTCTCTTTCTCCATCGCTCAATCTCATCTTTGGTCTCTTTCTCCCTCAGTCACATACTCTTCTAGTCAGTCTCTCATTCCCCTTCCTCTTAAATACATCCCTCTATCAATATCCTTGGTCTCCCTCATACTCCCCTCCTGCATCCCACTCACACACTCCTTGTCAGTCTCCCATTTATTAGAGAGAGAGAGAGCGAGAGAGAGAGAGGTGGAGACACCGCCATGTTGCTGCAGTGAATGGATGTTTGCTGGGTGTAGTGGGCGTAACTCTAGTAGCCAACGCTCAGGCTCAGTGATCGCTGCTAAATAACTGCTTAACTGCTTTTCATGTTTTATGGCGCGTTTTTGAACATGTTATGCTATACTTGGACAGATGGTGCTTTCTTAATAAGTAAAGCTGTATATAAATTTGGCTTTCTTCTATGTATCGGCTAGATTAATTTAAAAGTGTTAAACATTTTGCAGACGACTCAGCGTTTACTTTGTTTCCCCGCGGTTTTTAAGTTTGATGGAGTGGTTGAATATAAAGACTGCTGTTTTTCTTGATATCCATAACTGTGGTAAAGTGGTTTCCATCGGGATATTATCTAGGCACACCTCCCTAAGTGGCTGAGGCCAAATACATACATGTAAATTAAATAAAACTTACTTAGCAATGTTGACGATATTTCCCGCAGACCAGCTTTTTTTTTTTTTTTTTTTTTTTTTTTTTTAAGTTAGGCAGAAGGAACCAAAGGCCATGAGCCCGCAAACTGTTCCTTCCAAGAGAAAAACAAAATACATGAGAGAGCCTAATTCAAGATCCAGTCATTTCGAGATGCCTGGACACACTGCGTTTGAAAGACTGGAGATCATAGGAAGCAGGAAATACAGACAGAGGGAGACAGTTCCAGAGTTGACTTGTTGCATAATGAAGGACTGGGAGCAACGGTTAACTCTTGCATTAGACAGTTGGACAGAAAAGGGATGAGAGTTTGTTGCTAGACGGGTGCTACGCGCCCGTCGTAGAGGCGGAGGAATGCAAGCAGACAGTTCAGAGGAGCAGTGACCATTGAAGTAGCGATAGAAAAGAGATAAAGATGCAACAGTGCGGCAAAGAGACAGAGGTTGAAGGGAGCCAGTAAGAGGAGGAGGGTTGATGAGACGAAAAGCCTTTGACTCCACCCTATTGAGAAGAGCTGTATGTGGGGAGCCTCCCCATACATGAGAGTTGTACTCCAAACAGGGGCGGATAAAGCCTGTGTATAAAGTCAACAACTGTGCAGGGGTAAAGAAGGAACGGAGTCGGCTTAGCACACCTAATCTCTTGGAAGCAGATTTTACAAGAGATGTAATATGATCTCTCCAAGATAAGTCCCGACTGAATGAAACCCCAAGCATGTTTAAAGACGATGCAGGATTAAGCTGAATATTATTAAACATTAGTGGGTATACCTGTGGAAGATTTTGTCGGGTTGATAGGTGTAAGAACTGAGTCTTTCACGCATTAACTACAACCAGATTATTTTTACCCCAGTCAGAGATATGAGCCAAGTCAGACATTAGGTGTGCCATAGTCTCATCCCTTGTTTGTTGAAGTAACTGCTGAGATGAACGCTGCAGGAACCGAATGGAAAGGTGAATGGTGGAATCATCAGCGTACGAGTGAATAGGGTTAGTAGTACAGCTTAGAAGATCATTGATGAATTAAAGGAAGAGAGTTGGTGATAGGACAGAACCCTGAGGAACACCACAGTTGAAAGATCTGGGAGGAGAACAATGACCGTCCACAACAGCAGCAATAGAACGACCAGAAAGGAAGCTATAGATGATGGCACAGACAGAAGGACAGAAACCGTAAGAGGGCAGTTTGGGAATTAAAGATTGATGCCAGACTCAATCAAAAGCCTTTGAGATGTCAAGTGCAATGGCAAAGCTTTCGCCAAAGTCCCGAAATGAGGATGACCAGGAGTCTGAAAGGTAGGTGAGAAGATCGCCAGTGGAGCGATCCTGACGGAATCCATACTGACGATCAGAAAGAAGGTTGTGATAGGAAAGATGCTTTAAAATTTTTCTATTAAGCATTGACTCAAAAACTTTTGAGATACAGGATGTTAAAGCAATTGGACGATAGTTAGAGGGTTGGGAGTGGTCACCCTTCTTTGGGACTGGCTGAATGAGAGCAAACTTCCAGCAAGAAGGATAGGTACAAATTGATAGGCAAAGGCAAAAGGGTTTACCTAGGCAGGGTGTAAGCACAGAAGCACAGTTCTTGTGAATATAAGGAGGGACCCCATCAGGCCCATATACCTTGTTAGTATTGAGGCCAGTGATGGCAGAGAATACATCAGCTGAAGAAATATTAATATCATCCATGAGGAAGTCAGAGAGGGGAAGTGATGGAGGAACAGCGCTGGAATCGTCTAAGGTGGAGTTGGAGGAGAAAGTCTGAGCGAAGAGATCTGCTTTATCAGTAGTAGACATAGCTACAGAACCATCAGAGTAGAAAAGAGGAGGGAAGGATGATGAGGTAAAGTTGTTAGAAAGGTTTTTGGCAAGGTGCCAGAAGAAGCGGGAAGAATTCGAGTTGGAGAGTTGAGAGCATTTAGTACGGACGAAATTATTTTTAGCAGAGCGAAGAACAGACTTAGCACGATTCCGGGCAGAAACGTTTAAAAGTTGTGATTCAGGGGTGGGATGGCTCTGGTACCTTTTATAGGCCCTCTCCTTGTTGTGGACAGCATTAGAACATGCGTAATTAAACCAAGGCTTTCTTGCATTATTCAAAGGATATGAAAAAGGAATGTATGCTTCCATGCCTGAAAGAATAACCTCCGTAATGCGCAAGACACACTCAGATGGCTCCCGACCATGGAAGCAATAATCATTCCAGGGAAAATCAAAGAAGTACTGCCTGAGGGCCTCCCAATCCGCAGCTCCAAAGTGCCACAGACGACGTTTCTTTGGAGGGTCCACAGGCCGTACCGGAGCAATAGGACAGGTTAAGGTAATAAGGTTGTGATCGAAGGAGCCCAACGGAGAGAAAACATTAACAGTGTAAGCAGAAGGATTAGTCGTGAGAAAGAGGTCAAGTATGTTGGAGCTCTCTCCAAGGCTCTCATCAGCTTATTATCCCGTAATTTCCTTCTTGGTGGATCACAAGGGAGTCGGAGAAAGTCGTATAGAAGGTCCATGAATGTTACTGCAGCACAATCAGTCCATTAATAAGGGCAAAAAAGCACACACCGAACATTAGGCACCAACCAACAGAGCGGTTTGTCACCATTATAATTCGGCGATTATCTCGGTATTTATGTGTACTTTAAACGAAAATCCGTGAGTAGGGGTGAAGATTAAAACGGAAATATTTAGTAGCTCAAATTAACATAATATACTACAATTATAGAAGCATTTTATTCATCAGCCAATCATGTATTACAGCAGGTGACAAGATGTATTTTTAGATGAATCTGCTGCTAAAATCATTACAGTTGCCAACTTGGAGCTTTTGGCGCTAGATCTAGTGCGTTTCATAATATTTTAGCGCCAAAAAACATTAGATTTTCTTCCATATCTAGCGCGTTTTGAAGTCCAATTTAGCGCGAAAATTTGAACTGTTCACCCATGGTTCGGCGCGTTTTAAAGTTGAGCTTAGCGCGTTTGAAGGTTTCTCCTTGGCAACGCTTTTCTGCAGTCTGCCAACACCCGAGCTATGAGACGTTTGCACCAAAATCCCACCGCCCAATCAGTGAGCAGCTGAAAATATTGGCTGTTCAGTCTCTGTTTCTATAGGGTCTCTGTGGGTATGGGGTGATGAGGGAGGGAGCGATGCTCAGATGAGAGTAGGTAAGCTAAGTGGATAAAAATAACCACAAGTTAGCGTTACAATCGCTACGTTTGGCCGTGGGCCCCCTGGGATATGCTTATCCACCCCAGATTTTGGGGGGATTATCTCCAGCCCTCCCGCCTAAATAGTTTTCAATGGACGACCCCAATTGTGGCCTTGGCAACCCCATGTCAAAAATCCCAGCCATGTCCCTGAATGGTAACAGGATTCAAACCATGGCGCTTTGCAGACTCAGCCACCATGGCGGGATAGATCGATAGACAGACAGATTGGCTGTGTAGATAAAAATAGCCACAAGTGACAGCTGTTCTTTCCCGTTCGTTCGAAGATTTCCTGCACATATCATATAGTGCAGGCCGGGCCATACATTAGCCCGGTCAGTGGTGTATGGGTTTGTTAAAAATAGTAAGTGGGGAGGACAGGACCTGGGGGTTGCCCAGCACACACGTCCTGTCTCCTGGCGGGTTTTGTGGTGTGTGTGGCTCATTCCCATTTTGTTCGTTGAAAGATTCCCTGCACATATAGTGCAGGCCGGGCCATACATTAGCCCGGTCAGTGGTGTATGGGCTGATTAAAAAAAAAAAACTAAGTGGGGAGGACAGGACCTGGGGAATGCCCAGCACACACGTCCTGTCTCCTGACTGGCTTTGTGGTGTGTGTGTTCTTTCCCACTGACGTCCTTGCTTTCATCCACCATGACTGAGCATTCAGTGCTGACATGCAGTTCTGTGCATATTTCATCTCTAATGAAAGCAAGAATCTCTATCATTTCATTCTGGATCTGTTGGCTTGTATACTTTACACTATGTTTTCCTGTCAGCCTCTGTTTTACAGTACTGTCCAATATTGCAAGAAAATTGTCTTTGTTGCTGCTTTCACTGTCCTGCCTGTGACCTCTCTGTGCAATTTCCTGTCTTGCTCTTCGGTATAACACTTTAACAATTTGTGTCACATAATGTCTGTTTTATTTCATTTTTAATGTCCTGAAACTAATGCAATATCGATACTTTTTCCTGTTTCTAGTTGGGACTGAAATCCTTTCCATGTACAAAATATCACCTTGTGATAGTCACGTCTCTCATGCTGTACAAATCCGGAGTTTTTCTATATTGCTTTTTTCCACTGTGTATAACCTGACACTGTGAAGGTATTTTGTGACATGGGTCGGTCAGGAACAGGGAACAACCTACGACTGAAGCAGAAAGTTGCATCCTGACTAACTGAATACTCAAGCCATGGGTGCAGTTCATACCATCTGGCCTAGAAAGCCCGTCTCTGCCAAATTGTGTGCGGGGAAATATTGACATTTTGGTTGTCTGGACTCTTCAGTTCGTCCAGCACTGATGTCACATTGTCTCAGACGCTTATGAATTAGCTTACAAGTTGTTCTTTGTTCTGCTGCTGTTTCACATGTTGCTGCAACACTACCTTCGTCAACTATGTTGTCATCATCTCCCTCAATCTCTGATTCACCGCCGTCATCTAGCCACACATTTTCCTCCTCAGAAGGATGCGTGGAACTAGTATCGGCAGCAAACTGGCTTTGTCTTTTGGCACTTGATACAGGCCGCTCATTTTCATCTGCTGATCGTTTCTCATTCAGGAAATGCACAGTTCTCCTCTGCACATTGACTTCACAAGTCACAACCTTTGAAAATGTTGCAAACCCCCAGCCAGGTACAGTCTTCAGACTTTCACTCATCGCCGCCGCCTATACTGACACCGAAACTGCTCTGTTACTCTCTCACTACTTGGTTACTCGCCAAACGTCTGCCGTCAACTGTCCCTCTGATTCTCGTCCTCTTTAATTTATACAACAGCTGCAACATCTAGAATATTCTGGAGTCTCGGATACTCTCGATAACGATGGAACATTCGGCACCACATAACTAACGATTTAACTAATAAACACATCAACACATTAATTAAATAACACAATAAAATTCACACAATTCAAACAGAGAGTAAACTGAGAAACACACAACACATTTACGACATTAACTTTGGTGAACTTTTTGAATTATACAACGCATCGCTTCTAGAACATTCCAGACTCTTAGATAAACTAATCTGCATAACGATATTTGCCAATAAACACAAGGTGATAAATAAAATTTAATTGAAAATAAAAATATACGTCAATTAAAAACTAGGGGCCACCGTCGTAACAGTATAAATGGAAATAATTGTGAATATAACACGAAACTGTACATGTCAGTTCAGTGCCTATGGTAATGATATACAGATTTAGGTACATATTTTGCCAGTCACAGTGATGGCAGTCACAGTGTTGCCAGTCACAGTGTTGCCACATGTTATTTATATTTCATCATCAAAATTCATCCGTGTATGAAACCTTTCTGCATGGAATTATCTGCTGAGGGGGGGGGGCACTTGGGGGGGCATAGGCCTAGAATGGGGGGACACGTGCCGCCCCATCCTAGGCCTGTGCCTCCATATCTACACCATTGCTCTCTCTCTCTGAATCTATCTATTTGTGTATCTGTCTGTCTGTCTTTTTCTGTTTATTTCTCTCTCTCTCTCAATATATTAAAATCTCTCTCTGCGTCTGTCTGTCGCTCTGTATATAAGTCTGTGTCTGTCCATCTCTCTCTATTTATTTATCTATCTGTGTCTGTCCTGTCTATCCGTGTCTATTTATCTATCTATCTGTCTGTCCTGTCTATCTGTGTCTGTTTATCTATCTGTGTCTGTCCTGTCTATCCGTGTTTATTTATCTATCTGTGTCTGTCCTGTCTATCCGTGTTTATTTATCTATCTGTGTCTGTCCTGTCTATCCGTGTTTATTTATCTATCTGTGTCTGTCCTGTCTATCCGTGTCTGTTTATTTATCTATCTGTGTCTGTCCTGTCTATCCGTGTCTGTTTATTTATCTATCTGTGTCTGTCCTGTCTATCCGTGTCTGTTTATCTATCTGTGTCTGTCCTGTCTATCCGCGTCTGTTTATTTATTTGTGTCTGTCCTGTTTATCCGAGTCTGTTTATTTCTCTATTTGTGTCTCCTGTCTATCCGTGTCTGTTTATTTATCTATCTGTCTGTCTCCTTACGTCCTCTACCTAGCCTTGCATCTATTGCCCTACATCACAGTGTTCAGGAAGTGGCCTCAACAAAATTACCCCCAGGCGTTACTGTCCCTCCTCAGTGACGACCTCCTCCACCTTAAGTCAAATTCGGAGTGGCGTAGGAGGCTTCTGAACACCTCTGCCTTAGCGATTTGTTTTCTTTATTACACCTTAACATTTTCTTGCAAGTTACAAGAGGAAGGGAGGCGTAATGTGCAAGATAAATCACTATGGAAGGGGTGCTACGAAATCTCCGAAGTCACTTAGAATACGGGCCAATATGTACCCTGTCTTGCCCTATCTATCTACTATCAATTAATCTATTAGTCAGTCAGTCTGTCAGTCAGTCGATCTGTGTATCTATCTAATGTCCGTCTATCTACTTCCTGCCGCCAGACGTTTTTATTCAGCACAGGAGAGCAGCCTCGTAGTGAAGGGGTTAAGGAAGGCTGTCTAACCCCTTGAGGTCGGGAAGGTGAATAACATAATCTAAGTGTCGGTGTTGTGGCCCAGGGGTCGTCTGAAACGTGAACCCGGTGGCGTGCAGGCTTAATTATCCCTTGCCGTGCATTCCACCATCCTCCCTTCACTGGGTAGGGAACTACTGGAGTTGAGGACGTGTGTATAACCAGGCAGTTGAGTCGCCTGGTTATATCGGTGCCACCACGTGAAGGCGTTCCTCTCCAGAACCTTTATATTCAGCAAAACTACACTAAACGTGATACCCTTGTGGTGAAGATAAACTGTATTACTGCCACAGGGGGAGGGACGCCTTCACGTGGTGGCACACACAGGGTTGAGCGGTGGAGCTGCCTTGTCACACACACATCCCTCAGCTCCTTCTCTAGTCCCTGAAAGAGGATGCTGGGCTGAGGATGAAGGGCAGCCTCCCCCTGCAATCCACCGGGTTCACGTTCAGATGAACATGGGGTAGCAGCTATTGCTGTTACTACTGTCACACATATGCTCATTTTGTGAATTAGGTTTTCTATTCTTGTTATTGTTCTTTAACTCTGGTTTGTCTGGCCGAGCGAACCCGTCGACCACAAGTAAGCAGCTGCTTCTGTGAAGTTGTCGTGCAGGTACAGTCTTCAGTAAAAATTGAGCGACCGGCTTGGCGAGCATGTTGGTATATGTGGCACCGCCACACCCCAGTCTCAACCCCCCCTCCCTCGTTCCCATTCATTCGTCTACCCTCCACCCTCCCCACATCCAAGGGCAAGAGAGTAAGGCCTACACACGTTGTCTCAACCATTCTTCCGTCATCCATTTGTCATGGGAAATAATGGTTTGTTATGATAAAAACACATTACACAGTGTTTTACTACATAGTATAGTTACCGGGTATTTATACACCACGATCTGAACGCAGCGTGATATAAAATAGTAATATATGCGTATGATAGTGAGCTCTGTAATTATACAGTTTATCATTTTGACGGTTGTATCCAGTCAGTGTGTAACATTAAACAGTTGGAAGCTATAAGTTGATGTTTGTAGTGGTCGGTGGTGTGCTCGTTTCTTTACTCGACGTAATCACTGTTACTTTACAAATTCTGTTATAGGTCATTACCATTAGTAACTACAGTATTAATACCCCATGTATTATAATAGCAAAGTGTTGCTGATAAGTAAAACACAGGATCAGTATTATCTTGGTTATTGATGTCTTAATACATGATATCGGATAACGTTGGGCAACAGGGACTGGATGACAGCTTGTTTGTTGGTTAAACCGCCTAAGCTGGTCAAGCCGAGGCCATGACGTGGTTGCTGGCATTACCAAAGGTCAGTCAATATTTAGACGCCATTCATTGCTGCTGACAGTATTATAAGTATCAAGGTCAGTTTCATACACAGGACAGCCAACAGTAGAGTGAGCCGCGTGGTGTGCTGACCCCGCACACACCACCCAGCCAGGGCCGGAGTACCAGGATTAGGTAAATTGGGCACCTGCCTACCAGGCCACGGCCTGCCACAGGCCATCCAGACTTCCGGAGCGGAGTAAATATACGCTTTGGGGGTCCAAATAAGTGCCATCACCCATCAGGCCATCTAAAAAGGCCATTATAGGTCATGCCAACATTTCACTGGAAATAACGGGAAAAAACAGATCTATATGATGCAGGTCAACCGTCTGCATTGCCTACCAGGCCACAGCATGGTTAATCCGGCGCTGCATACAACCAACCCCCTCCACCCCTTGCCCCAGCCACTTATGGCCACTCACTCCAGCAAGAGACCCGCCACCACCTGATAACAATATCAGGAATATAACCTTGCCTTATATAGTTATAATTGCAATAGGGTATAATTTGCGATTCACACGTTTATAACACGACGTATTTCGAAAAGGGTAACCAATAACTAAATTGGCCGAATGGATGATCTGCATAGTAACCAAACAAACTTGTCTCGATTGTTACTTACGCTAATCAACATTATCGTGCCATACAACAGATAATTCAGTTTGTTCGTTTTCAGCGAGAACGTTTTCAACAAAGGTATGACGAGTTACAATTCACACTGGTCAGTGTTACTTACAGCAACGTAACAGACGTAGCGGCCAGGATAAATTTATGATTATTTGCTCTTCAGCTTGTGTCCCATGTCTGTTACTACTTCCCTCTATCTCTGTGTGGCCATGGTTTTGGTTACGCAAATATTTAATAAGGAAGACTAACTGACTACAGGTATATTTTAGAACACATTTTAAAACGATATGAAGCAATGGGGTCAGATACTGAATTTATATGATACTGGAATGTTGTGGGTAACTGGGGGTCATAAGGTAACCCTGTCATCTCCGAGTAGGACCACCCACCACCTTCGCTATCGCCGTTCCAGTTGTCCTACAGTAACATGTGGTATAGTGACAATACTGGATGTTTTACTAGAGATCTGCTGTTAAAGGCTACGTTCAAACTAATGTATTCTACTCCGCAATTGCACTGCATATCTGACTGAATAACATTTAGAAAATAAGGTCTTGCTGTGTACTGACGATTAAACGCTAATTTGCAATATCGTTACTCTATAAATAGCACTATTATGTGGCGCAGTGGACAATATTGTAATGAACATTTCATGGTGATAATAAAGACGTGTTTATGAGCATTGGTGGAAAACAAACACACACACACACACACACACACACACACAATCCACCCCGGGCAGAGCCGTCGACCCCGTGCCCATCTCCCTCTTCCCAGCCCCGACCACAACGTGTGACGGCCAGCTACCCCCCCCCCACACACACACACATACCACCCACCACTACAAACATCAGCTTATAGCTTCCAACTGTTTAATGTTACACACTGACTGGATACAACCATCAAAATAATATATTGTATGATTACAGACCTCACTATCATACGAATATATTACTATTTTATATCACGCTGCGTTCAGATCGTGGTGTATAAATAACTATACTATGGAGAAAAAAAAAATGTGTAATGTGTTTTTATTATCATAACAAACCATTATTTCCCATGACAAATGGATGACGGAAGAATGGTTGAGACAATGCGAGTAGGCCTTACTCTCTTGCCCCTGGATGTGGGGAGGGTGGAGGGTAGACGAATGAATGGGAACGAGGGAGGGGGGGTTGAAACTGGGGTGTGGCGGTGCCACATATACCAACCTGCTCGCCAAGCCGGTCGCTCAATTTTTGCTGGAAGCTGTACAGTACATTTCATACACTGTGTAGGGAACCGGTGCCCTCTTGTGGTATACAGCGCCTCACCAGGGTTGACCCAAGGTCCTTCCCCACGGCGAGTTGGAGGGAGGTATAAGGAGGTTTGGTTCCCGGAAGTACTCCGCAGCTGCTCCACCCAGGGTGCACAGCGCCACCACGTGTAGGCTCCCGTAATAATATGAAACCGTTTCTCACTGGTACAGGCGATTTCGTGGCAGCTGTTCCTCAGCGATTTATATCTTCATTATGGCAACGTCTATATTAGTTTATGTTTGTAAGCAGACGATTCTGTTCAGCTGGAGAGTCAGCCAACAGCCAAGTGGTGTAGCAGGGACATGTATGGCATCTGTTGCTTCAAAAGTTTCTCTTAAGCTCAGTGATATTGACTGAATTATTGCAAGAAAAGTAGATTTAGACGTCATCGTCTTGAAGTGGGTGTGAACTGGAGAGAGGATATCCTGAAGGTGGAGGTCTGAGTCATATGGAAGGGATTCGTCTGTGGCCACTCCGTCTTGGATTGAAGCCTCGGGCTATAAGGCAGACAGACTGACACAAATGATACACATTTTCTGCTCGATAGTTGTGATATGGAAAGTAATTCGCCATGAAAAAGACGTTACGAAGCCATCTGTGCTAACGACAATACTGCCCATTATCATGACACCTGCTATATCATCACCATCAGCCTAATCCATTTCCAACTATCACTTTACTTACAAAACAAATTGGTGATATAAAACAAACTGCTTGCTGAAAACCATTATTACATACATTAAAGTCATCTCTACAGTTATGGGGTCAGAAAATGAACTACGTTGATTTTTCTTCCATCTTCATAATCATTCTAACTGTTTCTCACTAACAGTTAGGAGATAAAATACAGTATAAACAGTGCTTGTAATTATATCATTATCATCATCAACAGCAGCAGCACAAGCCTGTATCATACTAATGATACGTAAACACGACACAAAATCCAAACAATTATAAGCTCTACCATTTTTCAGAATAAACACTTATTACCGAAAGAGTTTTTATGTATTAATGGAGGAAATTATTTGAGAATTTACTGTAACATATAATCTGGAATATTTGAAGGACTGAATGGTAAAATGGTTTTTTTAAGTTAATTTCTTTACTAAAGGGCCGTAATATATATATATAAAGACTTGACTCAGACCTCCTGTGTACAGGTCATTACAGGTGACGTAAGAACCACCTAAGAGGATAACGGATAAGGGCGGTCCAGAAGAAAGGTTCCTCCGGGTCCCGAGTCCTGGGAACACTGCCGTTGAGGGCATGTGTGAAGTGACTCACAGGCACAGCCACACCCCGTTGTATAGATCAACGACCGTATGAACAGGGCCACATAAAGATCTCGCTGTGCTGAATGTGTAAGGAACTAGCTCTGTGGCTAAACAAATCATAACCATGATGAGCAGATCTTGTTGAGGTTATTGCTAGATTGGCTCCATTCTGCTGGGTAGGGCTTTCATTCTATATTAGCCGAGGGAATGGTGTCCATTTGTACGTAAGGCGATTTGGAATATATACATAGAACAAGCTGAAATTGGAAGGTAGATCTGCTATATTAGCTGAAATACACCGGATATTTAGGTTTAAGGTCGGGTTGGATTTTACTTTGACAATTTTGTTTACAGACGTTTGATTCTTGCTTAAAATTTTTGCTTTTCAGTTAATAGCATATGAAAATTTTAGTAGTCCTGAGCACACAAATAACAAAAAATCTGGAAAATGTACACTTTACTTTAAGCAGCAGAAACACCTTACAAACTCAATTCGTATTACTGTACTAACCGGGTAAGTTTGTTTTCTGTATTTTTCTGAGTATTTTCAGGGTGGTTCCTGCTGAAACACTTCCCCTCTGTTATTATCGTCACGTTCCTTAAGCCGTACCAAAGGTTGTTTGTTTCCAGGGTAAGGGAAGAATCTTACTCGGACGTACTCAAAGTTGGATTTTGTTTCTCATTTCCCGACAGGAGGTTAGGTTAGGTTAGGTTAGGTTAGGTTAAATTATTAGGTACAGTTAAGCTAAGTTACAAGTAGATTAGGTTAACTGTTAGGTCAGAACTGTCCTTTCCGCCATTACGCTGACGAATCATGAGTTGTCATGGCAGAACATAGTTTAAAACAACGGGGAAACAGACTGAAACGTTATTTTACCACATCAGAAATAAGAAAAATACCTCAGAAATAAAAAAAATACAACAGACTATCAGGAAGAAGAACTGATTTGGTAAGGTGCTTTCTACTAAAAGTAAGGCGTATGTTTTACCCAAAATTCAAAGTTTGTATAGTTCTTTGTGTTTTATTTTTATGTTAGCAAAAGCCAGACAGAGTAAACTGAAGGACCTCTGCCAAAATCTTGTGTCAGCAGCTGTGGTTATACTTGAAGTGAAAGTAAATAAAAATTGCAATAAGTCTGGTTAATTACCTGCTTGGAATATACACAGTAGCTTAAACTTACTGTTTCGAACAAAGGATATGTTCATATCCAGAGTTCAGGGACATTCAGTAATACATATCCAGTAAACGAAACAGAAAATATTTGTAATGCTACTTTGCTGATAGTGTATGAATCCTTTAATTCTATTTTTATGTTATACGGTACTGGAAAATATTTACATGGTACGATCTGTGACCAACGCACAATGTTCATTTTTCATTTGCACGTGCATCTTAGCTAATGCAGACACAGTCAAATCAAAGCATTGGGAAACTAAATATTTAAAATTACATTTGGCCATCAGTTACTTCCCCATATGAATTATTTTAGTAGACTGATTGAACAACCGTATTAATTGTTTAAATGCACAAGTTATATATGTCGACGAATATCCAGAGTTTTCATTTTTTCCCGGAATCTCTCTCTTTATTCCTTTGATTCAGTCAAAATATGCAAGTAATAATATATATATTCCTTTATCGTATCTTATAATGACAACAAATATGTCTGTACGGTAACTGCAAAATCATAACTTTTTTCTTTTCTTTCCTTTTTTTTTTTCTTGACCTACTTTCCTCTCGATGAGCATCATGGGGAAAGAATACGAGTATTCACCTAGTGCCCCCCCCCCACCATATTATGCTCAATACTCCTCTGAATTTCATTATGGTACTAGGCCAGAACAGTGATGTGTTTGCTGCTGGACCCTTGGTGTTCCTGGGAGGCCTCTAGGTACAATGTCCCCCCCCCCAAAAAAAAAAAAAAAAAAATCTCAAAGCGACCCCAAACGAGGGTGCTGACCCCTACAACGTCCGGCAAAATTTACATAAGTTACCTAGAAACTCATGAGAGGGAATAAGTGCCACGGTGGTATAAGGTAGGCTGGCGTGTGTTGCTGGCCACAGGACTAGCTAACGTACGATCAACACATTTAATTGGCATAAGTGTTAATTACTGTTTATTTATGACACACGACCCTAACCGATGGTGCCTCTGGGGATCACCTAGGGGGTCCTAGCGAGGCACCTGTGTCTGTCCTGGAGACTCTAGGCGAGGCTGCAAAGGCCTAATTTAAAAATAACCCTTCAGTTACTCAGTCAATCAGTCACTGATCAGTTCTAGGTTGACCCCTACGTGGATCCTGCAATATAAGCGGGGAAAAAACAACCAAATCTACCGATCATAAACAAAGAAGCATCTTAGAAAGACAAGACGTAACTGAACCGAGATGAAGCATATGCTGGTTACTGCATTGCTGAAGAAGGACCTGCTGGCTGACAGAGATATAATTCTGTGTGTGTGTGTGTGTGTGTGTGTGTGTGTGTGTGTGTGTGTGTTCGGAGATAGATTGATACTGGGGTAGAACCTGGTTGAGTTGAATGGAGGATCGTTGGTGGGTAGGGCAGTGAACCAGGTGGCGGGGCAGTGAACCAGGTGGCGGGGCAGTGAACCAGGTGGCGGGGCAGTGAACCAGGTGGCGGGGCAGTGAACCAGGTGGCGGGGTAGTGAACCAGGTGGCGGGGTAGTGAACCAGGTGGCGGGGCAGTGAACCAGGTGGCGGGGTAGTGAACCAGGTGGCGGGGCAGTGAACCAGGTGGCGGGGTAGTGAACCAGGTGGCAGAGTAGTGGATAGTGAACCAGGTGGCAGAGTAGTGGATAGTGAACCAGGTGGCAGAGTAGTGGGTAGTGAACCAGGTGGCAGAGTAGTGGGTAGTGAACCAGGTGGCAGAGTAGTGGATAGTGAACCAGGTGGCAGAGTAGTGGATAGTGAACCAGGTGGCAGAGTAGTGGGTAGTGAACCAGGTGGCAGAGTAGTGGATAGTGAACCAGGTGGCAGAGTAGTGGGTAGTGAACCAGGTGGCGGGGCAGTGAACCAGGTGGCAGAGTAGTGGGTAGTAAACCAGGTGGCAGAGTAGTGGATAGTGAACCAGGTGGCAGAGTAGTGGGTAGTGAACCAGGTGGCGGGGCAGTGAACCAGGTGGCAGAGTAGTGGGTAGTGAACCAGGTGGCGGGGTTGTGGGTAGTGAACCAGGTGGCAGAGTAGTGGATAGTGAACCATCTGGCATGGCAGTGAACCTAGTGGCAGGGCAGTGGACCAAGTTTCAGGGCAGTGAACCATACGGCAGGGCAGTGGACCAGATAACAGGGCAGTGCAATAGATGGCAGGGCAGTGGACCAAGTTTCAGGACAGTGAACCATACGGCAGGGCAGTGGACCAGATAACAGGGCAGTGGACCAGGCTTTAGGGCAGTACAATAGATAGCAGGGCAGTGGATCAGCATGCAGGGCAATGAACCACAAACCCGGCATCACCGTTTACGAATGTATCCGTCTGGGTTCTCGTAGATCTGCTCACAATCTGCAACAAACAACACAGTGTGAGGTGGGAGGGCAGTGAGTGACACACAACTGCTGCAACATTGCAAGTGCGTGACTGGCCCATAACCACCTGTGCAATGAGGAAGATATCTGTAGGTCCATCATATGAGTCTGTGAAACCAAATATCATCAACTAAGTGTAAATTGTTTAGCTGCAAATCTTTTTTTGTCGAATAATTCATTCTTTCATATACAAACTTCATTATTTGTAGCTGTCAGAAAATTATTCTGTTGAGTTTGTGTCTCCGTGTTTAAAGCTCTTCTTTAATGTCATACTCTTATCATCAGTGTGCAGTTACATAGAAACATAGCTATTTATATTGTTACAGGCCAACTCGGCCCATTGCCAACTCGTCCCACTGTAAACTCGTCCATAAGCCAACTCGTCCCATGACCAAGTCGGCCCACTGCATACCAACTCGGCCCATTGTAATGTACAAAAAGAAACACTTGTTAAAACTTTTAAAATACTTTTATTTTTTCCCTCCATAGTAATTTTCTGCAGTTAAAATTATTCAAAACAGTAAACTTTATTAGTTTAAAGCAGTCTATCGAGCAGACACGGGAATATGGTAAGAAACTGCTCTCAGTAAAATTTTTGCAGACCTGTCACCTGCGTTGTACTCCTTCCAGAGTTTTACAAGTTGTCCATGAGGTTTTGTATTTGGCGCGTTGTTCCCGCAACACCTTGCCATCTGAGAGGAGACGCACTTGGAGAGTTACTAGTCTGGCCTCGTTATGAAGTAACTTGATGAGCAGGTAAAAACTGAGTTGTCCTTTGCGTGCCTTGACGATAGGCGAGAATAGTAGTAGTAGTTGTTGTTCCCTAGGCAGTCTGGCTGAACAGCCCCCGAGTCCCTTAGGAAGGCCATGGCCGAGACCGGGCTTTCCCACAGAGCTCTCAAAGAGTGTATGTTGTGTTGTTGGCGTAGGTGATTGTGTGCAATGCAGTCTTCCATAATGTGCTTAATAGTATGGGGTACTGTGTTGCATCCTGGACAGGCATCAGCAACGGAGTCATCCAGCCTCTTCTTGTAGCTTAAGATGGCTGGATGGTGCCCACATCTCAGCCTGGCCAGGTGGACCCTGTCCTCACGAGGAAGATAGGATTCAGAAGGGTGGATGTCAGGAGGCCGTGCATGCAGCTGTGTGTTGTCTTTAAGTGACTGAATGGAGTGGCGAGTGATCTGAGTGTGGATATGCTTCTCGAAGCTGGTCTGAGGTGGGCGAGGGGGGAGAGATGACAGTATTTGTGTATGGTATCGTGTGCTGGGTGTTGTTTTGATGTTCCTTGGTGTGGGTGGATGTGCTGCCATGTACTGTAGTGGATGTTGTGGGTTTGTGGAGGCTGCAGCAAGAAACTGGGTGCCTCTCATGTCTAGGTGATCCTTGACTTTGAGGACTTTGGTTTCTTCATGTAGGTGGTCTGTGGGTGTAGTAGCTGTGCAGCCTGTGATTATTTTTAGGGCCTTGTTCTGTAAGGTCTGTAGAGTGTTGTAGTGTGTTTTGGTGAGGTTAGAAGCTAAGGCAGGGCTTGCATAATTCATCACTGAACGCATGTATGGTTTGTATACTGTGGTGGTGGTTTCTTTGTTGTGTCCGAATGTTGTATGGGCAAGTGACCTCAAAGCATTGAGTCTTGGTGTTATTTTATCCTTAATGTTTGTGATGTGTTGTTTAAATGACACTGATGTATTTTATGTTACACCAAGGATTTTGGGCGTGTGTGTGTGTGTGGTAGGGGGGTGTTGTTTATGGTGAGGTGTGGGATGTGACTGTGTTCTGCTGTCCAGTTTGTGAGAAGAGTCACTGTAGATTTGGCTGGAGCTATTTTGAGCCTGTTGACACAGACGGACGCGACGACGGAGCTGAACTCAGAGAGAGGACCATGGCAGCCAAGGTTGTGGGGCAGGTTAAGTGATTTCCCGTTCGGAGGGGCTACGGCTTCGTAACTCGCCGGGACACGGGGGAGGATGTGTTCCTCCACCGCTCCTCCATCGTGGCCCCAAACCCAGCCCACCCTGTGCCCTCTGTTGCTGTTGGTGAGGAGGTGGAGTTTGTGTTAGGAGAGGATGCCAAGGGCCCCGCAGCTGCTTCCATCATCGGCCCTGCAGGCCATGCAGTGAGGGGCTCTCCCCACGCTATTCCCCGTGATCGTCGTTGGAGTCAGCTTCCACTTGGTGCTTCTGCCTTCATCCCTGCCTCCTCTGCCTCTACCATCATCGCCATGTGTGTGGAGGTTGCCACGGCCTTCTCGGGAGGAGATTTGGCAGCTTTAGCCCTGTGCCTGCCTGCCATCTTCCAGGCCAACGGGCTCCCTGCCATCTCCATTCCCGTTTTTTTTTCCTCCATACCCGTGGTGCAGAGGAGGCCTGGGAAGGGAGCTTCTCCTCCTCGTCATCGTCGCCATAGTCATCCTGGGCCCTTTTCGTCCCCCACATCCTTGGTCCCTCGGGGGCTGCAGCTGGAGCCCTCCACTCCCCCGACGAGGATCCAGCTGTCGGGGCGCGCTATTTCCCGCCGGTCTGCCTCTCAGCCACTACCTGAGGTTCCCATGGAGGTTGGGGATGTTGAAACTTCGTTGCCATCTGAGGTTTCTGCTTCTAATTCCCCTGTGTCTTCTGTGGCGGCTCCTGCTGTGCCCCCTTCTCCATCAATGGGGCAGTCATCTGAGACTTCCAAGCCCTCTAGGTCGGCCCGGCAACTTTCTTGGGGCGACTTTGCCTCCCTCCCCCAGCATGGCTTGGAGCTTTTAGAAAACCAGCTGTGCCACTATGAGAACTCGGCACCAGTGGAGTCCGGTGAGCGGGAGCTTGCCAAGGGGGACTTCAGGCGGGCCTTGCTCTCCTTCACCGAGCTGCGCTGGGGGTCCCTCCAGACTGTTACCGGCCCCGAGGAGTGTCAAATCCTCTCCTAGACCCTCGGGGTCGTGCAGTCACATCTCTTCGCCTGTCCTGGCGCGGACTCCGACACAGACTCCGACTCAAACTCACGTTCCTCCACCATTTAGCCAGCCTTCAGCTATCGTCTATCACTGCCTCCTTGGCCTCCTGCTCCTGATTTGTACTGTGCCTGTTATATTCATTGCTTATCTGTATATAGCTTATTTTTGTGTGTATTTTGAGTTGTATAATTGGGTCTCGTTCTTAACACAGACTCATTGGCTTAATGGCCACATATGGCCGACAGCCATAAATTAAAGAAAGAAAGAAGAAGAAAGAAGTGCGCGCCTTCAGACTTAGCCTATTATGCCAACCTTCAACATCATTATTGGCACGGATACTTCTACCGAATACACACCATGCACAGGGAGGCCAAATGTCAGAATTAATCCATGTGTTGTTTATGTAGTTTAGAAGATTTATGAGTAATTGAGAGCAGTTTGCTTTTCTGTAAATCCTTATAAACAGTTATTCGATATGCCCAGCTAGCATGTATGGTAACGCAAGGACTTTTCTAAGGTATTTATGCATCCCAGCATCATTTGCGTAAGATGCTTGTAGGCCTAGTTCTTGTATTTTCCTCCACACTGCCTGCCCCCCCATGAAAGCTGCATCCTCGAATAATAACATCTGGCAGGATGTCGGGAATCGCACGCCAGACACTTTCCTCAAAATCAATAGTAATTTCTTCAACTTTCAATTCCTCACCCAGAAGTTCTTTAGTCTTTGCAAAAACTTTTTTGTAATCTCTGCGTCTTTTTCCAGACATCATCGCAAACAGCAGTGGCACTTGTTGCAAATTACTCTCACACTGTACAAATGTGTGGATGTTGAAAAGTTAAGTGAAAGGGCGTAGTGCTATTTTAAATGTAGCATCAGCATACCAATGTTTTGCCTTGCTAAGCAATGACAGTTGTTCCTATGTCGAGAATAGCAGATGTCGTCGGCTACCAACAGAAATGTCGTACTGCACGAAGTTTTGAGGACTGTGATCAGTACTTATTTCAAAAGTTAAATCAAGAGGTTCAGCAGGTCGAGCAGCCCTGCGCTTACGATTTCCTTGTCGGGTAAGGTTCTGTGGAGCAGGTAAAGAAGTCAGAGGCATGTTAGGATAAACTCCATCACGTAATACCTCATCAACGATGTCTGCTGCTGACCGAAACACGTCTTCCACAGCTTTTTTTTTTTTTTTTTTTTTTTTTTTTTTTTTTTAACAAGGGCTGAAACTTTACTTGTTATCGCAAGGCATGCTTCTGGGGGATGGCAATGAGGATTGTGACCTCTGACGTATTTGTCGTCTGCTTCTTTTTAACTCCGCAGTTCGTATTTTCATCCCTCACAACATATCTCCAATGTACTGTACAGCAACATGTGTTTTTCTTTTTATCGTGTATGCGTAACCCAAGCTGTCTATTAGCTTATGCTGCCCTCTTTGAGGTGATAATAATACTTTTTCATATGTGACGTCTTCATGTCAAGCATGAACATCTGTAGGTGAGGGATCTTCAATGGGAGTTGCACCAGTGTTCAATGCCGTCAGACTTTCATTTTCAGCAGGAATCGCGCTAGTGTCCGATGCCGTCATACTCTCATCTTCGACGGGAGTTGCGCCAGTGTCCATTGTCATGCATAAATTACACATCCAGTTGATGTCCTGCTCCTCCTTCACGGCCGTCCTGGATTCCTCCCTGGTGACACCACTCCTGCATGTCGTGTGCTGCCAGCGCATGCATCCATCACATAACAGTGTCTCCTGTTGTTATATTAATAACTGACATTTAGTTTTCTCAAAACATAAGACATAAATTATTTTCCACTGTTATCTCGTTAAGCTGATGAGCAAAGAATTATATTAAATAACTATAAAATTTGCGGTAATAGGAAACAACTATTAAGATAATAGCAGATAATGGAAACTGATTTTATGCTGTGATCTGCAGCTTCACACATTAAAATTCCCGCCCATCTTTCGTTCGCATACTGACAAAAAGATAGGCAACGGCACACTGTACCTGTCGGGGACACCGTATATTCTGACACACCAAGCACTGATCAGCCATGTTACCGCTACTGACCCAGCTGTGGCAGTGACCTGTGTTGTGTGCTGCCTGCTAACATTTTGCTTCATACAAGCATCATAAGACTTGAAAAGAAGCGAGTTAAATGCGAGATCGAAGTATCGACCATGTTATGTTCTATCTTAGGATGTACAATTATCTGCTAACCTAACTTATCACCCATTTTATTTATCAGTCTGTCTGTCAACATAATTCTGTAGGTATAATTATATACTTGCTACAGGTAAAATTCTATGCTTTGTAATAATTGGTGAATTGTTAAATCGAGAGTTTAATAAGTTGTTTAAGCGAGCTGAATGAGAGATCGAAGTATGTCTAAGGTCCATGGTACAGCTGATGGCCCGAGTTGGTGTTCCAAAATGGTCCGAGTTGGTTTGCCAGGTGGGCCGAGTTGGTAATCGTTAATGGTCCGAGTTGGTTTGCCAGGTGGGCCGAGTTGGTAATCGTTAATGGTTCGAGTTGGTTTGCCAGGTGGGCCGAGTTGGTAATCGTTAATGGTCCGAGTTGGCAATGGGCCAAGTTGGACATACACAATTTATATGTCTTTTAGTTTTACTTGAATTTTAAAATCTTCTTGATAACTTGGTTATTTACTCAAGGTTTGTTGTTAATTAACCACAACGTAATCTTCATCGTTCATATATATATATATATATATATATATATATATATATATATATATATATATGTATATGTGTGTGTGTGTGTGTGTGTGTGTGTGTGTGTGTGTGTGAGCCTCTGTGGTACAGTGGTAAAGTGCGCGTTTTCTTACATTGGAGAGAGAGGGTTTGCGCCCCGACAGGGTAATAAACTTTGGAAGCGTTCTCCTGGCCATGTACTGCTTTGGCGGACACCAGGGGTGCTGTGGTTCAACCAGTGTCGCATACTGTAAAGTATGTTTGCACCCAGTCGGCTTGCGCGGACCGATTATACTTGGTTCACAGACTACACACACATCCAAAGCCATTACAACACTACACTCACACTTACAAGCACTTCTCACCCTACATACAATCTCTACCAGACAGCCTAAGCCACTTGGTAGAGATACACTATAGGCTGTATCGTCCCCACTTCCGTCGGGATAGACCGGTCCAGCAGTGGATACTCAAACGGCTGCTTTTTTTTTTTTTTTTTTTTTTTTTTTTTGGCCTATCAACCATTGGGGCCGAAGCCCCTGGTTATTAAGGCCATGTATATATATATATATATATTTATATATATATATATATATATATATTTATATATATATATATATTTATATATATTTATATATATATATATATATATAAAAACATATATATATACATACACACACACACACACACACACACACACACACACACACACACACACACACACACACACACACACTTCCATGCATACATACAGACACATTTTCATGCAAACGTACATATATATATAATAATTTTAATCTTTTTTATTTATTTTTTTGCATTTTTAATTTTTTAATTTTTTCTTGGTTTTATATTTTTTATACCTTATAATATAAAGGAAAACTAATCTAAATACCCTAAAACTAATCACCTAACAGACAAATCGCTAACCTATACTAAATCCTACAGAGACAAATAGCTAGACCTACACTAATGGTAAAAATACCTCGACTAACAGAACACCATCGACTGCAGATATGTAATGCCTTTCTACATGACATACCTGCACTCATCACCTGGTGACTGTCAGTCGAGGCACAACCTAATATAGGGGACATCAATATATGAAAGGGAACCAGACGAGTCAGGAACATTTCCATATACGTCAGCTGTCGTCCCTAATTAGAGTAACTTAAGCAAGATAATATAATGTATTTACATAATTTGTACAAAAAGTGAAGAACCTCGCCCAGCAGACCACCATCGACTGCAAGTGCCCAATACCTTCCTATATTGCACACTTGCACTCATCAGCTGGTGACTGTCAGGCGAGGAACTTGGCTTAATGTAGGGGACATCTATATTAGAAATAGATCGGTGGGAGGAGGAACTATTTAAAATATGTCAACTGTCAACCCTAATTAATATTACAATATATACATATTTACTGTTCATAAAAACCATAACCACGCAGTAAAAAAGTCACATCACTCTGATCAGTCCGGTCTCTCTCAAGAAAGCCATCAATTTATCAGTCATAACAATGTCCCCATCACCCAGGATGGTGGAAAGGGTGAAGGGGACGTCTGCTGCACCGCAGTAATTTATAAGTGAAGCACGTTCACGAATAAATCGCCGACAGCGCAGGATGATATGACTGATAGATAACACCGCATCACAGATGTCACAGTGCGGTGGGAAGCGTCTTTCCATATAAGGTTTCATGTGTGTTACAATGGTGGCATTAAGCCGTAATCGTGCCAACACTTTTTCTTCCAGGCGACTGGGGCGGTTGGCGGAATCCCAGTCGCCCAGGTACGGCTTACAGGTTGGAATATTTAGTCTGGTCCACTGACCTTGCCACAGAAGATTTATTGATTTCTTTCCGAGAGAGAGACTCGACCGTAGATCACGAGGAACGTCCCAAGTCTCCTCGAGCTCCACAGCCGACTTTGCAAGTAAGTCAGCCTGCTCATTGCCGTAGATACGACAATGACCAGGCACCCAGATCAGCGTGAATGACTTGTTGCATGAATGCAACTTATTAACGATGCGGCCCTGGATCTCGTGAGAGTCCGTAGTACAAGATGCAATTGCCTGAAGGGCTGATTTTGAATCTGAAAATATGACAAATGAATCATGCCTAGAATTGAGAGCATAGTCTATGGCTTTGTCAATGGCAAAAAGTTCTGAGGTAAACACAGATGTATGAGTCGGCAACCGATACCTGAGGGCACATTCAGTCGACCACACACTTGCACCCACACATTCACTCGACTTGGAGCCGTCGGTGTACAAGTGGTGGGACCCCAAGTGACGAATGATGATGTTACGAAACAAGTGGTGGACCTCCGCCTCCGGCGCCTTGGCCTTTGGTGCTGGGAGCCATGTAACATCAACAGTAAAGGCAGGTGGCTCCCAAGGCGCTATATTTTTAACACCAACTTGTCACAGTCACTGGGGTCCACACCAAGCTCCTGAGTCAGTAAGTGGAGGCGAACGGCAAGTGGCCGACGCACCCCCCGCAGAAGGTGGTGGTATTGACGCAGGGGGGTACAGGCCACATTGCCGATATTACTTTTTCTAAATGTCCTTACACTATAGGACAAGGCCAGGTGGTCACGGCGAATACGGAGGGGAGGCACATTCGCCTCCACTTCCATACGAGCCACACGGGTACACCGGACGGCTCCAAGACACATTCGCAAACATTTATTCTGCAACACATCCAATCCTTTCAGCGTGGCATCGGATGCCGAGCCATACACCTGTGCGCCATAGTCTAGCTTCGATCGAATAAGGGACTTATACACCATTAATAAAGATTTTCTGTCGGCAACCCAGGTAGTACCCGCTAGGTACTTGAGGACATTTAACGGTTTATCACAACGAGCAAGCAAAGTATTAACGTGAAGTTTAAAATTCATTCTTCAATCAAAATGTATTCCTAAAAATTTTACAGAATTTTAAAAAAGGTACCGCCTGATTATCCAAAGTTAAGCACAAATTAGGTACGTTACGATTAGTGAAGACTATAGCGGCACACTTACGGACGGAAAACTTAAATCCCCACTGCAAGGCCCATTGGTGGACGGAGTCAAGGGCTGCTTGAATCCGCCCAGCCGAAAATTGTGCATTACAGGAAGAGTGCCATATTGCACAATCGTCAGCGTAGAGTGAGTATTTAAGATTCCTTGGGATGGGAGCTGATGACAGAATATCATTGATCATAATACTAAATAAAGTAGGACTAAGCACACTTCCCTGTGGCACCCCGTTTTCCTGGATAAATATATCCGATGTTACGTTACGGGGCAATTTGACAGAGAAAGTTCTGTCCCTTAAGAAATTTGAAATAAAAACAGGCAAATTTCCTCTTAAACCATAAGCATAGAGCTTCATTAGTATACCGTGTCGCCATGTCATGTCATAGGCTTTATGGATGTCCAAGAACACCCCTATCATGAATTCTTTATTGGCAAATGCCTCTGCAATACAATGCTCCAAATTCATTAAATGATCTAGTGAACTTCTGTATTTACGGAAGCCACATTATTGATCATTTAAATTCTTCTACCCTAAAACAAAAAAAAGAAGCCTATTGTTAACCATACGTTCCATGACCTTACATAGACAAGAAGTCAACACAATAGGACGAAATGAAGTGGGATTCATAAGACGACCAGCCTCTTTGGGTATCGGTATGACGTGCGCAAAGTGCCATGAGTTTGGGAACGTTCGAGACGCCCAAATCTCATTGTACAATGCTAACATTTTAATCAGGTTGTCCTGATTAAGATGCTGGATCATACCGTACGTGATGGTGTCTGGTCCAGGGCTGGTGTCTTTACAGGATTTAAGGGCAAGGAGCAGTTCATCTAGCGTAAACTCTTGGTTGTACGGGGAGTTTACGTCTTCTGTGGCAAAGTCTAATATCTGTAGCTCAGCCGTGCGTTTATGATGTTGGAAACGCGGGTCATAATTGGCTGAGCTACTTACATGAGAAAAACTCCTGGCGAGGATGTTAGCAACGTCCATGGGCTCGTCATAGGTGGTGTTGTTCACCTGCAAGGTGGTGACAGGGAAGTATGGGCGTTTATTATTTAATAATCTTATAGTGGACCAGACTTTATGTAATGGTGTTGTACGAGTCACCGTGGACACAAAGGACCGCCAGGAGTCACGTTTAGCCCTTCTTATTATTCTCCTTGCCTCAGCCCGTGCCTGTTTGTATGCAGTAAAATTTTCCTCAGTGGGCTGACTATCAAAAATCCTGTATCTCCTATTGCGTTTTCTTAATGCTTGTCGGCAATCCGGCGTCCACCAATGTGCTCTATGCTTCGCATGAACTGTAGAAGTCTTGGGAATAGCAGCCTCAGCTGCGTGTAATATGGATTGGGTTATATTTTCGACCTTAACATCTATGGTCTCCCCAGATATATCTAAATTGGCGATCCTTGAGAAGGATCCCCAATCTGCTTTCTTATAGTTAAATTTTGGAGGTGGAGGGTCTGAAATGATGTCGCGTGTATAAGAAAGACAGATGGGTAAATGATCACTTCCCAAGGAGTCGTCGTAAGGGTCCCATGAGAGATCTTGATGTATACCAGGGGAGGCCAAAGATAAGTCAATGGCCAAAAAGTTACCAGTACGATCATCTACACGAGTCGCTCTACCATCGTTCAGAAGACAGAGGTTGGACTGTAGTATTAGGTCGGCTACTTGCTCCCCACGACCATCGATCCTCAAGCTACCCCATTGATAGTGATGGGCGTTAAAATCGCCCAACACTAACTTATTTCCAGGTAGATGTTCCACTAGTGAATTTAAAGCATCACTATCAATGGGGCCATGTGGAGGACAGTACAGAGAGCAAATAGACAGATACGTGTTATTAAATTTTACTCTGCACGCAACAGCTTCCAGAGTAGAATTTAGAATCACTTCCGTTTGTGGGTGTGATTTGTGTGTGTAAATGGCAACTCCGTGACCTTCATATCTTCTATACGAGTGGTAGTGTTTGAACTGTGGAGGATCAGGACGATCCTCCAGGCGCGTCTCCTGTAAACAAACAACGTCTGGCCTGTGTATAGAAAGCAAGATTGCTATATTTTGTAACTTATTCCCAATACCTCTACAATTCCACTGTAGTATAGTGAATGCAGCGGTTTAAGATTTACGAGGGGGGCCAGTGTGTTTAGTTTTTTTATGCCGCCCGCCACCAGGCGAGTGGCTACCGGGGGACCTTTCCCGGTGCTTACTCGTGGAGATCTCCATATTGTCATCAATAACAAGGCTCCCAGAATCCACCGAGGAAGAGCTATTCTTTCTCTCCCTCGCTGGACCAGGAGCGGGAAGGACATGAGGACGTGACTGTTTGGTGAGGGTGGTCAAGTTAATTTTATCTGACTTGTCAGGCTTCTGTTTTGACCGCACTGACTGCGAAGGAGCAGCGGCAGCCTGAGAGTATGAAGTGGCTATAGGGATGTCTGTCAGAGAGTTGGAACGTACAGGAGGCTTAGGCTGAGAGGTATGGCGTGGGGCATGAGGAGCGAATGTAAGGTCAGTCTGTGTCTCCACCGTGCACATCACAGGACGGGACACAACCGCCGATGCATAGGAGATATTAGGTTTGGGAGTTGCATGCAACTCCTTCACCTTCTTCCTAGCATCGTAAAAGGATATGCCCTCAGTTGCCTTCACTGTGCAGACCTCTTTCTCCTCCTTCCACTTGGGACAAACCCGAGAGGAAGTGGGGTGAGCGCCCTGGCAGTGAAAGCAACATTCATTCTCTGATGTACAGTGGTCAGCAGAATGGCCTACAGCCGAACACTTGCCACACACTAGGTTAGAAGACCGACAAGCCTTTTCATGGTGTCCATATATCTGACATTTTGCACAACGAAGGGGGTTCGGGATGTATGGTCTGACATTGAAAATTTCGTATCCAACTTTCACATTGGCTGGAAGAGATACTTTTCCAAAAGTCAAAACAACTGTTGCGGTCTTTGTCCTTATACCTTCCGAAAATCTTGTAATAAACCTGGCCTCTATTACATCTTGCTGAGCAAGTTCCTGTACGATTTCTTCCTCTTCCATAGGCACCAGATCCCTGCAGGTGATAACACCCTTGCAGGAATTCATGGAGTGGGGGATCGTCGTCTGGACATCGTAACTGTGGAACTTCCTCAGTTTCAGCAAGTCTTTTACCTGGGCAGAATTGATTGTCTTTACCAAGAGATCTCCACTTGCAAGTTTTTTAACTTGTTCCACCTCACCTGCACACCCATCAATCACCTTCTTGATGATGAAGGGATTGAGACTGGACAGGGGAGTAGAACCAACCGCGTGAATGAGGACGAATGAGGCATTATGTACACTAATGTCAAGTGCTCGGGTCCGGGGCCGTTCAGTCAGGGGACAGTCCGTCCGTTGGTCAGTCGGGGGTCGGTCAGGACTACCTCCCCCCCTGAAGGGGGGGAGGCAGTAGGGGTGTCCGTCATAGTACTACTCCCCCCTAGAGGGGGAAGTGGGAAGAAGACGAGAAAACAAACAAGGGACAAACAACCCGGGGGAAAACACCTAAATCTGAGGTTGCCCTCTCAAACCACTCCAGGGAGGCCCGACCGTGTTGCTTCACGCCCCAGAGCGATCAGTGGGGGGGATCCTCCGTGGGCAATAAGCAAAGGTAAACTCACTATAACAGTACAGACACCTACTGTACCTAGCTAGAGGGAGGGGAGGAAAATGAGTACTAGCTAATCCTAACTTTATTTAAAAAACGCCCTAGTGGCGAAAAAACAAAACTAATGCCGGTGAGGCAACATTGCAGCTAGAGGAGAGCCAGAGAAACACGTCTGAACGCTCCGCGACCATGCATGAAAGTCCCAAACGGCTGCTGCTGTGTGTATATATATATATATATATATATATATATATATATATATATATATATATATACTGTGTGTATGTGTGTGTGTGTGTGTGTAATATCATAGTTACATTAGTTTAGACACTCAGGCAACAAGCTGATTTTACGTTTCATGTTTGTAGTTAGTTTGGTTTAACAGCAATACTTCAACAGGAACTTTTTTAATGACATTACATCATCTTATTATAACTATTCCAGCGTCACACATATTATATAATTATTGACACTCACAGTACTTTGAATTATTGAAGTAGTTCTGCTTTTCAGTTTACTGATTTCAGTGTTCGTTAATTATATGTATAATGTAGTTTAATGCTTCAGACATAATATATTAATTTATGTATATTGGAAATCTGTGATAAGAAAGTATAAACATTACATAATGTGTGTGCACACTTGTATAATAACGTCATCGGGTCTGACTTACCCTGCGGGTGGTGGCTGGTCATATAGTTGGCCACACACTTATACAGGTACAGGTACTGGTCCTGAGGGAAGGAGGAAGATCAGAATGAGTCTGTGGTGGGGGTGACGCAGACGCTGATGCTGGCAGGCTTAACACCTTCTTTCTGTGCTGTGGAGGACTTTGTAAAGATATATCAGCATACATAAATGCATACATACATACATACACACATGCATACATACACACGAACACATATTAAATATAGAAAGACAGATAGATAGATAGATAGGTAGGTAGATATAGTATAAATCCAATTCCACGTTTTCTGTAACGGTGTTTTTGTACAACTATTATCTCGGGATACAACTCTCAAGGAAATGTAATCATACAACACTGTGGTTTGCAGACTGACCTGAGATACGGGGGTGGTGGCAACTGAACTTAGTAATTCAGAGTCACTAGAAATTTCAGGTTAAACTTTATCAACAGCACATGAAAGATGACTATAATGGAAACACCTCTTACCACAATTCTAGATTTACTTATCGTGCTAAACCAACGGGAGAATGGCAGGGAACGACGAAAAGCCAGATATTAACAGTGGTTTTAGCGAGTGCACACACACACACACACACACACACACACACCTGCGTCAGCACCATGTGGGGGCGACACTGCCGCAGTGTCAGCAATGTCTGTCTGACGTTGAGCGTGGGGGCATCAGGGCGGGCCTCCACGCCGGCCATCAGGGTCCACAGGGCCAGAAACACGCCCGTCACGCCCGACCCGTCCCTGGGGATAGAGACGGGGAGGGAGGGACGGTGTTCAGGGACAGTGCCAGGGGCAGGGGGTGGGATTTAAACAGAAAAATGGGGGAGATGCTATGAATGAAGGAACAGGAATTATCCCTGACAAGTCCTGGGACACTTAGTTATGTGTGGATCTTACGACAGAAATATATCCTTAAGTCCGTGTTCATGAATGCAATTTTCTTAAACTGTACGCCACGGGCAGCGGAAGGAGTGGGAATATATTACTAAGGAAAGTGCTATCAATGAACAGGAATTACGCCGCTTAACAGTGGACACTAACTAATGCCTGGGTCTTTCTTCAGAAATATATATCTATTTAAACCCGTACAAATGAATGATGCTTCCTTAAATTCTACTCTTGCTGTCAGGAAGAAATCTATCATCGTCCGCCTAGGTACGGCCTAAGTCCTCTGTTACTCACCATGGGACGCATCCACACCAAACGATATGGACGAACCTTTGTCTTTGTTGACACACTGCATTGTATGAGGTTCCCTTTACAAAAAAAAAAAAAAAAAAAAAATGGCAAGCAGTGCCCAAGTGGCATCATGCAGTGTTTGCATGACAGCAAGCGCCATGTCATAATAATGTCCATGATAAGACCAATCCTTCTGTTTCGGTATAAACAGTTTTGTTTTGGTGCCAAAGTAGTGACATGTGAAAGTGTGTGTTGGCAGTTCTTGGCCAATGGACCTCAGTGAACGCCTTCCTTGTAACCTTTGTCTATGACTGGAGACCTTTTAAAGAAAAAACAAAAACAAAACGACAAAGCTGAACAAACGATAACAAAGCATGAAGCAACTGTGCTATTCAGTTATTAAGTTTGAAGCAATACTAAACTAGTTACCGTAGGTGTATAAAATGTTTCAATAACTTAGGTGGCAGGAGTCTTGGGTCATTTTAGGCCGTGTGTTAAAAGCAACATTATTCGAAGGAATGGGTTGCCGGAGGTTTTTCTGTTATTCCCGCAGACAAAGTCTAGAACATTAGCCCACTTGAGCCGGAATTATAGATGTCCGTCCGTCCGTACCTGTTGGCACTACAAAGGCCGTAACTGTGGACCGTTTGTCTTCAGGTGTCAAATGAATCCTCTCCACCTGACGGTATGACCTCCTGGAAGTGGTCAACACGCTCAGAGCAACCCTACTGTCACAATGATCAAAAGTGTTTTTATTTACAGGAGTATATGCACAGCAATCATGGCATTGGAAAGGTTAAAAATGCTGTAATATATTCCCTCGTCACAATGCTGATATTACCCACAAACACTGGCAACTTACTAGAAACTTTAAATACGCTCCTATCGCGAACTCATTAACTGGTGGAGGCAGTCAGTGCGGTGGGTAGGGAAGTAGATAGTTAGAAAGGTAGGTAGGTGGGGAGGTAGGTAGTTAGGTAGTTAAGGAGGAGGTAGTAAGCAGGTGGATGTGGTGGCAGGTACAGAAGTAGGCAGATAGGTAGGAAGGTCGGCAGGAAGGTAGGTAGAGGTGAAGGAAGACAAGTAGGGAGTCGGGTGGGTAGGTGGATAGGTGTGTAAATAGGCAGGGAGACAGGCAGAGAAATAAGGTGAGAAATGGACAGGGAGGTACGGTAGGTAAGGAGGTACTGTAGGTACTTTGGTAGATGTACAGGTTGGCAGGTGGATAAGTGTACATAGGCAGAAAGGCAGGAATAAGGAAGGCAGGTAGGTAGGTTAGGAGGGAGGGAGGGAGGGAGGTCGGGAAGGACGTAAGTAGAGATGTGGTAGGCAGGGATGAGGGTAGGGAGTCGACTGAGTGGGGAAGTAGGTAAGTAAGTAGACAGAGAAGTAACCAGGAAGGTCGGTATGTAGGAACGTCAGTAGGTAGGGACGTAGGGAAGTAAAAAAAAAAAAAAAACAAGAAGTGAGAGTTAATCCTGAATATGCTAAAGGAATAGTTTGCAGCCAAACTCCCGGTTAGACGTTCACAGCGTGTGACAGAGTGGCTGTAAAATATAAGATCATCGCATAACAAAGGATCCGCTATACACGGCAACGATTATATGAGACTTTGCCTTCCGGACCCTTGCAGGATATGTCAGGGACGCTGAGTGATTTCCTCTGATATAAATGATGTGCAGTGCAGCAGCCCCGTGTCCGGCCTTCCTGTGCCCCGACCATTCAAGGACACCAAAGGACCTCTGGGAATATATGGCCTGGCTGTTACCGTTGTTGTTGTTGTTGTTGCTGTTGTTTTTTTTCACAGCATTTAGGGATGGGATTATGAGAGATCAACACAAAGAATGATGGAATCGAGAGTGCACCTGGTGACCATGAATGGGATGTTTTTTTTTATTTATTTATTTTTTTTTTTTATGCGCGGAAGAAGGAATCAAAGGCCATGAGCCCGCAGTAACAGTTCCCTCCAAGAGAAAAACAAAATACAATAGAGAGCCAAATTCAAGATCCGATCATTTTGAGATGCCTGGACACACTGCGTTTGAAAGACTGGAGATCATAGGCAGCAGGAAATACAGATAGATGTGACATTATTTGTGTGATTTAAGCATAAAATTTTCTTGCCATTCGCTAAAGTGAATGGGATTCATATACACTAGTTTAGGCTCTGACAATGGTAATGAGCGACATGTCAGAAAGTGAGTATAAAAAAGAGTTAATTGATGGTTGATGACTCACAACGTGCTGTATTAGTGAATGAAGAAAAATATAAATTACCTGTAGATTATAAGTACCCCGAAGTGCCGTGGTTCAGTTAGTGAAACAAGAAATGACAGGGAATCAAACTATATATTTTGGGGAATGTTCAGCAGGAAGGTTCAGGGAAGAAACGCAGCGGAGTGCTGTGACGGACTGTGTAATGTATGTGCCTTAATGTGTAGCAGGCTGTATGATGTATCTGTAGGAGTTCACAGTGTAACTGTTGGGAGTTCTGCTGCGGTTAGATCAGACTATCTGCAAGTATGACAAAAACTGACCGGCTCTGAGTTATTCTGAGCTGCTGCCCTCTCTCGCGCACACACCTGTATCACTCAGCGTAGTAAACCAAGAAACCACCGCCTACTGAGTTCTGATTCTACACCTGCACCAGCTCCATCTATCAACTCTTGTTACATTGATTTAGAAAAGATAGACGATTACAGAGGTTCTTAGAGGACTGCAAGAGAATGTTAATGCATTCTTTAACATGGAGCTCTAAACTGTTTTGGCATCAACATGAAACGTTAGGAGTAGGAGTAGGTTGTGTGTAATGAATAGGATAAGAACGATAATGGAAATTCCTCAAGATGGGGAATAAGTAATATTACTACTCAGAGGTTGGAATAGTGTGTATTTTGATGGGATGGTTAAAACAGAGAGAACTGACGTTGCTAGTGTAATGTAGTGGGTGAGATGGAAAGATAGGAGGAGTCATTGAGCATCAGAAAGAAATACCTTAATAGGGTATGTGAAGGTAAAAAAGTGAGGTACATACGTAATGGACGAAGAACTAAAGAATGATATGAACTGATGAGTATGTAGGTATGGATGAAACCCTTGAGTTCATATATCAAACCCAAGAAAGGAGTACAGGAATAAGAAGAACAGGATGATGAATAAGAAAAGTGAAAAGCTCAAAACCGGAGGGAAAGAGCGCAAAGAAAAAAAAAAAAGTGGGAGAAGCAAGAAGGTAAAGGGAAATAAAACGAAATGGGAACGATCAGGCAGTAGCTGACAGAGTTGTTACCTGGTAAGGAGAGGACAAAGCAATACGAGAGGTAAAATCAGAGAATAGGTGGCTGCGAGTGCTGCTGCTGCTACTGCTGCTGGTGCTGCTGCTGCTGCTGATGATGATGATAATGATGATGATGATGATGATGATGATGAGGAGGAGGGGTAGGGGGAGGAGATGAGACAATACCTGCAGTGGACGAGGATGGGCGGAGAGGAGTGAGGGGTGCTGAGCCTGATGGCCGTGGTGAAGTCCAGCAGGAGGCCGGGAGAGCGAGGAACCCCTTCTTCAGGCCAGACGGTCAGGTGATACTGCTTCACTGACCGCTTGTCTGACCCCTGCCGCCGGTCACAAGACGGTACATCATCATCATCAACTCCCTAACCCTGTTTCCCACAATACTTATGGAGCACATGCAATACATGATAGGGAATAAAAAATAATCGTTGTAGTCTGACCTTGCACATCAAGATGAAGGAGTTGTCCGTCCACGGTTGTCATACTTTTTCTTATTATTTTACCGGCACCTTTTAAGAGTTCTTACATTTCCATATCATTAAAAATTTCAGGAAAATGTTCGCCAAAAATATGAATGACTAGAAAAAAAAGAGAAAAAAAAAGGAGGGGTTACTTATTTAACTGATATCCACCATTTTCTTTATAACACACAGGTGATCTTGTGCTAATTTTCAAACGAACGTTGGTTCTTGAATTACTGAAATAAATAAGGTACAACAATGTTCGAAAAACGAGAGGGATGATAAACTCCTAACACTGAACAAAGAATAAGTCACAATTAAATTATGACAACCGTGACTGAATCTGGAGACGATTCATTATTTCACCGGGAAGAGGTGAACACTGGACAGATTCATATCAGACTAACTATCTATATACCGACGGCACTGACATTAAAATGGTGGTTTTCCTCCAATTTCGTACCGGAATTCCTTTCGTCAAAACAGTGAAATCATTATGGCGAACATCTTCACCAAAACAAAGGTCTGCTGAAAGTACAGGCGGCGAAGGAAAAAAAATACTATTGTACATGGCAACAAAATGCTAAAATCATATATATAACCACAGTTTATGCATACTTCCGTCTAAGGTAAATCATCCCACAAATCAGCTCCAACAGTGACCCTAATATCAGCATAAATGCCTCAGACTCACCTTAACGAGCTGCAGGTATCGGACTGTGTGCAGGGAACTCTTCTCCTCCAGCTTGTATTGGATGCTGAGCTGGCCGAACTGCCTCCAGTCATCACGGTATTCTGGCCAGTACTGACAACACACCTCCTGTGCCACCACACACCACACCACACCGTTAACAATGATTAGTCGCTACTTTGTCACAAACTGTCATATACTATACATGTCTGATTACATCTATGACCGGCTTATCGACTGGGACGGTGCGTTAATTATCCTAACTTTTGTCGAACAATAATAAGTAGATATACTATAGGGTCTTGGGGATATATGGAGGAATATCCTACTTCTCTGTCATGACAGATTTTTTGAGGTAGAAGTCTCGACGTGGAGACAACAGTCCGTTTACACACTTGGTTCGCATCCTAAAAGAGTCTGGAGATATATTTTTTATTGTCAGCTGCCAGGAAGGTAAGATGATTGTCTAGGGTACACGAAACGGTCCGGACTTGGATAGCCTGGCCCTGCGCCCTCCTACGCTGTAGACAACAGTTTTGGGACAGAACTCTAACTTAACAACTTTAGAAATTTCCTAATGCCTCCTTCTGATTTATTTTGCACACTACACCTCAATATCGTTTACATGTTACTGATGCAAACTATGTCAGTATTAAATAAGATATATATAATACAGAAGTGTTGAGATACGGAAGTTGTTGTATAGGACTACATAATAGATAGATAGATAAATAGATAGATAGAGAGACAGATAGAAGCAGGAAGTCAAATGATGAGAAGGTGTTGTGTTTGCGAGAAGCGAGCAGCGCTAAACGCTTACACGGGGGAAAGCTGACGACAGCGGCCAGTAAGGAGATGATTCAGTTAGCTGTCAGCAGTCCTCTCGTGAGAAAGATCTAGTCCACCCACGAGGAACACATGTGACACACCCCTGCTATACCAGAATTTAGGAAAGAGAGCTCAGACCTAGATTAGCCACCGAACAGGCTAGACAGAAGGAGACAAGCGACCCTAGAGAGAGGTCGAGACGGAGATTAGCTTGAGAACAGAGAGAGAGAGAGAGATAGCGAGACAGGGAGGTAGCTACCCAGGACTTATACTATTATACCTGTTTAATATTTCCAAGACAAATAAAAATAGTCCCATACTATTCTTTACCTCTCCCGTCACTACATGACATCTGGTGGGGAAACTACTACAAGATATAAAAGCCGCTCGACCACAAGTCTAAAATATACTTCTCTACAATTAACTACAAAGTCTTTATGACATTTGGTAGCAGCGAACGTATACGAACCTCGTCTACGAATCAACATTAAATTCCTACAAAATATCAAGATTGACAACAACCAACAATATCAGCTCCTGCCCCCTCCGTCTCCCAGATCATTACGCTGATGCAGAGGTCAAGAGATCACTTGACGCCTTGCAAGTAGCTTAACGACAAATCAGCAAATCTGCGGACATCGTCTCCGAATTAAAAGCAAATTTCTACAAAAGCAACCGAGACTACAAGGTTAGCTCCAGTTCTACAAAGTCTACAGCCATCTACAATCAACTACAATTAACAACTCTACGTCGTCTGTATAATCTTCTACACGCACCTACAAGTAGCGGCGGTCTTCATCCCACACCGAATAAATCACTAGAGAAAAGGACAGAGAAAACTTCCACATAGAATAAAGGGAACAAACAAACGAAGAGTGAGACACGATTTACAACTCATCTTACTCACTCGTCTTCACTCAAGTTACTCATCGCTACTCATTCACTCACCACAGCTACCAGTGTGGGAAGCCGACGTCACCATGTGCTGAGATGACATCACAACGCGAGTCTGCCATGCCAAGCAACGTGTGACGGACACCAGGCACTTCTCACCCACTACTCATTACTCATTATTCACATAGCTCCTACTCATATTCACTTATTTTCACAGTTAAGTTGGAAATTCGACGTTCTATGTTGAGGTTTGCCTGGGACAGCCGTTAACCACTACAAATACCAGGCCATGGAGTTTCCTGAGTAATATCGTCCATCAACACACCACTAGAATTATCAAGAGATCTTCAATCAAACCTGTATTTTCTTCCGAGATCGACTTTTGTAACGACACACCTCTACGATCTGTATCAAGTGGGTAAAATTATACTTGCTCATTTCTTCTCAGTGCTAAAATTAGCTATATTCAACTTATTTAATCATCTAGTTTGCTAGGACATAAATAAACAAGAGGCGTATTTCATAACATCATATCTTAATGACAGGAATATTTTCGCAACCACCCACGTTAATACCAGATGACACACAAATTGCCACAACATCAGACTCACAATTAAGAGACAGCCCACCCATTGTACAACCCACACCACACGTTATAGATAAGGAAACAAATACGGGAGTTTCGGATGATGAGTGGGAAACCCCTTCAGATGTTGAGAGTATCGACTTCGCAGCTGCCTTAAATACGTATGCCAATATACTTAACAGGGTTCACCGGTCCGGTCATACATATTCTACCATTCCCTCACATAACGATAAACTCGTACAAGTTGAATTAACAGGGCAATCATTAAAGATGAATCAAGAAACAAATACTGCTGATCTAAAAACCACACCTCACGTTTTTGTGTATCACGAGGATAAGACTGCCCCAAAATTCTCTGGCACAGACAAGGATCGCATTGATGTCATTTCATTAATCAGTCAGTGCGAACAAATGTTCATCAAGCGCCACATACTAGATGAACAAGAGAAAATTGCTATTTTTTCATCTTGCATAAGCCAGGAAAGATGTCCAGCAAGCAATTTATTGCGCTCCGATAAGCTACATCGTGCTAGGACATATGATGAATTTAAAACTGAATTTCTGAAGAAATTTTCTGGAGGTATGAACTTCTTGCCAGGTATAATTCCAGAATTACATAAAATTGTAGATCTTGTAAGGGAGCACACTACAAACCATGTGCTCAGTGAAATAACTGCTGATGTCTCCACAATCAAGAGAACCCTATTAGCTACTCTGGAGAATTCTAAGTGGATAACAGATGATGGAAAGATGTCCCCAGACCTCGTCGTGGACATCATTGGTTATGTAGCTGCCTTGTGTAAATTACCTGATAGAACCCTTAAGATCGCCAAAACAATCGCGTACATCCCTGGAATGTGCTTACTAGACTTAATGAACGAGGTAGAGATGCAGTGCAGTAAAGCAGGTGTGGTCGACACACATGCACATTCTGGTAGAATCAGGGTACCTGAGACAGTATCAGCTGTGAAAACATCAACACCGACCCCAAACAGAGAACAAAATCGATCGCGACCTGAAATGAGGCAGTCCAAACAGACAAAGACGCCTAGACCTCGTTCCCACACGCCTTCCTACAGGCAGTTTCATAAGTTTTCGCGCAGCCCGAGCAGGTCTCGCGCTATAAACAACACTTTTTATGGGAAATCACCTCGTAGGTCACAGTCAAGGGATAGGTCCATTCTGTGTCATTACTGTGCAAAACCAGGACACACAAGGTATGAATGCTTTATCAAGGCAAAAGAGGATAATCAAAAGACACAAGGGTTTGGTCCTTACTGTAGGCATCATAGATACCAAGGGCACTGGACTAGTGATTGCAAAACAGTAGAAAAAATTGTGTCTATGTTCAAATCGGGGGAAGACCAAGTCATGACAAAAAACGAACAAACATAAAAAAGAACAAGGTTAAACTTCACATAGGAGGCATGTTGGGAAATGAGTGTATCTTGATACCAGCTGTATGTGAGGATCAAAACGTTTCCTTATTTTTAGATACAGGCTCTCCAGTGAACTTAATAACACATGAAGAACTAAATAGAATTCTTAAAAATAAAAAGAAAGTAACTTTTCTGGATGAAGCTGATTTAGAATTAAACACAGTAGATGGTCAAGAGATTACAGTAAAAGGTATGATAAGATTAAATCTCAGTTTCACAGAAACTACAAGACCATTCTCTGCATTGTTCTATATCGTTGAAAACTTAGCAATTAAAGCTCATATGTTACTGGGCTTAAGATCCATGAGAACTGAGAACATAACTATACTCCCACAAATGAATGGAATAGACTTTGATAATGAATTTATAGAGGAAATAACTTCAGAGCCCTCACCGATTGGTAGAAGAGAGCCAAAAAGAATTGGTAATATTAAAGGCTTAAACAAACATACACAAATAGATGAGTGTATAGATCCACTTACACCAGCAACCCCATCCTCCAGAATGAGTGACCCAGCTAACAGTACTGATTTATCAATTTTTCCAGCCCATCTCACTAATGATTTGGTTATACCACCTAATTCATACATGAAGGTTACCATAAAGAGCAAATTACGGAATAGTACTGTTCTTGTCTTAGAAGAATTATGTAAAGTAAAGGGATTGTCAGTAGAAAACGCATTATGTCATACGAACGACGAAGGGCTAACTCAGATATTCATTATTAATCACATGAATGGGGAAGTTCAGTTGAAGAAGGGAACTTGCATAGTTAATATTGAAAAATGTTTCGCCCCTGTAAAGGAAATAAATATTGGTGGAGTAACAAGTGAGATAAAATCTACGGATAGAGAAAGAATAAAGAGAATTTAATTCACTCAGGTGAATTTGACGAAGAAAATGATTTGTTAACCCTGCTGGAAACACACAGGGACACCGTAGCCTTGCCCGGAGAACGATTAGGGTGTACTAACTTGATTAATCACATGATTAATGTGCACCCAGAAACACCACCAATTTTCGTACCAGCTTATCGCATACCACACTCCCAACGTACACTTGCTAATCAGTATGTCGATGAAATGTTAAAGCTTGGAATTATTGAGCCTTCAGTTTCTCCGTGGAACGCTCCCCTTTTCTTTGTGCCCAAGAGAAATGGAGAAATGCGTGCGGTAGTAGATTACCGTAAACTAAATAATCACACCATCCCAGACAGATTTCCCATGCCATTGCTAAGTGATGTTCTACAGAATATTGGTCCTGAGAATAATATATTCTCGACCATCGATCTCCTAAACGGATACTATCAGATTCCGGTATCTCAGGAGTCACGTAAATACACTGCCTTTTCAACAAACAGAGGCCATTATCAATATACAAGAATGCCAATGGGACTGAGGACAGCCCCTGGTACGTTCCAGCGTCTTATGAATTACGTATTGTCCGGAATTTTAGGACAAGGAATATTTGTTTATCTTGACGATATTATTATCGCAACGAAGAATATTAAGGATCATCTCAGGAAATTAGACTTACTCTTACAAAAGCTTAGTGATGCTGGATTAAAAATTAAACTTTCTAAATGCAAATTTTGCTTTAAGGAAATAAATTTCTTAGGCCACAAATTAAGCTCTGATGGTATTCACACCACTGATGACAAAATACAGGCAGTGAGAGATTTTCCTGAACCCACTACGACTGACGAAGTTAGACAATTTTTAGGTCTGGCTGGGTACTATAGGTCCTTCGTACCACAGTTCTCTCATATAGCCTTCCCTCTATTCCAACTACTCAAAAAAGATGCTGTATTCCAATGGGAAGAAGAACAAAAAAGGGCATTTAACAATCTAAAAATTAAACTAACGAATGCACCTTGTTTAGCATATCCAGATTACACGAAATCATTTCTTATTTGTACAGACGCATCAGTTAAAGGATTAGGGGCTGTACTGATGCAGGAAGATAAAAGAGGAAAGAATCAACCAATTGCATTTGCCAGCAGACAAACAAGAGGTGCAGAAAAAATTATAGCACTACAGACTTAGAGGCACTTGCAGTGATTTTTGCATTACAAAAGTTTCGAGATTTGGTATATGGTTACGAAATCCACTTATTCACCGACCATAAACCACTGGTGGGTATGTTTAAAGAAAAACTCCTTTCTGGGAGGAGAGCAAGATGGAAATGTACAGTTGAAAACTACAGTGTACAAATACATTATATACAAGGTAAAATGAATATAGTAGCTGACGCATTATCTAGGAACCCGAACACAATTCAGGTTGCGGCGTTAGATCTCAAAGGAAATATCCCAAACCACGAGGATATCGCAAAGGCACAAAGACTTGACCCAGTATGGTCAAAAGTAATATACAAGTTAGAAAGTGGAGATGACATACAATTACCCAAACTGCATGTCCCACTTGAACAATTCACAATGGTCAATAATACATTATACAAAATTAACTCTAAACAACCAAAACGCCAAAGAAATACTAACCAGTTGGTAGTACCTAATGACATGATACCCCAAGTATTACGAATGATACACGACAGCCCACATGCAGGACACCCTGGAAAGGATAAGACATTCAACCAAGCCCAGCTATTATATTACTGGCCTTCATTACGAAGAGATATACACAATCATATAGAAAGATGCGAATCATGTGCGAAACACAAAGGATACCCAATCACACCTGCACCGATGGGTAATTACCCAGTACCACATCAACCATGGGACGTTGTCGCTGTTGATTTACTCAAGTTGCCATTATCATACAATGATAACCTATACTTATTCGTAGCAACGGATCATTTTTCCCGTTATGTCATTTTAGCTCCAATTAAAGATAAGACAGCAGAGACAGTAGCAAAGGCAATAACAGATAATGTAATATGTCGCTTTACTACCCCAAAGGTATTAATAAGTGATAATGGAGGAGAATTTAATTCTGAGATCTTACAAGAAATATGTAAACAATACAACATTAAAAAGGTTAACGTTTTGGCCTATCACCCAGCATCGAATGGGTTGGTAGAGAGACAAAATAAAAAGGTATTAGATGTGCTACGACACATTCTCAGTGAAAATTATGCGAGCTGGGATGATTGGATTCCCAGAGTAGAGGCCTCCATTAATGGGTCTATAAATAAATCCATTGGTGACACACCACATTTCATTATATATGGCACGGATAAAAAATTACCATATGAGCTCCTAGAAGGTGACAGCATGCCTATTTACAATTACGATGATTACTCTAAACTCCGTTTACGTGAATTCCAGGACATACACAAAAGAGTACAAAAACAATTAACGATGTCCAAGGAAGAAATGACGGAGGCATTTAACAAAAAGGCAAAAGATTCACCTATCAGCTTAGGAGACATTGTTTACGGAGTCATTCATACGAGAGACAATAAATTATCCCCTAAATTTGAGGGCCCATACAGAGTAATTAACATAAAGGCAAAGTTTTAATTAAGTCACTTTCAAGTGGCGAGGAAAAACAAGTTCATATTGACCATTTAAAACGAGTTTCAAGGGAATTATCACATAATTATTCAGCCTCGGATACAACCGAACAGGTGAACGTACCTCAAGAAACCAAGCAAGAACACAACAATGATTACAAAAAGAAATTAAGGTCATATACCAAACAATCGAACATAGGTGCAACTATTCCAATGAAATCTACAGTACATCATTTACGAGAATTAAATATCGATTTAAACTCCTTCTATAAATGAAATAACAGCCAACCGTAACGCACATCATCACTATCATCAACCACAGCTTTATAGGAAATTAATAGATTTTTTTTTTTTCGGTAGGTTACGATGAAGGGACTTATGCTATGGATTCTCCTATACATAGTAAGAGTATATGCGCACCTAGACCCCAAGCATATAGTACGACAAGGATGCCTCATAGCTCCAACGGCCACGACTACAATCGTCAAGGATGTCATGAGTACTGAAATAAGTCTAGATTACTTGTATGACTTACCTACTTATATAGAAAGACTTGCGACGCCGATGCGAACTCTGGACTTCAAGATAGGGAATTATGTTTCACAATCACATATCACCAAGGAAGTGGATGAAATGGTGAAGTTAGCGAAATGGAAACTAGAACAGGCGAAGTCAACTATGCTCGTCATGATCCAAGATCTCCCATCTTCTGGAACAGAGGTGCTGAGCGACAGGAACAACATCACACGTACTCGCCAAAAGCGCGGTTTGTTCGATCTGGGCGGCGCAATTCTTGGGAACATCTTTGGATTGGCTACAGAGGATGACCTTAAAGAAATAAACAAAAAATTTAATAAGATAGCTCAGGTACTAACATACCAAGATAAATTCATCACAGGACAGAACTTGGCAATGAAAACAATTGTGAAAAATCTGAAACAAGCAGAAAACGTAGCTCTCGAGAGTATAGATAAAATAAATAACTTGGAGGGTAACGTTACCCTTTTCCAGCACTTCTCCATCATCACAGAACATATTGACACGATTCTACTACAATTAGAGAACACTAGAGATCATTTCAGGGCACTTATGCAAGGAATTTCGAATGCTGGTGATGGCAAGATCACAAATGACTTACTCCCAGTTCATGAGCTACGTCAGATAGTTAGTCAAGGCATACATAAACATAAATTGAAGCCATTGTTCCGCAGTAGGGAATTTATGCAATATTACCCGTACTTGGAAGCAACACTAACACCCACATCAGTGATAGTTCATGTACCATTCATCACGGAAGACCTGTTCACAGTATACCAAATACACCCCTTCCCCTATAGAAACAACAACACTTTAGTCATCATCAACATCAACACAGACACCGAACTCATCATGGTCTCCAAGAGACGAGACACTGTCACTTTCGCAAGTGAGTCAACGATTGAGCGAAAGTGCCGCACATCCTTACATGCTGTTCATCTTTGTCCTGCGTACATTTTCACGTTTCAGCCTACTGATACGGTCCCTTGTGAAATGGCTATCATCAGCAATAACAATATTCATCATCATTGCAACTTCACTTTTGCTCCAGATAAACTTGTACACCATCAACGCATTGGACACTCGCAGTTTTTTTATTTCCCTCATAACACATCCAGTTAACATAGTCTGTCCAGATATACCACCATCTCATACATCAGCCTCAGGATTATACATAGCACCAGACTACTGTGCGGTATTTACACCATCCATGTCTACTTTTTCCACCATCAATCACTACGCCATCCTCAATCATACACACAAACATTTCCACCCACTGCCTGATATGGACTTAAACATGAGCACAAGTATTAAGCTGACTTCACCTAAGTTTGAAACTATGCAGCTGATCAATGAAACAATGAAGCCCTGGGAAGATTTGAGTTTGAGTATGTTCAACCCATATTATGTGTATAGCCAAGCACCTTCTGTTTTCATAATTATCTGCATTGTGGTTGCAGTAATGCTGTTGGCCATGCACAGAATGCATGCAAGAATTGCTAATTTGGAGTCATTGTTTAGTGGGGGGAGAGTTAACATCACAGTTAACCACCCTGAATGAAGTGTATATATTTTGTATATAGTATTAATTATATATATAAAAAAAAAAAATAATAATAATAATAATAATAATAATAATAATAACACAAAGAAGAATGACCCATATATGGCAGACCAGTACCATTATCTTTAAATGAAATATTAGTAACTCTTACAATAATCTTAATTTTAAACTATTTTTATTCTTGCATGTATGCATTTCACTATAATAACCCAAGTACATACTGTATTACAGTTAAATAATTTACTTTAATGCATTTATTCCAATATGTATTCAACTTATTTAAAATGTAATATTACTGAATAATCACTATTTACTATGAATAATATATGTATACAATATTCATACAATTATGTTACTTTACAATATTATGTATTTCACTTAATTAGCTTATAAGTTCATTATAATGTGTATGTAGTATGTATTAATATATATTAACTATTAAATGTCGATGGTACGTCATTTTCGCGCGGCCGAGCAAATATAGGACTACATAATAGATAGATAGATAAATAGATAGATAGAGAGACAGATAGAAGCAGGAAGTCAAATGATGAGAAGGTGTTGTGTTTGCGAGAAGCGAGCAGCGCTAAACGCTTACACGGGGAAAGCTGACGACAGCGGCCAGTAAGGAGATGATTCAGTTAGCTGTCAGCAGTCCTCTCGTGAGAAAGATCTAGTCCACCCACGAGGAACACATGTGACACACCCCTGCTATACCAGAATTTAGGAAAGAGAGCTCAGACCTAGATTAGCCACCGAACAGGCTAGACAGAAGGAGACAAGCGACCCTAGAGAGAGGTCGAGACGGAGATTAGCTTGAGAACAGAGAGAGAGAGAGATAGCGAGACAGGAGGTAGCTACCCAGGACTTATACTATTATACCTGTTTAATATTTCCAAGACAAATAAAAATAGTCCCATACTATTCTTTACCTCTCCCGTCACTACATGACATCTGGTGGGGAAACTACTACAAGATATAAAAGCCGCTCGACCACAAGTCTAAAATATACTTCTCTACAATTAACTACAAAGTCTTTATGACATTTGGTAGCAGCGAACGTATACGAACCTCGTCTACGAATCAACATTAAATTCCTACAAAATATCAAGATTGACAACAACCAACAATATCAGCTCCTGCCCCCTCCGTCTCCCAGATCATTACGCTGATGCAGAGGTCAAGAGATCACTCGACGCCTTGCAAGTAGCTTAACGACAAATCAGCAAATCTGCGGACATCGTCTCCGAATTAAAAGCAAATTTCTACAAAAGCAACCGAGACTACAAGGTTAGCTCCAGTTCTACAAAGTCTACAGCCATCTACAATCAACTACAATTAACAACTCTACGTCGTCTGTATAATCTTCTACACGCACCTACAAGTAGCGGCGGTCTTCATCCCACACCGAATAAATCACTAGAGAAAAGGACAGAGAAAACTTCCACATAGAATAAAGGGAACAAACAAACGAAGAGTGAGACACGATTTACAACTCATCTTACTCACTCGTCTTCACTCAAGTTACTCATCGCTACTCATTCACTCACCACAGCTACCAGTGTGGGAAGCCGACGTCACCATGTGCTGAGATGACATCACAACGCGAGTCTGCCATGCCAAGCAACGTGTGACGGACACCAGGCACTTCTCACCCACTACTCATTACTCATTATTCACATAGCTCCTACTCATATTCACTTATTTTCACAGTTAAGTTGGAAATTCGACGTTCTATGTTGAGGTTTGCCTGGGACAGCCGTTAACCACTACAAATACCAGGCCATGGAGTTTCCTGAGTAATATCGTCCATCAACACACCACTAGAATTATCAAGAGATCTTCAATCAAACCTGTATTTTCTTCCGAGATCGACTTTTGTAACGACACACCTCTACGATCTGTATCAAGTGGGTAAAATTATACTTGCTCATTTCTTCTCAGTGCTAAAATTAGCTATATTCAACTTATTTAATCATCTAGTTTGCTAGGACATAAATAAACAAGAGGCGTATTTCATAACATCATATCTTAATGACAGGAATATTTTCGCAACCACCCACGTTAATACCAGATGACACACAAATTGCCACAACATCAGACTCACAATTAAGAGACAGCCCACCCATTGTACAACCCACACCACACGTTATAGATAAGGAAACAAATACGGGAGTTTCGGATGATGAGTGGGAAACCCCTTCAGATGTTGAGAGTATCGACTTCGCAGCTGCCTTAAATACGTATGCCAATATACTTAACAGGGTTCACCGGTCCGGTCATACATATTCTACCATTCCCTCACATAACGATAAACTCGTACAAGTTGAATTAACAGGGCAATCATTAAAGATGAATCAAGAAACAAATACTGCTGATCTAAAAACCACACCTCACGTTTTTGTGTATCACGAGGATAAGACTGCCCCAAAATTCTCTGGCACAGACAAGGATCGCATTGATGTCATTTCATTAATCAGTCAGTGCGAACAAATGTTCATCAAGCGCCACATACTAGATGAACAAGAGAAAATTGCTATTTTTTCATCTTGCATAAGCCAGGAAAGATGTCCAGCAAGCAATTTATTGCGCTCCGATAAGCTACATCGTGCTAGGACATATGATGAATTTAAAACTGAATTTCTGAAGAAATTTTCTGGAGGTATGAACTTCTTGCCAGGTATAATTCCAGAATTACATAAAATTGTAGATCTTGTAAGGGAGCACACTACAAACCATGTGCTCAGTGAAATAACTGCTGATGTCTCCACAATCAAGAGAACCCTATTAGCTACTCTGGAGAATTCTAAGTGGATAACAGATGATGGAAAGATGTCCCCAGACCTCGTCGTGGACATCATTGGTTATGTAGCTGCCTTGTGTAAATTACCTGATAGAACCCTTAAGATCGCCAAAACAATCGCGTACATCCCTGGAATGTGCTTACTAGACTTAATGAACGAGGTAGAGATGCAGTGCAGTAAAGCAGGTGTGGTCGACACACATGCACATTCTGGTAGAATCAGGGTACCTGAGACAGTATCAGCTGTGAAAACATCAACACCGACCCCAAACAGAGAACAAAATCGATCGCGACCTGAAATGAGGCAGTCCAAACAGACAAAGACGCCTAGACCTCGTTCCCACACGCCTTCCTACAGGCAGTTTCATAAGTTTTCGCGCAGCCCGAGCAGGTCTCGCGCTATAAACAACACTTTTTATGGGAAATCACCTCGTAGGTCACAGTCAAGGGATAGGTCCATTCTGTGTCATTACTGTGCAAAACCAGGACACACAAGGTATGAATGCTTTATCAAGGCAAAAGAGGATAATCAAAAGACACAAGGGTTTGGTCCTTACTGTAGGCATCATAGATACCAAGGGCACTGGACTAGTGATTGCAAAACAGTAGAAAAAATTGTGTCTATGTTCAAATCGGGGGAAGACCAAGTCATGACAAAAAACGAACAAACATAAAAAAGAACAAGGTTAAACTTCACATAGGAGGCATGTTGGGAAATGAGTGTATCTTGATACCAGCTGTATGTGAGGATCAAAACGTTTCCTTATTTTTAGATACAGGCTCTCCAGTGAACTTAATAACACATGAAGAACTAAATAGAATTCTTAAAAATAAAAAGAAAGTAACTTTTCTGGATGAAGCTGATTTAGAATTAAACACAGTAGATGGTCAAGAGATTACAGTAAAAGGTATGATAAGATTAAATCTCAGTTTCACAGAAACTACAAGACCATTCTCTGCATTGTTCTATATCGTTGAAAACTTAGCAATTAAAGCTCATATGTTACTGGGCTTAAGATCCATGAGAACTGAGAACATAACTATACTCCCACAAATGAATGGAATAGACTTTGATAATGAATTTATAGAGGAAATAACTTCAGAGCCCTCACCGATTGGTAGAAGAGAGCCAAAAGAATTGGTAATATTAAAGGCTTAAACAAACATACACAAATAGATGAGTGTATAGATCCACTTACACCAGCAACCCCATCCTCCAGAATTAGTGACCCAGCTAACAGTACTGATTTATCAATTTTTCCAGCCCATCTCACTAATGATTTGGTTATACCACCTAATTCATACATGAAGGTTACCATAAAGAGCAAATTACGGAATAGTACTGTTCTTGTCTTAGAAGAATTATGTAAAGTAAAGGGATTGTCAGTAGAAAACGCATTATGTCATACGAACGACGAAGGGCTAACTCAGATATTCATTATTAATCACATGAATGGGGAAGTTCAGTTGAAGAAGGGAACTTGCATAGTTAATATTGAAAAATGTTTCGCCCCTGTAAAGGAAATAAATATTGGTGGAGTAACAAGTGAGATAAAATCTACGGATAGAGAAAGAATAAAGAGAATTTAATTCACTCAGGTGAATTTGACGAAGAAAATGATTTGTTAACCCTGCTGGAAACACACAGGGACACCGTAGCCTTGCCCGGAGAACGATTAGGGTGTACTAACTTGATTAATCACATGATTAATGTGCACCCAGAAACACCACCAATTTTCGTACCAGCTTATCGCATACCACACTCCCAACGTACACTTGCTAATCAGTATGTCGATGAAATGTTAAAGCTTGGAATTATTGAGCCTTCAGTTTCTCCGTGGAACGCTCCTTTTCTTTGTGCCCAAGAGAAATGGAGAAATGCGTGCGGTAGTAGATTACCGTAAACTAAATAATCACACCATCCCAGACAGATTTCCCATGCCATTGCTAAGTGATGTTCTACAGAATATTGGTCCTGAGAATAATATATTCTCGACCATCGATCTCCTAAACGGATACTATCAGATTCCGGTATCTCAGGAGTCACGTAAATACACTGCCTTTTCAACAAACAGAGGCCATTATCAATATACAAGAATGCCAATGGGACTGAGGACAGCCCCTGGTACGTTCCAGCGTCTTATGAATTACGTATTGTCCGGAATTTTAGGACAAGGAATATTTGTTTATCTTGACGATATTATTATCGCAACGAAGAATATTAAGGATCATCTCAGGAAATTAGACTTACTCTTACAAAAGCTTAGTGATGCTGGATTAAAAATTAAACTTTCTAAATGCAAATTTTGCTTTAAGGAAATAAATTTCTTAGGCCACAAATTAAGCTCTGATGGTATTCACACCACTGATGACAAAATACAGGCAGTGAGAGATTTTCCTGAACCCACTACGACTGACGAAGTTAGACAATTTTTAGGTCTGGCTGGGTACTATAGGTCCTTCGTACCACAGTTCTCTCATATAGCCTTCCCTCTATTCCAACTACTCAAAAAAGATGCTGTATTCCAATGGGAAGAAGAACAAAAAAGGGCATTTAACAATCTAAAAATTAAACTAACGAATGCACCTTGTTTAGCATATCCAGATTACACGAAATCATTTCTTATTTGTACAGACGCATCAGTTAAAGGATTAGGGGCTGTACTGATGCAGGAAGATAAAAGAGGAAAGAATCAACCAATTGCATTTGCCAGCAGACAAACAAGAGGTGCAGAAAAAAATTATAGCACTACAGACTTAGAGGCACTTGCAGTGATTTTTGCATTACAAAAGTTTCGAGATTTGGTATATGGTTACGAAATCCACTTATTCACCGACCATAAACCACTGGTGGGTATGTTTAAAGAAAAACTCCTTTCTGGGAGGAGAGCAAGATGGAAATGTACAGTTGAAAACTACAGTGTACAAATACATTATATACAAGGTAAAATGAATATAGTAGCTGACGCATTATCTAGGAACCCGAACACAATTCAGGTTGCGGCGTTAGATCTCAAAGGAAATATCCCAAACCACGAGGATATCGCAAAGGCACAAAGACTTGACCCAGTATGGTCAAAAGTAATATACAAGTTAGAAAGTGGAGATGACATACAATTACCCAAACTGCATGTCCCACTTGAACAATTCACAATGGTCAATAATACATTATACAAAATTAACTCTAAACAACCAAAACGCCAAAGAAATACTAACCAGTTGGTAGTACCTAATGACATGATACCCCAAGTATTACGAATGATACACGACAGCCCACATGCAGGACACCCTGGAAAGGATAAGACATTCAACCAAGCCCAGCTATTATATTACTGGCCTTCATTACGAAGAGATATACACAATCATATAGACAGATGCGAATCATGTGCGAAACACAAAGGATACCCAATCACACCTGCACCGATGGGTAATTACCCAGTACCACATCAACCATGGGACGTTGTCGCTGTTGATTTACTCAAGTTGCCATTATCATACAATAATAACCTATACTTATTCGTAGCAACGGATCATTTTTCCCGTTATGTCATTTTAGCTCCAATTAAAGATAAGACAGCAGAGACAGTAGCAAAGGCAATAACAGATAATGTAATATGTCGCTTTACTACCCCAAAGGTATTAATAAGTGATAATGGAGGAGAATTTAATTCTGAGATCTTACAAGAAATATGTAAACAATACAACATTAAAAAGGTTAACGTTTTGGCCTATCACCCAGCATCGAATGGGTTGGTAGAGAGACAAAATAAAAAGGTATTAGATGTGCTACGACACATTCTCAGTGAAAATTATGCGAGCTGGGATGATTGGATTCCCAGAGTAGAGGCCTCCATTAATGGGTCTATAAATAAATCCATTGGTGACACACCACATTTCATTATATATGGCACGGATAAAAAATTACCATATGAGCTCCTAGAAGGTGACAGCATGCCTATATACAATTACGATGATTACTCTAAACTCCGTTTACGTGAATTCCAGGACATACACAAAAGAGTACAAAAACAATTAACGATGTCCAAGGAAGAAATGACGGAGGCATTTAACAAAAAGGCAAAAGATTCACCTATCAGCTTAGGAGACATTGTTTACGGAGTCATTCATACGAGAGACAATAAATTATCCCCTAAATTTGAGGGCCCATACAGAGTAATTAACATAAAGGCAAACAAAGTTTTAATTAAGTCACTTTCAAGTGGCGAGGAAAAACAAGTTCATATTGACCATTTAAAACGAGTTTCAAGGGAATTATCACATAATTATTCAGCCTCGGATACAACCGAACAGGTGAACGTACCTCAAGAAACCAAGCAAGAACACAACAATGATTACAAAAAGAAATTAAGGTCATATACCAAACAATCGAACATAGGTGCAACTATTCCAATGAAATCTACAGTACATCATTTACGAGAATTAAATATCGATTTAAACTCCTTCTATAAATGAAATAACAGCCAACCGTAACGCACATCATCACTATCATCAACCACAGCTTTATAGGAAATTAATAGATTTTTTTTTTTTTTCGGTAGGTTACGATGAAGGGACTTATGCTATGGATTCTCCTATACATAGTAAGAGTATATGCGCACCTAGACCCCAAGCATATAGTACGACAAGGATGCCTCATAGCTCCAACGGCCACGACTACAATCGTCAAGGATGTCATGAGTACTGAAATAAGTCTAGATTACTTGTATGACTTACCTACTTATATAGAAAGACTTGCGACGCCGATGCGAACTCTGGACTTCAAGATAGGGAATTATGTTTCACAATCACATATCACCAAGGAAGTGGATGAAATGGTGAAGTTAGCGAAATGGAAACTAGAACAGGCGAAGTCAACTATGCTCGTCATGATCCAAGATCTCCCATCTTCTGGAACAGAGGTGCTGAGCGACAGGAACAACATCACACGTACTCGCCAAAAGCGCGGTTTGTTCGATCTGGGCGGCGCAATTCTTGGGAACATCTTTGGATTGGCTACAGAGGATGACCTTAAAGAAATAAACAAAAAATTTAATAAGATAGCTCAGGTACTAACATACCAAGATAAATTCATCACAGGACAGAACTTGGCAATGAAAACAATTGTGAAAAATCTGAAACAAGCAGAAAACGTAGCTCTCGAGAGTATAGATAAAATAAATAACTTGGAGGGTAACGTTACCCTTTTCCAGCACTTCTCCATCATCACAGAACATATTGACACGATTCTACTACAATTAGAGAACACTAGAGATCATTTCAGGGCACTTATGCAAGGAATTTCGAATGCTGGTGATGGCAAGATCACAAATGACTTACTCCCAGTTCATGAGCTACGTCAGATAGTTAGTCAAGGCATACATAAACATAAATTGAAGCCATTGTTCCGCAGTAGGGAATTTATGCAATATTACCCGTACTTGGAAGCAACACTAACACCCACATCAGTGATAGTTCATGTACCATTCATCACGGAAGACCTGTTCACAGTATACCAAATACACCCCTTCCCCTATAGAAACAACAACACTTTAGTCATCATCAACATCAACACAGACACCGAACTCATCATGGTCTCCAAGAGACGAGACACTGTCACTTTCGCAAGTGAGTCAACGATTGAGCGAAAGTGCCGCACATCCTTACATGCTGTTCATCTTTGTCCTGCGTACATTTTCACGTTTCAGCCTACTGATACGGTCCCTTGTGAAATGGCTATCATCAGCAATAACAATATTCATCATCATTGCAACTTCACTTTTGCTCCAGATAAACTTGTACACCATCAACGCATTGGACACTCGCAGTTTTTTTATTTCCCTCATAACACATCCAGTTTACATAGTCTGTCCAGATATACCACCATCTCATACATCAGCCTCAGGATTATACATAGCACCAGACTACTGTGCGGTATTTACACCATCCATGTCTACTTTTTCCACCATCAATCACTACGCCATCCTCAATCATACACACAAACATTTCCACCCACTGCCTGATATGGACTTAAACATGAGCACAAGTATTAAGCTGACTTCACCTAAGTTTGAAACTATGCAGCTGATCAATGAAACAATGAAGCCCTGGGAAGATTTGAGTTTGAGTATGTTCAACCCATATTATGTGTATAGCCAAGCACCTTCTGTTTTCATAATTATCTGCATTGTGGTTGCAGTAATGCTGTTGGCCATGCACAGAATGCATGCAAGAATTGCTAATTTGGAGTCATTGTTTAGTGGGGGGAGAGTTAACATCACAGTTAACCACCCTGAATGAAGTGTATATATTTTGTATATAGTATTAATTATATATATAAAAAATAATAATAATAATAATAATAATAATAATAATAATAACACAAAGAAGAATGACCCATATATGGCAGACCAGTACCATTATCTTTAAATGAAATATTAGTAACTCTTACAATAATCTTAATTTTAAACTATTTTTATTCTTGCATGTATGCATTTCACTATAATAACCCAAGTACATACTGTATTACAGTTAAATAATTTACTTTAATGCATTTATTCCAATATGTATTCAACTTATTTAAAATGTAATATTACTGAATAATCACTATTTACTATGAATAATATATGTATACAATATTCATACAATTATGTTACTTTACAATATTATGTATTTCACTTAATTAGCTTATAAGTTCATTATAATGTGTATGTAGTATGTATTAATATATATTAACTATTAAATGTCGATGGTACGTCATTTTCGCGCGGCCGAGCAAATATAGGACTACATAATAGATAGATAGATAAATAGATAGATAGAGAGACAGATAGAAGCAGGAAGTCAAATGATGAGAAGGTGTTGTGTTTGCGAGAAGCGAGCAGCGCTAAACGCTTACACGGGGGAAAGCTGACGACAGCGGCCAGTAAGGAGATGATTCAGTTAGCTGTCAGCAGTCCTCTCGTGAGAAAGATCTAGTCCACCCACGAGGAACACATGTGACACACCCCTGCTATACCAGAATTTAGGAAAGAGAGCTCAGACCTAGATTAGCCACCGAACAGGCTAGACAGAAGGAGACAAGCGACCCTTGAGAGAGGTCGAGACGGAGATTAGCTTGAGAACAGAGAGAGAGAGAGAGATAGCGAGACAGGGAGGTAGCTACCCAGGACTTATACTATTATACCTGTTTAATATTTCCAAGACAAATAAAAATAGTCCCATACTATTCTTTACCTCTCCCGTCACTACATGACATCTGGTGGGGAAACTACTACAAGATATAAAAGCCGCTCGACCACAAGTCTAAAATATACTTCTCTACAATTAACTACAAAGTCTTATGACAGTTGTGCCACCCCAGCCGGTCTGATCGAGCAGACCCATTAACGGCAAGCAATCAACCGCACTTGCACTGCCGTCCCATGCAGTGAACCCATATTCCCACGTGTCTGGCAGCGCCTCGTCACAGCGAGGCATGGGGGCTAGTGACGACGTTTGATTCTTAGGTGAACGCCGCATTTGCGTCGTTCCACCCAGCCAAAAGGAACACCATGGCAGGCTTCACGTCACCCCAATATTTGGCTACATAGTTACCACGCAGTTATAAAATCCATTTTGCTTGTCACTCAGTGTAGAGTCACCTGACGTGAAACAAAGAGTAATAAACAGCGACAGCAAGAATGGAAGGAACAGGAGGGGAAGAGGACGGACACAGAAAAACAATTATAGACATGAAGGAAGAAGTAGACAGCAAATGTTCAGGTGTAATATGCAGAACAAATCGCTATGGAAATGATACAACGAAACCTTCCATGCCACTAACAGCACAGTTGTGGTCGACACATGGTCATTCGGGACTGGCTGTTGCTTTCACAAAATCGATTAAGGAAGAAGCACAACACCATTCATTACACTGCAGTACTTTTGACTTGTGTATGATCTTCTGACCAAGTGTCATTCTAGTCGGTTTATTTCCCCTGAGAGAACTGAGACACTGCTACTCCTTAAATACAAAGATGTGGTTGTATGACACAGGATGAGTCTCGGTTATAAGACAGCAGTGAGTCGCCTTGGTTCTTGTCAAATCAACCCTTCAATCTGACTACAACTGGCCATCAACTGGGCTGAAATAGGTGAGGGATTTTTGGCACATCAGATTAAATGCGCTATAGTACTGAATGACAAAACCATCCTCTTGATAGCCAATTTACACACACACACACACACACACACACACACACACACACACACACACACACACACACAAAAAACACACACACACACACACACACACACACACACACACACACACACTCAAAAAACATACGCTTACCCTCATAAACAAGCAAACACAGAAACATGAATAGGCGCGCATAAACACAGAAACACACACAAACAGGCAAGAATAAACACATGCACAAACACACAGCCATAAACACAAACACAAGAACAAGAACATAATCACAGACAAACACTACAACACAAAGAGAATTACACATGAAAACAAGAACACACAAATGTTGTCAGAACACACATCCACAGACAAACACACATACAAACATACGCACAAAGCACACACGCAAGCTCTAACAGAAACATACACACAGGACGAAAGCACACACACACACACACACACACACACACACACACACACACACACACACACACACACACACAGTCATACAGACAAATACACAAACAAAAACACAACAAATATGCACATCAACAAAAATGCACAGATACACAACCACACAAAGAAACAAATGCACCAACACAAAAACAACACATACACAGAACACAATCACAGAAAAATTAATACACATGTACACAACCACAAACATACTCAAAATTACACACATACTCAAATAAGCACAAATAAATAAACACAGATATAAACAATCACAGTTAAAACCACACAGTCTCTCTCTCTCTCTCTCTCTCTCTCTCTCTCTCTCTCTCTCTCTCTCTCTCACGTTGATGATAGCTTTGACCATTATGACTTAATGATTGTTAGACTGAAAACCACGATGGTCAACAGGTACTGTGCTCAAAGGCATTACCATCTCTGCACCAAACCCATCATCTCTTATGAGTCAATAAGCAGGGGATATTTAAGACAATAGTTCTGTTTCAAATGGAGTTGTCGTTGTTTCAAAGAAATTCAATAAATGTTGTAGGCCGTCAATAATTTTATGGAAGTATTTGCTTTCAAATGTTATTTTTTGGAAATATTCGTCGAGACAGAGAGGGAAGGAGTTTTCTTGTGGAACTACAGAGATTGTGCTGTTACGAAATGTAGGAAAATAAATGTTTTTATAAATGTTACAGTTATGAAGCTGAGTGGTAATATCAACACACCTTGATGAAGCTGATATTACGAATAACAATAATTTGTGTGAATGATCCTATGTGATATACAGAAGCTCTTGTCTGTATTTTTATGGCCTCGGGTAGCGGCAGTTATAAGTTAATACCAATTTAAATGAAACCTTTACTTTATGCTTTGGTAAGGTGAAACATGGGGATCACTGAAGTGTTCCGTAAACCTTACCTGCAGTGCTTTCATATATTTAATAAATAGTCTGGCATTTCAGAGAAAGACTGATATTATTATTAACAAAGAATTCATGCAAAATACTAAAGCTTTTGAAGATACACTTTTGATAAATTTATATGTAGTACTTCAAATATAAGCCTTGGTAATGATAGGCATCCTGGCAAGGTCAAACAAGGTCAATCCCACCAAGTTAGGCAACATCAGAAACCAGCGGTAAACCAGCGGTAATTCTGTCAATAATTAACCTAGACATATGACTTCGGACTCATCAGAAGCTATCAGAAATACGAGGAACAGACCTCGGCACTTGTGTTTCCTGAGATAAATGCTCAAAGAACAATAACGCTTGACAAAAATCGTGAAAAAGCGAGGAAAAGTGGTTTGGCGTCCCAACTTACAAAAAAGTCTATAATTATACAATGCCAACCTCGGGGACTGGAAGAGTTTACAGTACGCGTATCTTCGGGTTCTGACCTGCATGAATGACCGCAAGAGTCCCACTCACCGTGCCTCTCTCTGTGAGGTTGCTCAGCATGACAATTGTGCGCACCTCCAGCTCCCACACCATCCGCCAGAAGTCCTGCACAGTGTTGCTCATGGGCCCCTGCGTCGCCACGAAGGCGTTCCTCCCTTCTGCATCCTGCGGCACAAGAGCACATCAGAGGGATCATTAAATATAGAGTAAGCTGATCACAATAAAAAGACCTGATTCCAATGGCTCATTCCATTACAGATATAATTTAGTATGACACAAATGCCCTTCAATCAGCAATGGCATGTTCTTATATATGGATATATTTACCCCTCTTAAACTCACGAAGTTCAGTGTCGTACTGTATGTAGCCAACAGAGTCTATCTGTCTATCTATCATCCAGTCATTTCCTGTCCTGTAAGAGCACAGAGGCCCGATACAACCGTGGGCACTTAGTGTCGAAATTTAAACCCAGAGTGAACAGTTGCTGGAGACTAAGGACAATATGTGAAAATTTTACCACAATAATTACTCTGATGTAAACCTTTATCGGTCACATTCAGCTGGTCTGTCTTAACCCACTAGATCACTAGGCGTCCATGTCATGATATGATTACAACGCGTTAAGGTGAATGGTCTCCTTGTTCCTGGATCATCACTCAGTGACGAGACACCTGAAGGTGACACTGCATTCAGTGGGTGGATCGTGGGTGCCTCCACCTACTGTTCCGATGAATAATGCCATCCATTATTAGCAGATGTGTAAGGGTTTTCATAATTTCTGACCTCACTCTCATACACTTGGCAGTGCTTCACTCCTCAACCATGTCAAGTTCTGTGATGGCAACATGTACAGTGGTAACATCAACACACCTTGATGAAGCTGGCATTGATGTAGTCGGAGCCTGGTTGTCCTGACAGAAGCTCCAGCTTCACTCGACTGTGGTCGACTGCCCTCCCAGGATGAAACAAAAATGTGAATCTAAATTAAAAAGTCCTCAGAGACTGCACACCCCTACCAACGCCAATAAAATTTGTGATTTACTGCTACATTTCCCCTTTCCTTCCAGACGTGTACTTTTGCAGTCTCACACAGCCAGTTAATTCTATGGGTCTTAGTCTGCCCTGTTGCATAAATCCCAGAGTACATACCTTCCCCAACGCCAGTAAATCTTATTGTATACTCCTGTATCGAGATTCAGTTCGTCTCGAAATCTAATCAACTCTACCTTGGATGGCTACCCAACTACCCACATGACTTACTGAAATCTGATGATAACTTTTTGAGATTTCCTGTGTACACATACATACAATGGACACCGATGAATATATAAACTTTGTCCAACTCTGCTGATGGAAGTAACAAAGATATTTTATTAATGTGCACTAGCCCAAAGAGGTGTGAATATATATATATATATATATATATATATATATATATATATATATATATATATATATATATATATATATATATATATAATGTCCTTTTATACACTATTACCAAGCCAGATAAAAAGCCTCAACCGATGAAAACAAACTAGTGCAATATTTCTGTCGTTCATGCACTCTTGAAATACGTCACGAAAAAGCCTGCTCTGTATTAAGATCCAGATTAATAATTACTTTTCACAAAAGTAAATGAATTAATTAAGAAATCAATTGTCATTTCTTTAATGCAAGGAAGAAGGAACTTAAGGCCTGGAGCACGCAAATTGTTCTCTCCAAGAAAAAAAAAAAAACAAGATAAGAGAGAGCCAAATTCAAGACCCGTTCATTGCCACTACTGTGTTCAGAACAAAGGAATCGGAAGTAGGATGGTCTAATATCAGGCACATACATCTAGTGAGTCCATGCACACGATGAGAAACTAACTAAAGAAATTATATCTATCTGTCTATCTATCTATCTATCCATGTATCTATCTGCCTATCTATCTATCTGTCTGCCTTTCTGTCTATGTCTATCTATCTATCTATCTATATCTATCTATCTATCTATATCTATATCTATCTATCTATCTATTTATCTATATCTATATCTATACCTATCTATCCATCTATCTATCTGTCTATCTATCTATCTATATAATGGATATACGGTATATATGTAATTCTAACATTATTATACTATTACTATTACGACACTGCTGCTACTACAACTACTACTTTTACTACTGCTACTCATAAAAATATCCCACGGAACTTTTTCAGCATTATTACAACTCTTGCAGTAAATGCTGTTGAGATTATGAAGAGTAATACAGTATACCACACGACCGAAAGCCTTTGAAATTATAAAATATGCAAATACTGTGATAAAAGACTAGATATAGATATACAGTACTGGAAGGCGTATTACTCTCTATCTATCTATCTACTGCCAGACGCCTTAATCCCGTAAGGGGTGGCCACAAACAAATCGCCTCCATGTCACCCTCTCCCCCGCCATTTCATTGCCCTGTTCCCAGCTCACACACCCCTCCCTCGTATACCTCTCCGCTCCATCCCTCCATCTCATTCTCGGCCTCCCTCTCCCTCTTCCCCCCCTCCACCTCACTCAGATACACTCTCCCCGTCAGTTACACTCTCCATCCTCCCCACGTGGCCAAACCACCCCAGTGTGTTTCATTAATATTAATAATCACGTACTGTATCTTTTTTTCATGTGTCCGACTCTGGGCATAGGCTACACAGCCCGTTCTCAAAGCCCAGTAGTCCTGCATACCATACACCTCCACATGCTCACTTAAGATGATGGTTTTTGTAATAGTAAATATCTAAGTTTCCAATGTTCATCAGGATTATTAACTTGCACACATTCAGTATAGCCGTCACCCAACAGGGAATACTTCACAACAATATGTAAATGTTACAATTAAGCAGTGTACATAATACAGAAAACGTACATTTATTTATATTTTTTCTTGAGTGTCTTATAATGACTTAATTCTTCTATTACTGTGATTGATCGAAAACTTGTGTACAGACTCATCCATGTTATATATACCGGTTCTAATTCCGTTCTCAGGACACCGCGACCTTTAAGTCGTGGGATGAGTCTGGGGGGCAAAGGGGGGGCTAAACGATTTCCGGGGGGCGAAAGCCCCTGACGCCCCTCCTCCGGGAACTAAGCTACTTATGATCTTGCTGTTGGTAAGCATATCTGATGTAGTTTCTCCAGTGTTCTTGGTGGGCTGATGTGGTTACTTCAGTTCTGTATTTGTAGATATCTTATGTACACCAAGAAACGGAAACTTGGATTGAATATTGACAGCTTATCGGTATGCATCATCAGCATCCTGGCCTGGCATGGGCATCTGTATCTCTTTTCTATCGCTACTTCAATGGTCACTGCTCCTCTGAACTGTCTGCTTGCATCTCTCCGCCTCTACGACGGGAGCGTAGCAACAAACTCTCATCACTTTTCTGTCCATCTATCTACTGCAAGAGTTAACTGTTACATTTACGCAACAGGTCACCTCTGGAACTGTCTCCCCCTGTCTGTATTACCTACTTCCTATGATCTCCAGTCTTTCAAACGCAGTGTGTCCGGGGATCTCGAAATGAACGGATCTTGAATTTGGCTCTCTTTTGTATTGCTTTTGTTTTTTATTGGAAGGAACGATTTGCGGGCTGCTGGCCTTTGGTTCCTTTTTTCTTGCATAAAAAAAAAAAAGCGGTGAAGAATGACCATTGATATTTCCTGCCTTTTTTAAAAAACTGCAAACAAGAAATACAGTGAAAGTAAAGTGTAATTAATCAGCATCTCAGTTCAAGATCACGCGTTGCTGATTTATAGTGCTACTTCTCCTGGCTGGAGTAATGAAATAATTCTTTCATGGCTAAATCGGCTTCAAGCACCCTGTACTAACGGAGATCAACCCTAACAAACTTTAATTTGGCTGGAGGTGAGTCAAGTGTCATATAAATCTTTAAACACCTCTTGGATAATTAGAAAATGGCAGAGAGAGAGAGAGAGAGAGAGAGAGAGAGAGAGAGAAACAGTGTGTGTACCCATGGTTAAGTAGTATGTGTTGTTTTGAATTAGTATATCAGTGCGTGGGAAATTTGGACACCGCTGTTTCATCCAGTTTCAAAACCGACATATGTACAGAACCAAATGATATTAATTTTCGCCTCAAGCAGCACAGGATGGATAGAGGAAAAAAATTTCATTTATATCTTAATGAGAGATGGGTTAATATGAGGCTGTCATAGGATACAATATTAAATCATTTACAAAGTGTTTAGTCTGGTATACAGCACTTACTTCCCTGTGTGGGGAAAAAAAAAAAGAGGAACAGCAAGTAGTAGTATCCTTGATTTCAGAGGTCATTTTTTAAATGGATCCATTATATCCACACAAAGAAAGTGGCTTCTAAAGATATTAAAGAAAAAAATTTGGCCTGACTTATATCTTCTCTTTCTATGACTCCAGCTGGCCCCTGCCTCCAGCATCTGAATAAGCAGCCTCGTCATGATGCGGGTGTAATTCCTCCATATTTGTGTTCCTCGTGTGAAAAAGCTTTACAAACAGGAGGATGATATGGCTGTAGTTAAACACTTAAACAACAGTACAGTTTAATCACGATCTTTGTTAACCCCAACAGCTCGAGGATATAATTTCTATTTTTTTCTTCGTATTCCCTGACAAGTTTTTTTCATTTTAGGCGAGATTCCTCGAACTGGAGGCGTCAAATACGGCATTCATTAAGACCCTCACTTCCAGAGACTCCACTACAGTGACTGAATCACCTGGAGACTGGTAGAAATTATATATATATATATATATATATATATATATATATATATATATATATATATATATATATATATATATCCATCAACCAATCCTACATTGTCCCATGAGGAGCGTAGGAGCCCGGGGTTAGGCAGTTGGTCCCGACATTTAAGATGAGAGTGAAGATATATATAGATAGATAGATAGATAGATAGATAGATACAGCATTAGTTTAACAGCGATAGGAAACTGTTCAGATGGGATGCTGGTGGGTCGTGGTCATATCGATAAACTTCATTAAAAACAACAGTTTTTAACCTTTTTAGGGTCGTGTCCCCTGAGCAGCTGGTACTCATGTACACGCCCCCTTCCCTGCATTCTGTATCTGATTCTATTTAACATGCTCAGTTTATACATCTATCTATCTATCTATTGCCAGACTCCTCAATCCCGTTCGGAGTGGCCACAAACAAATCGCCTCCACGTCGCCCTGTCCCCCGCCATTTCACTGCCCTGCTCCCAACTCACACCCCCCTCTCTCATATACCTCTCCACCCCATCTCTCCGTCTCATCCTCGGCCTTCCCCTCCCTCTCCCCCCGTCCACCTCACTCACATAACACTCTCTTCGTCAGTCTTTCACCCTCTATCCTCTGCACATGGCCAAACCTCCTCAGTGTATTCCTCCTAACGCTTCCTATCACATCCACATCCACACCACAACGCTCCTTTATATACATATCATCTTCATCATCATCATCAGCCGTTTGAGTATCCACTGCAGGACCGGCCTATCCCGACCGAAGTCGGGACGATACCACTCCACATGGTCACAAACACCGTAATAATACACGGACATAAACTGCACCTCACCATATAATTATAAACACAATACCAAATGGTCACACACACGCCATCATCTCACATGGTCATCCAAACCACACCTCACATAATCATAATCATCATTACATCACATGGTCATTAACATCAAATGACCACATGGTTATAAATACCATTACACTACATTGTCGTAAAGGCCAACACACCACGTGGCCATGAACATCGCCACAGCTTGTGATTATAAACATCACCACACCACATGGTCCTTAATACCACACCACATAGCCATGCACAACACTATACCACTTAGTTATAATTACCACCACACCACATGGTCCTTAATACCACACCACATAGCCATGCAAACCACCATACCACTTAGTTATAATTGCCACCACACCACATGGTCCTTAATACCACACCACATAGCCATGCACAACACTATACCACTTAGTTATAATTACCACCACACCACATGGTCCTTAATACCACACCACATAGCCATGCAAACCACTATACCACTTAGTTATAATTACCACCACCCCACATGGTCCTTAATACCACACCACATAGCCATGCAAACCACTATACCACTTAGGCATAATTACCACCACACCACATGGTCATAAGCACCACCATACAGCATGTTCAAAAACACCACCACCACACTGTGGTAAGTATAAGCACGTGTTCAAAAGCTTTATTCCACAATCATTAACATCAGTCATAATCAGGATGAAGACATGCTTCTTCATAATCTTTTCATTTGGCACATTGCTTACCACAAAAAACGAACCAAATAGCAAACATTTTCAGAGTACAGGAGCATTAGTACTGTTTCAGTTGAACAAAGAAAAGTATCGGCGTGAGAGACAGGTTATGTGTGGACGTAGCCAGCGACGGACACTTAAAGCTGTTGCTGTTTGAAAACTAAAATAAATAAATAAATAAATAAACAAATACAGGACGGAGGACCAGACTTCTGTGGTGACCAAGAAATGGAAACCAGTCCTGATGACTGCACAACTATTGATTCTTAATCTCCAAAAATCTGATGTGTGGTCTACGCTCTGATGTCAGGCTTTTAGGGATCATTATCTTGCTCTCGCGACAGCCAGAATACAAAAGAGAGGGAGTATAGAACTGGCCAGGTGACAGAAGGAGGGGGAAAGAAACTTACTTCATATTAGTACAAAAACAAATATATTCAAAGATTAAAAGCATGGACAAAATAAGAAATTAATATAAATGAACGGCTCGTCATGATAGGAACACATATTCAGGGCAGTAATTCCTTTGGTTAGGTTCCTCGCACCCCCATGGAAACTGCTAACGCCCTTCTAAGGGGACGCGCCCGACAAGATGAGAACCATTTCTCTAAAAAATGTTTGTCAACAGTGTTAGAAAGCTTCGTAAGTGAGAGGCTGCGGGAGGTGCAGTTAAATGCCCAAGCAACAATATACTGCGTTGTCAGTTAGGAGGATAGACACAAGGGAGACTGGACTGCAGTTCAGTACATAGACTACACTCCATATCAGACAGCCATGTACATGGGAGGTAGATGGGGTCACGTTTAAACAAAAAAAAACACAACAATATGTTTGCAATACGTATTCAAGAATAACGCACATGGGAGGCAGATGGAGTCGCGGTTCTTGGCTGTGTTGTGCGGGGCGATGGCAGTGATGATGGGATGGTTGGCACTGGCGCTGTTTACATCTGCCAGCTCCTGTCCAGCTTTCCTGCCCCCGTCAAGTTCCAGATCCTGAGGGAAAACTGGAATGGTTAGGGAGTCATGATGTCCCGTGAATGTGTGTGCTTTCTTGTGCTGCTCGTTGTTTTGAACATTATGTTGAGTTTGTGTTGTTCTGTCTTGGTGTTGTCCTGTGGGTCTATATAGTCCTTTGTGTGTTACTACGTTTGCATGTGCTGTCCTGTGTGTCTGTTTCTTCTGCCATGCTTGTGTGTTGTCCTGTGTGTGTAATGCTTCGGTTGTCACTTAACTGTGTGCAAGTGTAAGGGCCAATCAAAGGGCTGGGTTGCTCCAGATTTACTAGTGTATAAATGAAGGCAGCTGTGTCATGTGCGGAACTAATATAACTCTGATAAGCACGTCCCTCACCGGGAACTGTCATAACAGGCTAACGTCACCAACACCCTTGGGCAATAAGTAATGTTTAGCTAAAGGAAGAAAAAAATATCCCAACATTGTTGCTCTGTGTGAAATTGCCTGAAAACATCTGCATCGTCTGCCCCAAGAATCATGCTTAAATTCATAACTTCTATAAAGGCATACACAATACCTGTTCTACAATATAGTGTTAATGATGAACACCAGGTACAGCAACTCACATAGACATATCTGATAAACTCTTTCTTCTTGATGTCACCTTCAGTCAAGGTGTCGCCAACAGGAGCGAGAGTGATGGTGGGAATTATGGAGCTTCTCTTCCTGGAGCGGCTGTGTGGGTACAGACACAATGAAAGGTACACTTTTAGGTTAATGCATAAGGAGGAGATTTAAAAACCGAAAATATTTTTGTTACATTTCACCTAATCTGAACACACTGTGCATACTTCTTTTTATTATTACAAATATAAAATGATTCAGATTAATGCAACCATGGAAATATAACTATGATAGATAGATAAATAGATAGATAGATAAGATTGATTTGCTGATTGATTGGCTGATTGACTTACTGACTGACTGATTGATATATAGAAAGGAAGATAGATAAATCGATAGATAGACAGATAGACAGATTGATAGATGTTACAGGCAGACTGCGAAATCAATCATTTCATAAAATGCCTAGTCAGTTCGTGAAATGAGTGTAAGTTGAGACTGATCAGTTTAGATCAGGTAAATTTAGGCAGCGGTTAGGTTAGGCTGAGATAATATAGGTTGAGTATAGGCTGGGTTAGTTAGGTCAGGTGAATTTAGATAAACGTTTAACCTAGCTTAGCGTTCATTTAAATTAACCTAACCTAACCTAACTTAAACTTAACTTAGATTATGCCAGCCTACCCTAACCACAGCCTAAATTAAATTTACTTAAATTAACCCATTTCAATTTACACTCATTTCACGATTTGACTAGGCATTAAAAGAAATGACTGATTCCACAACCTGCCTGTATTTATATATATATATATATATATATATATATATATATATATATATATATATATATATATATATGTAACCCAGACAAAAATAAGCTAAGTATCCCACTGACAGTCATCTTAAAAGTAAGGAACATACGGAAAACTCAAAATTGTTTGAATTTACTGCAGTCTTTAAAGTCGTATTAGATGGTCAAATGAAGAAGGAAAATTTTGACAAAGACGCGTTACAAATTGGCGTCAGTAAAGGGACAGATGCCTCTAATATCCTGTTATTCAAGGGTTACAAAGACGAGGACTGGGAAATGTTATTACGCAGCAATTTAGGCCAATGCCTTTCTCAGAACAGTACAATATTTTTAGTTAGAGTAGCAGGTTACCTACTGTAGAAATAAATATCTACATCTTACAAATTTCACTCTCTTAATTCATCATAACTAAGCTTTGCTTTAGCAGCCAATACTTCTTAAAATGGTGTGACTGATTTTATGAAATGAAATGACACTAAAAATACGTAATCACCTCCATGTTATACAAAATATGAACACGTAAAACAATGCCTTAATGATAAAAGTATTTATACAGAATTCAACGATATTTAACATTATTATCTGTTATAAGGAAGAAAATGATACCGATTAGTAAATCATATTGTTTAGCTTTGGTTAGTGCAATAATACACGCGACTTTACCATTTCGTTTGTTTACATACTTCATTCAGGCTAACATAAGAAGATCTTATTCAACAGACACTGCTTATATCCGATGATATAAATATCATTTTACTCAAGCCACCTCCAGGACAATTTTGACTTCTCAGGACAGCCCCTGGAGAGTGAAGGGATTAATGTACATAACATTCACCTCCTTTAGGTCGTGAAGTCTGTCAAGCTGAATAAAATCAAGAGGTAAAAAAAAAAAAAATACGCCACTGGAATGAAGGTACGGAGATGAAGTCTCACCGTGACAACACCGATAAAACTGTTAAGCTGTCTCACGTCCTGGAGGAGCTTTTGGAGACTTTTTTTTTTTTTTTTTTTTTTTTTTTTTTTTTAGGACAGTGAGCCACTCTTAGTCCCTTGCCTCCGACGGCGTATTCTTAATTTCCTTTTGATACTACGAGACTTATAGTATGAGCTTGCCAATGGACAGCTAATTTACACTCACACAAAAACCTATGCCCTTAGACTGAACGGTTTCAGACACATAGCAACGTCTTCAGATAAAAAAAATTTAACTCTGAAAGCTACTGGCGACTGTCTTTATCCTTTAGCGGACAGGAAGTCACTCTTAGGATGAATAAAACCGTCTTGCGTTAGTACGAATAAATGACTAAAATAACAGAGTTAGCTCTTGTAATCCAGCTTTCTCTCTTTCAGTTTATAGTTTCCATTCTGAGTATTTAATGAAGGCTATATGTAGCCATACCAGCTGGTAGGTCCGTCCAATAGCTATGTAAAGTGGTAAGGAGACATTAGAAAATGGTGTAAATAAGACAGTGGCCTGAAATAGTTAATTCCATCCTTAAATATGAAGGCAGCGCCAACAGCACCAGGCATCCAGACCCCTCTATCCCCCACACCAAACCATGATTTTTGCCATGAACTCTGCCTTCAGAAATTCTTATTCCCCATCCACAAGTGTTTCATACTGCTGTCACATCAAGTATATTTAGAGTAACACTTTTCATCGCTACAGCCGACAGGGAAGCATCGGCGAACGTATAACTGTGATGGTACAGTGAGGAACAAAAGTTGGCCTACTGTTCCACTTTTATTCCAGCTTAGAACATGCCCTTGCCTTCCTGGAGCATCATATCAGTCTGTCAGTGGGCACAGCAGCATACCAAGCCTCTGCCAGCTTAGGAATACCCGGTAGAGAAAAGTGAGAACGAGAAAGAGCCCTCAGAGAACAACATTCGAGCCCAACAGTTGGTCTGAGCAGGACCGTAACCAGGACTTGAAAACAGACGAGGTGAACACAGCCCTACTGTACTAGGGGGGTCCGGGGGCATGCTCCCCCGGATTTTTTTTTTTTTTTTTTTTTAGCCCTAGCACCAAGTAATGCAATTGCAGGTGAATGTGAACAGACTTAAGTAACTCGGAAAATTAAAAGAAAATGTTGCTACAGTTGTACGTTTTTATTAATGCCATCTTTAGGGGCTGGTGCACTGCATGCAGTTACATAAATGTGTTCCGCAATATGGCATTTTCATACATGCTAAAAAAGGATTATTAGCATCACGTTAAACAGTAATGAAGCAAGTGTTGGTTGCTGCACTGTAGTGACTATAGAAGCTCAATTAAATTTTACTCTGATGATATTGCTGAATGCAAACACACACAGTAAGCTTTCATGGCTTTTAGTAAACTCCATAAAGAATTTTTCAGCTTACATCTCATTTAGAGCATCAGTAAAATATCTAAGATGAATATAATACTGGTATAATGCTTTATGCATGAGTAATAATCCCGATAGGAATTTTTTTTAAAGGAAGGTACACCAGCTCTGAGCGGGCAATGACCACACGCTATTTAGTGATCCAGCGAACACTGGCAAGTTTCAGGAGTTTGTGGGGTCTCCTAGCCTCCTGTTTCAGTAGGCTGTAGTGGCCTATACTATTTAGTCACGTTCTGAGTTGGACTGACCCACTTCTGATGACTCACCCACAAGCAATACACCAGTCCTGTATGAGACAGCCCTAGCATGTATTCAATATGGACGGTGGGTGTTAGCGCCGAAGTGGTGACATGTAGAGGTGTATGGTATGTAGGAGGACTACTGGGCCTTGATAGCAGGCTGTGAAGCCTATGCCCAGAGTCGGACACACACAAAAAAAAAAAAAAAAAAAAAAAAAAAAAAAAAAAAAAGCACTGCGGGTTGAGGATGACAGGAATCAGTTTAAAGTTATGAACGCGATCAGAACAAGTCCCTGGACTTTGGGGTGGGGGTGGATTGAGCAGGCTGCTAAAGGAGGGGAGGGGGAGAGGAGATGCCAGACGAGGCGGCTGCCTTGTCTGCCTCAATGTTGCTACGGGCATGTCTGAGGCGCGAACATTTTTGCCCTGTGACTCTGACCTTAGTTGATTCTTCACAAACTCGATTTATTTTACCCTTGTCTTACACTCAGCCCTTCCACCAAGTCTGGCCCGAACAGGATCAAAACTGGTCTTGTTGACATTACCCTGTGAATATGACCTTTGTCGTATTGTCCTTTGTCAAATGTCTTCATCGTCAGCGGAATTTCAGCCGGTCCACACAACTTCGTCAAGATCGAATCAAAACTGAATTACTGAGTAAAACAATTAACGTTCATTTGTGACCTTAACCTATGAATAATTATTCTCAAAATCGAATTACTCAACCCTTATGTTACTCTATATCCTAGAAGCACATTTGATCTGAATCTTGTCAAATTTTAGGTTGACCCTACCGTGTGATCCTGATCTTTGACGTATTGGTCTAAAAAACAAAAGATAATTCCTCGGTACACCTTCAGTTCTTCCACCAAGTTTGATTCAGATAGAATGAACCTTATTTCAGTCATTTTGTGTGCATGCTGGACCACACACACACACACACACACACACACACACACACACACACACACACATACACACCTAGCTATACAGTACTCCTTCGCAAAGTTGCGTGCACAGGTTAATTAGAAATGTGGAATATCAGGTGAAATCCTGTCTCCGACTCTACCTTGGAACTGGCCTCGCCGCTGCTGCCTTGATTGTGTCCCTGTAGATGAAGGCGGCCACCAGCAGCGCCAGCAGCACCAGGCACCCCAGCACTACCCCCACGATGGCTGCCACTGGTGTCGTCGCAGCGGTCGTCGTCGCCCCCACCTCCCTCGCCTCACCCAGGTACTGCTCGTCAGTCACCGCCTTGAGGGTCACAGGCCAATTCTAACTGGTTAACGAGGCTTCCTGTCACCAGTTCCTTACCAGTGTTTTAACTGTATCTGCTAAGAACAAAGTATTAGAAAGCCTCCTTAGATGACGATAACAGAACTCCATTTCGTGTCACACTTCGAGGTCATATTCAAGGGCAGCTAGACTCTCTAGCAGAAATGGCAATGGAAGCTTGGCATTAATGACGTGATTAAGCAATGCAATATTTGGAAAATTTACCATCTTCAACTGTCTCAGATTTTTTATGAATGGAGGACACCTGTAAAATGGTGTATGGATTATTTTTACTCATTTGTTTTTCCTTCCTCTAATCTGTTATTAAGAAAAGAAAAAACTAACACGTAACCATCTCAACTGACTACACCGGATGGCACAGATCCACTAAGTATGGTCACATGCAGCACATATATAATGGGTTCCAAAGTATCGCATCACTCACGTCTTGTGTTACATACCATCTGACACCTCCATAAACCATTACCACATGTCCACTGAGCTGAATGACAACCCAGGACTCGGGCACCGCTGCAATATGGGCAGTGAAGCAGCCAAGTTTGGCTCTGGTGATATTTTAATTGGACAGTTATGAAAAATAGGCTTTTGCCAGATTTTTTGTTTGTTAATACTAGGGTACAAAATTACAGGAAACGCGAAAAATACCTTTGTAGCGTATACATTCCTTGTGTAACTAAAACAGTTAAGCTGTTTGTTACCGAGCCCTCAGAGCTTTTGGTCCCTAGAAAGCCCTTTTTTAAAATGTATAAATCTGAAGCCATAATTATAAAAAATAGTACTGAAAAAATATCTACTCATAAATATTTCAATACGGCTTAACTTCAGAATTTTTATACATATATCGCTTTAGAATTTCTATTTATGAACTCTATGATAAAATCAGATTTCATAACGTTACTTATGTATTTGACTAAGCTTTATTCATAAAGAGTCTTAATTTACGAAAATTTCAACTAAAAAATCTTTGCAAACACGACTTAAATGTGTGAGGGATCATGTAGGGGGATGTGTGAAAGGCTCCTGTAACTGGCCTGGAGGCTGTGTGGCGCTGCAAAGGGCTGTTCATTTTCAGGCAGGCGCCTCATTTATGTCCGTTAGCAAATAGCCGAGAGAGAAAAGGCGATTCTTGGTCAGCCACTGGAAGAATCCAGCAAAAATCATTCCTTTGCTTTATTCACATTTATTAGAAGAAACTTGAGGGATTATACAAGGAGAAGGTCGGCAGGGACAGAATGGTGGCACAAAAGTATAAGAACTCAGAAGTTAGGCACAAGGAGTCAGAAATGTGGTGCAGGCAGCCAGGAGTGTGATACCAAGAGGCAGACACTGAGTCACAATTTTGATACAAGGAGCCAGATATGTGGTACAACGAACCAGATATATGGTACAAGGAGCCAGATGTGTGGTACAAGTAGCCAGAAGTGTAGACAGGGAGCCATAAGTATAGTACATGGAGCCAGAAGTGTAGTACAAGGAGCCAGAAGTGTAGTACAAGGAGCCAGAAGTGTGGTACAGAGAGTCAAAGGTGTGGTACAGGGAGCCAGAAGTGTGGTAAAAGGAGTCAGAATTGTAGTATAATAAGCCAGAAGTTTGGTACAAGGAGCCAGACGTGTATTACAAGGAACCACAAATATGGTACAGTACAAGGAACCAGACAGTTGGTGGTGTACCTGGAGGTGGATGGTGTAGGTGGTGCCTGCATCCAGGCCGGATATCTTGGCACTGTGGTCGAGGTGGGACAGGTTCCTGTGGGACAGATTCCTGCTGCCCAGCTGCCAGGAGAGGCGGTAACCGCTGAGCTGGCCGTTGACCTCCTCCGGTGGCAACCAGGTCACGCTGACACTGCTGCTGTCTGACCCCGACTGCCTGAGGTCAGCTGGCGGACCCGGTGCTGCACACAGCACCAATAGTACAATAAGAACATATTACAGCATTTGGGGATCAATTTATATCAGTAAAACAACAGCAGTGCCAGACATTAAAGTCAAACATCATGTGGGAATTGGTGTGTTACTATGGTCATGAAGAATGCACCACAATGTTACATCACCAGTACCACTCATATTGATAACGCCTTCAGTCCGGGAATGTAATTTATATTTTTTCTTTTTACTGTCAGATGATTTTACCACAACTAAGAAGAGGTTCCCCGCAATAAAGGGGGTTTAATGGAGGCCATATATAATCCCTCCAGTTCACAAGTGTCTCTTAGGCTGAGTAAACTGTCAGGAGTTAGCAAGGAAAGGTAAAATACCTAATGAGGCTGAAGCGATTAAATCAAGGGAGCAACTGGGAATTAATGCGTTCCTGTGGTCACACAGAACCCAACTCAATGCTACATCACCAGATTCTGGCTTATTAAACCACAATGACATGTGGTAGTCAGTAAGTCATCGTGGAAATAGTGATCTCAGACAAAGCACCAGTCTGAGTGTTAAAAGTCTCTTTGATAACCAAATGGACTCACCTTTAGTCAAGCGAGACTCACCTGCCTGCAGTGTGGTGGCCTCACAGCAACTGCTGTCACCCTCCACATCACCCACAACCTCAGCGCGGACACACACACTGTAGTTGGTCCACGGTATCAGGCCATCCAGGTTAATGGAGTTTGTTGTGGCTGTCTTTGAGCCCTCATCAGTACCATTGGACCACAGCACAGCACCGTCATAGTCCACCAAGTACTGGGTCACAGTGCACTCAGTGGCCGGTTCCACCCAGGATATAGTTATGTGACGCGCCTGTACGTTGGTACAGGTCACCTGCTCAGGACTGGGTGGCGCTGTGGGACACACACTAAAACTGAAGTCTGGCTTCCAACATACAGTGACTGTTTTACAGGCAATTTCATTACCACAGTTTTGTTAATTTCTTCCCCCCTCCCCCTATGCTTCTTCTCCTCTTACTGTTCCTCCTCCTCCTCATCATCATCATCATCCAAAACCTCATTTTCACCCTACAGAGAGGGTATGGTAGGAACTGTGACAGAAAGAATGAATAAAATAGGAGAAATAGCATGTCCAGTGAAATGAAATACACAGTTATTCACACATCAACAAAGTCTTTGTAACTCTTGTTCTAACTTACAAGCAAAACCATCTGCACATATTGTGTTCTATAGAGATGACCTTCACATACATCTGTAGAACAGAGTCACTCCGTCTGCAAACACTGACATGTGAATTTCCGTCCATGAGTAACTTCATCCAACCATCCCGATTCTGAATTTTCATATCTGGCTTTCTCATGCAGTCATTTACATCCTCTAAGCTCATCTCTGCGTACCATACCTCCTTCCACCTTCAAATTCGCGTACAGTACATAAATCCTTTTCCCAGCTCCGTCCCCGTTATTATGTTAAATCTAGTTTTGAACTCTCATAATTCCATCCATCCATCCTACATTTATCTATATGTATATCTATATCTATCTATCTATATCTGCTTTTTTAATGCATGCTCTGTTACCTGTACCAGAAGGGTAGCACCGGAAAAAAAGAAAACTAAACATCATTCACAAACACCCAGACTTTCCTTTGCTGTCTACACAAATCACGAGCAGGTCCCGTTGATTCACAGTTTACCCAGTCGCTACACTTCACTGTCTTTTATGTATTACTGAAAGCGAGTCTCATAAACCGCATAGAACTTGGTGTACTCCACACAAACCTCATATCGCCCTGGATGCTTAGACCTTTAAGATTAAAAATTTATTTCACACAATGATTCCTCGTTCTCGAATGGCTTTCCCTTCCTTCACAAGTGATCTCTATGATGTTTTAAAGTCAATAGTTCTCAACTATTCACTTCATATGACCACACCATCTTAGCACACATTTCTACCTTTCTCTGTCTGACTATATCAATCTATCTATCTATCTATCTATCTATATCTATATCTATCTCTCTATCTATCTATCTATCTATCTATCTATCTATATATATATATATATATATATATATATATATATATATATATATATATATATATATATACTGTATATATATATATTTTTTTTCTTTTTTATGTAAGTTTATGTTTGTACACAGGTTTTTTATTTCTCCTGACATTGATTGATGATTGTTGTCTTTTAAACTTTTAGATCCACTGATGATGGAAATTGTGTCTACGAAACGTTTGGATAAATAATAAAGATGCTGTACATCACAATGTTGGTACTACTTTTCCTGACAAGACTAAGGTTCCCAAGAGGAAGATCTATTGCGGATATATATATATATATATATATATATATATATATATATATATATATATATATATATATACACAAAGTTTTCCCCAGGACTTTATGCAGTAATTTCAGGAGATGGTGCTTAGGCTAATATTGAGTAATTATGCCACGTCAACATGAGTGTAATGCTCCATCTTTACTATGCTTGTTACTGAGGGCCATACAGACGAAAATTTCTCCATACATCACTCATACGGTCATCAGTAATTGATATTCCGTAATGCTTGGACCTATGATGACCTAACATTTTTAAGAATTTAGAATTAGACCCAGATGTCAAGTACTAAAGAACCAAAGGCTTCCATCCATTGGTTCCTTCCCCCATACCTAAACACACACTCTGTGTGTGTGTGTGTGTGTGTGTGTGTGTGTGTGTGCGCATAAGTAACATCCGAAGAGAGGTGCAGAGGGTGTGGCGTGAGGGCAGCAGTGTCCTACGGCAATACTTGTACCCTGACAATGGCACAGAGGGTTATGGAACTGGCAGCAAAGTCACAAGGGCACCATTAACCCCCACATCCAGCTTACAACTGAAAGAACCCAGGTTCGATTCTCAGGCATGTCACAGTGAGCTACGAAGTTTGCTTCCCGTGTTCACTGTAGACTGCCTTTACAACTGGGCACCTGTGCGTCAACTACACTGATGTGAATCGTGTTCTAAGGGAAGGCTGGGGCTAAGCAAAACGGTGCGTCTTCCTTAATGTCCTCTGTGCAGTAGACAGGTGTAAAATAAAAGACTTATTTCCCGAGCAACAGGAGTAAAGCATGTGACGCCGAGGAAGGATCATCACCATGGTGAAGAGGAAGAAGGGTTATGAATAATGCCTATCGACTGCACGAGGGTCATCAAGGCTGATTATTTTTTTCCCCAAATCCCAGAGTTCCCCCTGGGTTAACAGGGACGAGGCGAACTGAGTCCATCATCTAACCGGCCAGGCAAACAAACAGGGCCAAAAGTGTTCTTTGCATTGGACCAGAGGACATATCTACAAACGCTCCTATTCTTAATTCCCGTAAAAAACAGCTGTATAGATGTTTGCCTTCACTCATACAGATACCAAAAGTAAATTTCTTATTATGTGAGTGCGTTATCCGCAACATGTCATTATGCGTATCAGGGAGATGTAATAATCTTTTCATCTCTACCACACGGGAAAAATAAACAAGATGTCTGATCAGCATCAGTGAATGTCCAGATATTGTACAACATTATATATTTATTCATATTTCTCATACATACTTTTGTTTTAGTTTACCGAGCTTCTGTAGGCAGGGATAATATTGTGCCATTTATCGGGGATTAGGGTTTTGGTTTCTTATCAGGAACTGTCTTTATTTCACAGTATAACCAAAGTGAATATTAATGTAGAAAAGAAAGTGAAAACCAAACGGTCTGCGCTAATCGATAACTTTTATGGAGACTCGTTTATCGTAAAAATTGGTCTGGTTCCTTCGTTAATTCGATTCCTGGACAACAAACACGTGTCACAAGAACTCCTATTCTCATTTTCTTAGGAATACCTCTTCCTTAGCGATGTGTCTTATGCATTACAGCCTGTTAGTCTGCCTTGGTTAGTCATGTTTGCCCTTGCTCTCTGGACCCTACTTCACTCCATTCTAAGATAAAAAGAGAGGTCTGAACGATAATGGTGATAATACGATGGTGATTTCTTTTTATCAGCATAAACTGCGCACCTAATATATAAGAAAATGTGATCATACAAGACGTAGAAATAAACTGGTAGGGAAGAGGTGGCCGAGGAGAATCCAGGCCAAGAACACATCAGGCAGAAACACACTAACAGGGAGGACACAAGTGAAGGGAAATACTGTGCACTGTGTAGTTTAGACAGCCTTACCATACCAGCTTGGGTTAACCCTCTCAACTGGATGACGTATCTCATTTTGCTAACTTCAGACGGCCCGATGTAGCTTAGGAAAGACTTTATGCTCTGGAGGGTTTAAAGAGTGATTAGCCCCATCTGTACTAGAGCGTTCTCCTAATGTAAATAAACTGTCTGTAACTAGCAAGATTACATGAAAAAAGACGTCACCGGATTCAATGAGCTGAGTTAATTCATAATATGTTTTTAGAAAAGTTCAGTACTTTTCATATCCTCGTATTTATTATAACACATTCATTTTACACGATAAAGATGGTTTGCAAGTACTGGTTTATTCTCCTCCCTGTAGGTGATAGCAACCTGACTGGAAAAGTAAAAGAACAATTAGATAATCACAGAAATATTCCTCCGCGAGCACCACGGGATCTGAACAGAGCGTTAGGATGGGGACAAACTGCTCGAAACATGTTATGAAGGCAATGGGTCAGCAAGAGAAGAGGGAACGAAACAGAATTATTGTTGCTTCAGAACAGCGTCTGAATCTTGTACGGATTTCTGCGTCTCGTTTCCTCTCGTATTATGTTTCAGGTGAGTATGTCTGCACACTAAAACAAACAAAATTAATGTTCCCAGAGTTGGCACCTGTCAATTATAGTATATCTTTCCATATCTTTGCGAGTATGCTTCTTAGCCACAGTACCAATGCTACTTGAGAAACCACCTAGTTGCTGCAAATAACTTACGCTCAGTAGCTGTGGCGCTGCTTGATGTGTCCTGCGTTCCGTTACCCTTCTTGGTGGCGGCGTTGACGGCAAAATTGTACTCGGCGCATTCAGTGAGGTTGGTGACAGTGTAGGAGGTGGTGGTGTTGTTCACCACCACCTCACCATCAGGTCCATCACCAGCATGAGGTTCTGAGCTCCACTGGATCAGGTACCCGATGATGATGCCGTTGGGCTGCTGTGGTGGCTGCCAGCTCACCAGGATGGTCGAGAAATCTAAGGCCTCTGTGGCAACATCAGCTGGTGGACCTGGTACTGAGGCAGACATGAGGTGAATTAGTATAACAAATCTTTATTACTTTTATTAACATGACCAACTACCAGATCAGATATATTCAACACTCACTTTGATGACGTATTAGCCTAGTTTATTCTTGTTACCGCCAAACTATTTAATTGAACTAAGAAAAGATCCCTCGTATTGAGGGACTAATGTACAGGTATGTACATTTCCTAAACTGAATAAAATTGCTTGGTATCAGCAAGAAATGATACATCTGGCATATATATATATATATATATATATATATATATATATATATATATATATATATATATATCCATCCATCCATCCATCATCCAATGCTACATTGCCCCATGAGGAGCGTAGGAGCCCGGGGCTAGGCAGTTGGTCGTGACCTTTAAGATGGGAGTGACCAGCCTCACTCATCCCTGAGTGGCATTACATGAGCAATCAACCCCAACCATATATATATATATATATATATATATATATATATATATATATATATATATATATATATACACACACACACACACACATATATATATACCTATATATATATATATATATATACCTAGGCTGCTGCTCCCAAGGAAAGGGAGGTAGCCGAGACAGGACGACACACTCCCCATTTACTCATCCATTCAAACACATTCATTCGCATCTTAGCCCCAAAGGGGAGAACGGACAGATCCTCACAGCACCACACCGCACGAGGGTCAACTGCGCAGTGCAATCAGTGACATCCGCAGCAGGGCCCGACAGCAGAACTGGTTTACCCCTGCCACATCATAACAGACCCATCCCCTTACCCGCACCTGACCTGATCAGCTGATCAGACCAAATGCGAGAGAATATCCCCTCAGGGCTGCGTCATCATTTATTCATTCACAATTTCTCTCCATTCATTTCTATCACGCACAGCCACTCTTCCTTGCTCAACAGACATCCCTCTCGCATCCAACGCTCTCTTCACACTATCCATCCATCCTATTCGTGGTCTTCCTCTCAGCCTTACACCTCTCATATCAGATCTAGTTATCTTTTTCACCAATCGCTCATTATCCATTCTCTCTATATGCCCAAACCATCGCAACACCCTCTGCTCAACTCTACCAGCCATCTCCCGAACAACTCCAGTTCTCCTTCGCATTTCATCATTTCTCACTCGATCCATACGCGTCACTCCACACATACTCCTCAGACACCTCATCTCCATCACATTCAAACTTTTCCTCTCTGCTACATCCATATTCCATGTTTCAGCCCCATATAACGCAGTCGGTATCACAACATCCTGATACAGCCTTCTCTTTACATCCATTCTAAGCGAACGACATCTAAACACTTTTTCATTCCTCCCAGCACCTTACCTACTTCATTTATTCTAAACTTCACTTCTGCATCTATTCTTCCATCCACAGCAACATGTGACCCTAGATATTTAAAACACTCTACCTCCTCAAGCAACTCGCCATTCAAAACTATATTCATCCCCCTACCATCTACCAACCTCGCACACTTCATCACTTTACTCTTATTCTCATTTCCTTTCAATTTCCTCCTTTCACACACCCTTCCAAACTCCTCTACCAACTGTCTCAATCTCTCCTCTGAATCAGCTACCTGTGCAGTATCATCTGCAAAAAGCAGCTGCTTCAGATTCCACTCTCCACCATCAACATTGACCAGACTCAGACCTCCACCTAACACGCTTGCATTCACCTCCCTTCAACATTATCCATATAAATATTAAACAACCAAGGCAACATCACACATCCCTGTCGCAGCCCCACTCTCACGGGAAATCAATCACTCACAGTATTTCCCACTCTTACACGCGCTCACTATTTACATAAAAACTTTTCAATCCTTTTAGTAACCTACCATAAAGTCCATACAATCTTAAAACAGTCCACAAAGCCTCCTTACCATTTCTATCATACGCTTTCTCTATATCCATAAATGCCCAAAACACATCCTTACCTTTCGCTAAATACGTTTCACACACCTGTTTCACAGCAAACACCTGATCCACCCATCCCCTCCCTCTCCTAAAGGCACACTGTTCATCACCAATCACTCCCTCTGTACCCTCTCTAACTCTCTTAATTAACACTCTGCCATACACCTTACCTACAGCACTCAACAGACTTATACCCCTAAAGCTATAGTACATTCATACTTATCACCCTTGTCTTTATACAATGGGACCACACAAGCACCTGCCCAGTCAATGGGCATCATACCTTCCACAAACCACACACCTTTCAAGCATTCCACAGCACACCCATTCATACCTGCAGCTTTCCCTGTTCTCATCTCCATTACTGCTTCGTGCACCAAATATCATTCATCTCTTCCAAGACATTTATTCCTTGCACCCTTCCATCCGCCACAATCTCAGCCTCCCTTTCCTCCTCAACATTTAACAATCTTTCAAAATACTCTGCCCATCTCTTCCTTACTGCATCCATCTCAGTTAACATCCTTCGATCCTCTGCTTTTACTCGCTCTTCCTTCCCAGACTCTCCCTTTCGCACCCTTTTCACCTCCTTCCAAAACATTTTCTTATTCTGTTGAAAATTCTTAGTCAACCGCTTACTCCACCTCTCATCTGTTGCCACTTTAGCATCATGCACAGCCCTTCTCGCCCTATTCCTCTTTTCTTTATGCTTCTCATATGACACCTCATCCTTCCTCTGCAGCCACACTTCATATGCACGTCTCTTCTCAGCCACAGCCATACGTACTTCCTCGCACCAGCATTCACTTCCCTTTCTTATATATATATATATATATATATATATATATATATATATATATATATATATATATATATATATATATATATATATATATATATATTTGGAGCGAATGTGAATGTGGTAATGATGGGAGATCTGAATGCTAGAGTGGGAAATGTAGCAGTTGAAGGTGTTGTTGGTATGCATGGTGTGCCTGGAAGGAATGAAAATGGGGAACGAATGATAGCGATGTGTGTTGAGCGAGAGATGGTGATTGGGAATACGCTGTTTGAGAAGAAAGATATTTATAAGTATACATGGGTGAGACAGGAGGGTGGAAGGGTTGTTGATAGAGCTTTGATGGACTACCGGTATGTGGTTGTGTCTAGGAATGTAATAGGAAGATTGTTGGATGTGAGAGTTCTGAGAGGGGAGGGTGGAGGTATGTCTGACCACTACCTGGTGGAGGGAAAGTTAAGAGTAGGTAAGAGATGGGTGAGAACTAGGAGGGTTAGGTATGGCAGGGAGGTTTTGAAAGTGAGTGAGTTGGATAAAAGAGAGAAAAAGATAGAGTATCAGGAGAAATTGAAAGATGAGTGGAATGCAGTGAAAGATCGGGAAAATGGCAGTGTGGAGGAGGAATGGCAGTTGTTTAAGAGTGCTGTGGTGGGGCATGCAGAAGAGGTGTGTGGTGTGAGACGTGTGGGTGGTGGTGTAAGAAAAGGAAGTGAATGGTGGTGCGAGGAAGTAAGTATGGGTGTGGCTGAGAAGAGACGTGCATATGAAGTGTGGCTGCAGAGGAAGGATGAGATGTCATATGAAAGGTATAAGGAAAAGAGGAATAGAGCGAGAAGGGCTGTGCGTGATGCTAAAGTGGCAGCAGATGAGAGGTGGGGTAGGCGGCTGACAGAGAATTTTCAACAGAATAAGAAAATGTTTTGGAAGGAGGTGAAAAGGGTGCGAAAGGGAGAGTCTGGGAAGGAAGAGCGAGTAAAAGCAGAGGATGGAAGGATGTTAATTGAGATGGATGCAGTAAGGAAGAGATGGGAAGAGTATTTTGAAAGATTGTTAAATGTAGAGGAGGAAAGTGTGGCTGAGATTGTGGCGGATGGAAGGGTGCAAGGAATAAAGGTGTTGGGAGAGTTGAACGATTCTTTGATCACGAAGGAGGAAGTGGAGAAGGCAGTAAAGGAGATGAAAACAGGGAAAGCTGCGGGTATGGATGGGTGTGCTGTGGAATGCCTGAAGGGTGGTGGAGTGACTATTGTTGACTGGTTAGTAAGATTGCTGAATGTGTGCTTTGAGAAAGGTATGGTGACAATTGACTGGGCAAGTGCTTGTGTGGTCCCGTTGTATAAAGGCAAGGGTGATAAGTATGAATGTACTACCTTTAGGGTTATAAGTCTGTTGAGTGTTGTAGGTAATGTGTATGGTAGAGTGTTAATTATGAGAGTTAGAGAGGGTACAGAGGGAGTGATTGGTGATGAGCAGTGTGGCTTTAGGAGAGGAAGGGGATGCGTTGATCAGGTGTTTGCTGTGAGACAAGTGTGTGAAAAGTATTTAGTGAAAGGCAAGGATGTGTTTTGGGCATTTATGGATTTAGAGAAAGCGTATGATAGAATTGATGGGAAGGCTTTGTGGACTGTTTTAAGATTGTATGGACTTGATGGTAGGTTACTAAAAGGGGTGAAAAGTTTTTATGTAAATAGTAGAGCGTGTGTAAGAGTGGGAAATGCTGTGAGTGATTGGTTTCCCGTGAGAGTGGGGCTGCGACAGGGATGTGTGATGTCGCCTTGGTTGTTTAATATTTACATGGATGGTGTTGTAAGGGAGGTGAATGCAAGAGTTTTAGGTGGAGGTCTGAGTCTGGTGAATGTTGATGGTGGAGAGTGGAATCTGAAGCAACTGCTGTTTGCAGATGATACTGCACTGGTGACTGATTCAGAGGAGAGATTGAGACAGTTGGTAGAGGAGTTTAGAAGGGTGTGTGAAAGGAGGAAATTGAAAGTAAATGAGAATAAGAGTAAAGTGATGAAGTGTACGAGGTTGATAGATGGTAGGGGGATGAGTATAATTTTGAATGGTGAGTTGCTTGAGGAGGTAGAGTGTTTTAAATATTTAGGGTCACATGTTGCTGTGGATGGAAGAATAGATGCAGAAGTGAAGTTTAGAATAAATGAAGTAGGAAAGGTGCTGGGAGGAATGAAAAAAGTGTTTAAATGTCGTTCGCTTAGAATGGATGTAAAGAGAAGGCTGTATGAGGGTGTTGTGGTACCGACTGCGTTATATGGGGCTGAAACATGGAATATGGATGTAGCAGAGAGGAAAAGTTTGAATGTAATGGAGATGAGGTGTCTGAGGAGTATGTGTGGAGTGACGCGTATGGATCGGGTGCGAAGTGATGAAGTGTGAAGGAGAACTGGAGTTGTTCGGGAGATGGCTGGTAGAGTTGAGCAGAGGGTGTTGCGATGGTTTGGGCATATGGAGAGAATGGATAATGAGCGATTGGTGAAAAAGATAACTAGATCTGATGTGAGAGGTGTAAGGCTGAGAGGAAGACCACGAATAGGATGGATGGACAGTGTGAAGAGAGCGCTGGATGCGAGAGGGATGTCTGTTGAGCAAGGAAAAGTGGCTGTGCGTGACAGAAATAAATGGAGAGAAATTGTGAATGAATAAGTGATGACGGGGCCCTGAGGGGATATTCTCCCGCATTTGGTCTGATCAGCTAGTCAGATCAGGTGCGGGTAAGGGGATGGGTCTGTTATGATGTGGCAGGGGTAAACCAGTTCTGCTGTCGGGCCCTGCTGCGGATGTCACTGATTGCACTGCGCAGTTGACCCTTGTGCGGTGCGGTGCGGTGAGGATCTGTCCGTTCTCCCCTTTGGGGCTAAGATGCGAATGAATGTGTTTGAATGGATGAGTAAATGGGGAGTGTGTCGTCCTGTCTCAGCTACCTCCCTTTCCTTGGGGGAAGCAGCCTAGGTATATATATATATATATATATATATATATATATATATATATATATATATATATATATATATATATATATATATATATATATATAATCATGCACGGTTTATAATTTATCATACGTCCTGGTCGCCATTCTGATTTTCTGGATGTGACCACCACGGACCATATTTTTCAAACTGATTGAACGAAGGTGTAAGCTAGCCTGTTATTTATTATTGTTACTTGTTTATGGTTATTTATGGAACATTTGATGTTGCTGGATGTGATCAGCCTGCATCCTACATTATACGGTGCAGTCAGCAACGACAAAGAAAGACCAGACAAGTTCAATCATCATTATAGGATTCAAAATTATCGTAAAAAAAGGTATCTTGTCCACACTATGGCGGTCTCAGTTTTGATAATACGTCGACCCTGAGAGGCGCCTGAATGACTGAAGCTTTGATTCAGCACAATAGGAAAAGAAGATAGTTTAGAATACTGTAAATGCCTAGCGACTGCACGAGGACCATTAAGGCGGGTAATCTATTTTTGCAAAGTTCCAGTCTTGCCTTTTGAATACGACACGGAGCAATTGGCTTTACATCCAGATCGCCGGCTGTATTGTTGGGTGGACAATAACAAAGAGGAAACAAACTTTATCCAAGAGTTTGGCCGGTCGAGGAACTGAACTTTTTTTTTTCCAGTTGCATGCTGGTTGTTAGTCAATACACCACAGGCTTCCCTTGCATCCCATAACAGTATCTTTGGCACACAGAACAAGAGTGATCCCAGGTGTGTAGTATTAATTATAATCCCACAAAGTCCATTACTTCATTTATTTTCAATACTTTTAGACAACTTTCTTCAACTTGGAAAAGGTCTCCCGTAATGAAGGGGTTAGTGAAGGCTGTATCTAACTCGTACGGTTCAAAACTCCTCTCTAGTAAAAAATAAGAAGAAAATGGCAAGAACAAAATTAATACAACGGCATCGGAGTGAAAGGGCTAAATAACTTGTAAAACTGTTAAAAAAGGAAGGTATAACTGCCAGCGAATAATGACAGTAACTGATAATCAAAGGCAATACCTGTATTCTTTGCTTGGGGTCGCATTTTAGTCAGTCGGCCCCATCACTCCGATGACGTATTATATTCTTGCTAGCCGCAGATGATTTTCTTTACTTCATGATAGATTTTACGAAATAGTGGGGATAGATACTCATATATCTGTCTTTGAGTCTCGAGCCGGTCAGACTGATGGACTCAGTTTTTTCTCTCTTGATTCCATTCATTAGCAATGCCAATGGGGACCTGGATGTAAATACCACTGTGGTCGTATTCTGGGGGAAGGTTGAGACTTTACAATATATGATTGGCTTAATGACCTCGTGCGGTCGATAGGCCTAAAATGTAAGTTTTTGTTCTTATTATTCCCATTTAAACTTACTTTCATTCCACAATGCTGGACTTTCCTTCAGCTTTTTAATACCTTACATTCTTACACTTTTCATCCTCTCAATTCACTGACGTATAGTTCTGTTTCATTCGTGCCATTTCCATACGATTTTATCCTACTTATGGGAGATCTCTTGTAATCAAGCCGTCAGTGAAAACAATTCAGTCATTCTAGATCAAAAATCTCTCCTGATCTGACTAAAACCGTCTGGAGGCAGCAAGGATGAAATAAGTAATACGTCACTGGACTGATATTGCTAATTTTCTTCTACGTACTCGCCCAGCCTTCGTCATCAGCCGTTCTGGGGAAGTATTTATACTCCCCTACGGTTAAACTGCCTATGCGATTACTTCTGTATATGTTTTTCTTTACCCGTACAGCTGCCAAACACTTCTTAACAAAACTAGAGTGAATAATAAAATTAAAATATTTATCTATCTATCTATCTATAGCCCGACGCCCTAATCCCGCAAAGGGTGGCCGCAGACAAAACGCCTCCAAGTCGCTCTGTCACCCATCATTTGACTGCCCTCCCCCCAGCTCATTCCCCCCTCCCTGATATATCTCTCAACTCCATCCCTCCACCTCATCCTCGGTCTCCCCCTCCTACTCCCTCCCTCCACTTCACCTACATACACCCTCTTAGTCTTTCATTGTCCATTCTCTCCACATGTCCAAAACACCTCAGTGTATTTCTCCTAATTCTCTCAGTCACATCCACATCCACCCCACAACGTTCTTTCACTTCTTCATTCGTCAACCTTTCCCTCCATGTCACTCCACATGCTTCTCTTAGGTAACTCATTTCCACTTCTCTCACTCTTGACTTGTTCCCCTCTAGCAAGGTCCACAGCTCGCTTCCTTACGTCAAGGTAGGGATCACAATACTATCATGCAGTGACTTCTTAACTTCTATACTCACCTCCCTATTTCTCATCGCTTTCAGTGAACCAACAATCTTCCTTCCCTGCTGTACCCTTCCAAGTATGTCATTCTCAAAACTTCCATCCTTACTCATCACATTACCCAAGTACTTGAATGCACTCACATTCTCCATATCCTCACCATCCAACCTCACTGTGCATTCTGTGACTTCATTCCTTTCAAACACCATAACTTTACTCTTGTTTACACTAACTTTCAGAGTCCTCATCTTACACACTGTTCCAGATTCATTTACCAAACCTTGAAACTCCCATTCATCTTCACTCACCAATACTGTATCATCAGCAAACAGCAACACCGGAATCTTCCACACCTCACCTTCATTCATTAGAGCCACCCCCACATCCACTGCCCTACTTTGCACCTCCTTTACAACCCAATCCATGTATATATCAAACAGCCATGGAGACATCACACAACCCTGTTTCAGTCACACATTTAGATCAAAGAACTCACTCAATTCACCATCCACCCTCACCATAACCCTAACTCCTTCGTACATACTCTTCACAGCACTCAACAATTTCCCCTCCACTCCATATATTCTTAATACCTTCCACATACCATGCCTATCTACTTTGCCATATGCTTTCTCCAAGTCCTTGAAGGCAGCATACACTTTCTTTCCCTTCTCTAGATACTTCTCCACTAAACATCTTAGAACAAATATCTGATCTACACACCCTTTTCCCTTCCTAAATCCCCCTTGTTCTTCTCCAACTACCTCCTCTTTTATATGCCTAACCCTGTCAATACGTATTCTACCATATATTATTCCACTCCCGTTTTCCTTTGTATAAAGGAACAAATATACCTGATTTCCAGTCCTCTGGAACCCTTCCCTCTTCCCAAGCCAATCAACACAATTTCCATATCCACTCCACAACAATCTCATCCCCATACTTCAGCATTTCACCACACACTCCATCAATTCCTGGGGCCTTTCCCAACTTAATCTTCTTCATTGCTTCAACTACTTCTGCCCTATTGATCTCTTCCTCCCTCCTCTCATCTCTTCTTCTCCCGGCCATTCCCCAACCACTTATACTCGCACTATTTCACTCAAAGTGTTCCTTCCATCTCCTCAATTTCTCTCTCTTCTCCACCAACAATCTATTATTCCTACCTTTCACTCCCATACTGTTTCCCCTTTCACACTGCCTTACGTTCTTTACCTCTTTCCAAAACAATTTCTTACTCTCCCTCCATTTCACACTCAGATTCCTCCTAAACTCTTCATCCACTTTTTCTTACTCATTTTCACCAATTTCTTCACCTCGCTTCTCCTTCTCACATATACCTCTCTCTTCTTTCTCTCATCTTCTCCTCTACCAATACTCGCTAGTCAGTCACTATATGCGTTTTTCTTTTGTGCTACACCTCGTTTCACCTCATCATTCCACCATGCTGTCCCTTGCACACCCCTGCATCTCCTCCTCACTCCACAAACCACCTCTCATGCTGCACCTACAATATCTCTTCCGTGAATATCTTGTATACTTCTTCCACCCCTTCCATCTGCTGTAACTCAAACCTTCCCAATCTTTCTTCCACTATGCTCTTATACTCTGCCATTTTCTCACTATCTTGCAACTTCTCCACTCTTCACAGGAGCTGTTTCCTCCTGCCTTCCCCTTCGTCTCTTCACCCATTTTCTTTGCAGCCTTACCTTGGCCATCACTAAGTGATGGTCCGAGATTCCATTCCCCCACCCTCTGCACTCTCGCATCCAACACTTGTCTTCTCATTCGCTCATCCACACACACGTAATCTATCATTGCCTTTCGTTCAACAAGTTCACCATCCATATACCGATACAAAAATAAAAACAATTTCAAACAACAGTCTCTGCCCTTTCAGTTCTGTCGCCAAGGTGACGTCAGCTGCATATTATAATTATGTTGACGGGCTGATTCGCTCGCCCCCTCCCCAGTCACCTTCCCTGAGCATCGTCTAAACTTACCCTTTCCTAATGTCCCTTACATTTACCACACTCACCATCCAGTCAGTGAACAGGATGAGCTGCACCATAACCTGAACCCAAATCAACCCTAAGCTCTCATCCCCACACAGAACTTACTTGCCTGATACAAAGTTCTCCACTGCTTCAAAACCTGCTTACCCGCCCATTATTGAGGAAAGCCAACCAGAGTGACAGGGTGGTAGTCAAGAGATGGAAGGGAACACGAAACTCAGGTAAATGATACGGGGAATCATCACCCAACAGAAATGAGTGGAGGAGGGAGTTATGTGATCGTGTGTAGAAGAATGAGGGAAAGAAAGAGAAAAAGGGAAGGATGGAAGCAATGAAGCAAGCAAGGAAAAGACTGAAGTTAGTAAAGTTAGACTGGAAAAAAGGAAAAAAATCTAGGAAAGAATGTAGTGAAAGAGGAAGCAAGGAAGGAATAAAGGAAGGATGGAGGAGCACCTTGAATCTGTTGAGATCCTTTTATAGCTTATCATTACCACCAGACAATTCCCCCCCCCTTCTCTCTCTCTCTCTCTCTCTCTAAGAAAGGATTTTAGGTAGCGAAGGGGGTCAGTGAAGGGTAGATCTGACGCCTCCAGTCCAAAGAGTCTCGCCAAAGCAGAATAAAACCGTGTGGCGGCAGCAGTAATAGAATACAGTATACGCCGTCCAAGTGCAAGAATTAATCAATGTGGTTTAGGTCATGTCTGCCTGTTTCTGTGTTCGTGTTTGTGTCAGAATGTGTGTGTGTGTGTGTGTGGTGTGTGTGTGTGTGTGTGTGTGTGTGTGTGTGTGTGTGTGTGTGTGTGTGTGTGTGTGTTACATGTCTATCTGTCTGTCTATCTATGTTTGTCTGGTTGCATGCTTCTGTCTCTGTGCTTGTGCGTCTCTGTGTTTGCCTTTGTGTATGTTTTTCTTGTGTTTCTGTCTGTCTCTGTAGCTGTGTGTATATCCATCTGTGTTTTTGTCTCTGTCTATCTGCCTATGTGTGTCATTTTCTGTGCTGGTATGCCTTTGTGTTTGTATCTGTAACTGTGTGTCTGCCTCTGTTTCCGTCTGTGTGTCTATGTGTCTGTCTGTGTCTGCCTGTCTGTTTGCTTATCTGTCTGTCTTTGTTGATCGGATTTTAGAATTTGACATATTGATCTAAGAAATATATTTTTTGTCATCTTGGCAACAAGAAAGTATTAGCGTCATGATAGGTAATGAAGATCTTAGTTCAAAGGTCAAGGTTACTGGAGTGAAAAAATTTAAGTCAGATCGGGAGATTGTTTTTGTTTATTTGTTTGTCTGTCTGTCTGTTTGTTGTTGTCGTTGTGTCGTCCTCGTCGTTGTTGTTGTTGTCGTGGCACCAGGCTCAACTGAACGTGAACCCGGTGGAGTGCAGGCAGAAACTGCTTTTCTCCTGCAGTCCGCCATCCTCATTCTGGGGGACAGGGAGGGAGCTGAGGGACGCTGGTATGGGAGGCCAGCAGAATCACGCGGTTATGGCCTATCGTGGCTACCAAGAGAAGGCGTCCCTTTGCAACAACTGCTGCCCGTGTATGCAGCATTATTGTTATCTCCGCCTACGAGGTTACAGGAGGTTATGTATTCACCCGTGTCTGTCTGTTTGTCTGTGAACAAGATATCTCTAGCTGTTATCGGATTTCAATGAAATCGGATGGATAAGTTGGCAGTGGGGCAACGAAAAGTTTAATAGAGTTTGATGTGGATCTTGATCCTGATGCAGGGATAAGCCATACATTTTCTTGGTGTTGGATGAGATATACGATCTCTGAGATTCAGCAAGAAGGCACGCTATGGCCGAAGAATTAATTGATTGTGTATGTGACAAACAAAAATTTTTCCTCTGGTAAGAAAGAGGAATTACAGCACTAATCTGAAATTATATTGGTGCTGACGGAGCTCTCTAGTTCTTTCTAATTTGTCATACAGTTGTTGAGGACTAAATGCTTTGATCACAGCTCATATTCGTTGTTAATAACGGTATATGATTGTATATCTATCTATCTAGATACCGTATCTATAATACATACTGTATTTATAGAATATGCTATATATATATATATATATATATATATATATATATATATATATATATATATATATATATATATATAGTGGTAGGTGGGGGGGCTCATCATCCACTCACTCGATGTAGTGCTGCTCTCGGATGTCTGCCCTTTCCTCTCCATCCTTCTTTCCTTCCATTCTCTTCTGTCTTTCTTTCCTTCATTCTTTCCTTGTCCTTCTGCCTACGGGTGCCTTTACACTCCCTCTTCTGTCTTTCTTTAATTCATTTTTCCACTTCCTTCTGCCTGTGGGTGACTCTACACTGAGTGACTAGCCAAATGGTTTCCTGTGGACCAGGAAACCATTTACTACGCTAGGTGGTAACCATATAACCAAATTTTGGCTCCTGGTGGTTTAGTGTGTAATTATTGCGCTCCAATCGGATTGAGCCGGTGAAGGTTTATATCCAAGGGGTGGTTGGGGTTGATTGCTCATGTAATGTCACTCAGGGATGAGTGAGGCTGGTCACTCTCATCTTAAATGTCGGAACCAACTGCCTAGCCCCGGCCTCCTACGCTCCTCATGGGGCAATGTAGGATTGGATGATGATGATGATGATATATATATATATATATATATATATATATATATATATATATATATATAACAATCTGTCTATCTATTATGTATATAGATAGATAGAGAGATAGGTAGGTAGGTAGGTAGGTATGTAGGTAGAGAGAGAGAGAGAGAGAGAGAGAGAGAGAGAGAGAGAGAGAGAGAGAGAGACAAACAGACAGACAGACAGACAGACAGACAGAGATTGATTATTTTTTGGTCAGTCATAAGCGATGAGGCTATGGCACACCTAATGTATGACTTGGCTCGTATCTCTGACTGGGTTAAAAATAATCTGGTTGTTTTTAATGCATCAAACACTCAGTTTTTGCACCTATCAATCCGACGAAATCCTCCACAGGTGTACCCACTAATGTTTAATAATATCCAGCTCAATCTTGCATCATCCTTGAACATACCTGGGGTTTCATTCATTCGGGATTTATCTTGGAAAGATCATATTGCATCTCTTGTAAAATCTGCTTGCAAGAAATTAGGTGTGCTAAGCCGACTCCGTACCTTCTTTATCCCTGTACAGTTGTTGACTCTATACAGGGGTTTTATTCGCCCCGTGAAGAGTACAACTCTCGTGTGTGGGGAGGCTCCCTACATACAGCTCTTCTCAATAGAGTGGAGTCAAAGGCCTTTCGTCTCATTAACTTTCCTCCTCTTACTGGCTCCCTTCAATCTTTGTCTCTTCGCCGCACTGTTGCATCTTTATCTCTTTTCTATCGCTACTTCAATGGTCACTGCTCCTCTGAACTGTCTGTTTGCATCCCTCCACCTCTACGACGGGCGCGTAGCACCCTTCCAGCAGCAAACTCTCATCCCTTTTCTGTTCAACTCTAATGCAAGAGTTAACCATTACTCCCAGTCCTTCATTTATGCAACAGGTCAACTCTGGAACTGTCTCCCTCTGTCTGTACTTCCTACTTCCAGTGATCTTCAGTCTTTCAAAGGCAGTGTGTCCAGGCATCTCGAAATGAACGGATCTTGAATTTGGCTCTCTTTTGTATTGTTTTTGTTATTTCCTTGGAAGGAACGGTTTGCGGGCTCATGGCCTTTGGTTCCTTCTTCCTTGCATTAAAAAAAAAAAAAAAAGACGAGGGTGACACTGAAGTAACACTCGGACGAGTGACATTGTATGGCACTGGGGTGAGGATGACACTGGGGTGACTGGGACACTAGTGTGAGTGTGACACAGGGTGAGGGTGACACCGGTGTGTGACACCGGGTGAGGGTGACACTACAACGGCACAGATGTTGGTGCACTGGGTGAGTTACACTGGGGTGGGGGTGACGCCTTGTGAGGGTAACATTAGGATAACACGGGAATGGTGACACCCTGAAGATGACACTTGATTGGGTGACACTACGGTGACGCGGGTGAGGATGACACTGGATGAAGGTGCCACTGGGTGAGGGTGACACAGGGTGGGGATGACACTGGGTAAGGGTGAAAATGGGTGAGGGTGGCTAGGATGATGATGATACTAGAATAGGGTGACACTGGGTGAGGGTGGCTTGGATGAGGTTGACACTGGGTGAGGATCACACTGAGTAAGGGTGACATTGGGTACGGGTAACATTAGGTAAGGGTGACACTGGGTGAGGGTGACACTGGGTAAGGGTGACACTGGGTGGGGGTGACATTGGGTGAGGGTGACACTGGGTAAGGGTGACACTGGGTAAGGGTGACACTGGGTGTGGGTGACACTGGGTGTGGGTGGCACTGGGTGTGGGTGACACTGGGTAAGGGTGACACTGGGTAAGGGTGATACTGGGTGAGGCTGACACTGGGTAAGGGTGACACTGGGTAAGGGTGACACTGGGTAACGGTAACACTGGGTAAGGGTGACACTGGGTAACGGTAACACTGGGTAAGGGTGACACTGGGTAAGGGTGACACTGGGTGAGGGTGACACTGGGTAAGGGTGACACAGGGGGAGGGTAACACTTTAATGAGTCAGGTCAGTCATGTACTCACTCACTCGCGTCACCAGGGTCTTCACATTACCCACTCACCGTCCTCGCTGGTGGTGGCGCCACCACACACGGGTCTGTTGAAGAGTGAGGACTCATCCTGGCCGGAGTCCACACAGACGATGTAGAGGGTCCAGGGGTCCAGGCCAGTGATGGTGTAACTGGTGGTGTCCCACACGTCTGCCTCATTGAACCCCCCTGACACGTTCCAGGTCACCTTGTAGTACCCAGGGCAATTCCCAATGTCCATGACCAGATCCCACGACACTTCAAGCTGGTGGGAGTTGTCAGGCACTGCAGCCACGTTCATGCTGGACACGGGCATCACGCCTGGTGAGATGAAGCACGTTATACTCGGCAATTACAATATATGGAAGTGTGAAATTTACAACTGTCAGTGATGATAATTTTGTATGAGAATGGTTTCAGCGCATATATCCGCTACATAAAAAAGAACTAAATAATACACTATAGCAATAACAGCTGAAAGAGGCACTGAAACTAAACTAAACCTACGCTTTCAAGTCTCGTTCACTTTTGTTTCTTGTGTCACAAATCGCCAACTGGATGAGAGAGACGCGTACTTGCACTATCCTTGTTTTTATACCTACGCCATTAAATGCACGCAGGACGAGAGCAACGCGGGGTTACTCTTTTGCTGTTGTTATTGTTCCTAGGAAAACTACGATTTCAAACCTGCAGCACGACCATACCGTTCCACTTACAACGTTCAGCTTTTCTTGGTGTACTTCCCCTGCCCTGCCCCACCATCCATCACTGCCTCAGCCCATCCCATTCTCTTCTATCCTCCTCCAACTCAACCATTTTATGTTCTTCCCACATTGACTTTTTATAAGAAAATTTCCCCCCTCGACAGCCGCCTTTCATACAACGCCCGTCTTCACAGGGTGTGCCTGCCCCATTGTCCTCAGCCCTCCTGGCTCCTCCCTTTCACTACTCTCTCTCAACATGTCTGTTTCTTTATTATAATCATCGTAATACTGAATATCACGACCATCTACAAAGCCCACTATCAGAGTGTATGCTACTTCCTTACCTACGACAATCCCTTCCCCTACTGACCACCAAGCCACACCTGGCCATACATCCCCACCTGACCACCCACCCCCACCTGACCACCCACCCCCACCTGGCCATCCACCCTCACCTGACCACCAACGCCCACCTGGCCATCCACCCCCACCTGACCACCCACCCCCACCTGACCACCCACCCCCACCTGGATACCCACCCCCACCTGACCACCCACCCCCACCTGACCACCCATCCCCACCTGACCACCCACCCCCACCTGTATACCCACCCCCACCTGACCACCCACCCCCACCTGACCACCCACCCCCACCTGACCACCCACCCCCACCTGGATACCCACCCCCACCTGACCACCCACCCCCACCTGACCATCCACCCCCACCTGACCACCCACCCCCACCTGGCCATCCACCCCCACCTGACCACCCACCCCCACCTGGCCATCCACCCCCACCTGTACACCCACCCCCACCTGACCACCCACCCCCACCTGACCACCCACCCCCACCTGACCACCCACCCCCATCTGGATACCCACCCCCACCTGTCCATCCACCCCCACCTGACCACCCACCCCCACCTGACCACCCACCCCCACCTGACCACCCACCCCCACCTGGCCATCCACCCTCACTTGACCACCCACCCACACCTGACCACCCACCCCCACCTGACCATCCACCCCCACCTGACCACCCACCCCCACCTGACCATCCACCCCCACCTGACCACCCACCCCCACCTGACCATCCACCCCCACCTGACCACCCACCCCCACCTGGCCATCCACCCCCACCTGACCACCCACCCCCACCTGACCACCCACCCCCACCTGGACACCCACCCCCACCTGACCACCCACCCCCACCTGACCACCCATCCCCACCTGACCACCCACCCCCACCTGGATACCCACCCCCACCTGACCACCCACCCCCACCTGACCACCCACCCCCACCTGACCACCCACCCCCACCTGGATACCCACCCCCACCTGACCACCCACCCCCACCTGACCATCCACCCCCACCTGACCACCCACCCCCACCTGGCCATCCACCCCCACCTGACCACCCACCCCGACCTGGCCATCCACCCCCACCCGGATACCCACCCCCACCTGACCACCCACCCCCACCTGACCACCCACCCCCACCCGACCACCCACCCCCATCTGGATACCCACCCCCACCTGACCATCCACCCCACCTGACCACCCACCCCCACCTGTACACCCACCCCCACCTGACCACCCACCCCCACCTGTCCATCCACCCTCACTTGACCACCCACCCACACCTGACCACCCACCCCCACCGGAACATCCACCCCCAACCGAACACCCACCCCCACCCGTACACCCACCCCCACCTGACCACCCACCCCCACCTGACCATCCACCCCCACCTGACCACCCACCCCCACCTGACCATCCACCCCCACCTGACCACCCACCCCCACCTGACCACCCACGCCCACCTGGCCATCCACCCCCACCTGACCACCCACCCCCACCTGACCATCCACCCCCACCTGACCACCCACCCCCACCTGACCATCCACCCCCACCTGACCACCCACCCCCACCTGACCACCCACCCCCACCTGACCACCCACCCCCACCTGACCACCCATCCCCACCTGACCACCCACCCCCACCTAACCACCCACCCCGACCTAACCACCCACCCCCACCTTACCACCCACCCCCACCTGACCATCCACCCTCACCTGACCACCCACCCCCACCTGACCATCCACCCTCACTTGACCACCCACCGCCACCTGACCACCCACCCCCACCTGGATACCCACCTCCACCTAACCACCCACCCCCACCTGGATACCCACCCCCACCTAACCACCCACCCCCACCTGACCACCCACCCCCACCTAACCACCCACCCCCACCTGACCACCCACCCCCACCTGACCATCCACCCCCACCTGACCATCCACCCCCACCTGACCACCCACCCCCACCTAACCACCCACCCCCACCTGACCATCCACCCCCACCTGACCATCCACCCCCACCTGACCACCCACCCCCACCTGACCACCCACCCCCACCTAACCACCCACCCCCACCTGACCACCCACCCCCACCTGACCACCCACCCCCACCTAACCATCCACCCCCACCTGACCACCCACCCCCACCTAACCACCCACACCCACCTAACCACCCACCCCCACCTAACCACCCACACCCACCTAACCACCCACACCCACCTGACCACCCATCCCCACCTGACCACCCATCCCCACCTGGATACCCACCCCCACCTAACCACCCACCCCCACCTGACCATCCACCCCAACCTGGCCACTCACCAACTCTCGGCCACCCACCCCACCTAGCCACCCACTCCCACCTGGCCACCCACCAACTCCTGGCCACCCACCACAACCTTTTTTTTTTTTTTTGGCAAGAAAGAAGGAACCAAAGGCCAGGAGCCCGCAAATCGTTCCTTCCAAGAAAAAACAACAACAATACAAAACAGAGCCAAATTCAAGATCCGTTCATATCAAGATGCCTGGACACACTGAATTTGAAAGACTGCAGTTCATAGGAAGTACGAAATACAGACAGAGGGAGACAGTTCCAGAGTTGACCTGTTGCATAAATGAAGGACTGGGAGTAAAGGTTAACTCTTGGATTAGAGAGCTGGACAGAAAAGGGATCAGAGTTTGTTGCTAGACGGGTGCTACGCACTCGTCGTAGAGGTGGAGGAATGCAAGCAGACAGTTCAAAGGAGCAGTGACCATTGAAGTAGCGATAGAAAAGAGATAAAGATGCAACAGTGCGGCGAAGAGACAGAGGTTGAAGTGAGCCAGTAAGAGGAGAGTTAATGAGGCGAAAAGTCTTTGACTCAACCTTATTGAGAGGGGCTGTATGTTGGGAGCCTCCCCACAGATGAGAGTTGTACTCTACTCAGTGGTGAATAAAAGCCGTGTATAAAGTCAACAACTGTGCAGGGGTAAAGAAGGTACGGAGTCAGCTTAGCATACCCAATCTCTTGGAAGCAGATTATACTAGAGACGCAATATGATGCTTCCATGATAAGTTCCGTGTGAATGAAACCTCAAGCATGTTCAAGGATGATACAGGATTGGGGTGGATATTATTAAACACTAATAGGTACTCCTATGGAAGATTGTGTTGGGTTGATAGGTGTAAAAACTGAGTTTTGGATGCATTAAAAACGACAAGATTATTTTTACCTCAGTCAGAGATTCGAGCCAAGTCAGACATAAAGTGTGCCATAGTCTCATCCCTTGTTTGTTGAAGTAACTGCTGAGATGGACGTTGCAGGAACAGAATGGAAAGGTGAAGGGTGGAATCATCAGCGTACGAGTGGATAGGGTTAGATGTACAGCTTAGAAGATTATTGATGAATAAAAGAGAGTTGGTGATAGGACAGAGCCCTGAGGAATACCACTGTTGATAGATCTAGGAGAAGAATGATGGCCGTCTACAACAGCAGCTATAGAACGACCAGAAAGGAAACTATAGATGAAGGCACAGATAGAAGGATAGAAACAGTAAGAGGGCAGTTTGGAAATTAAAGATTTATGCCAGACTTTATCGAAAGCCTTTGAGATGTCAAGTGTAATGGCAAAGCTTTCGCCAAAGTCCCGAAAGGAGGATGACCAGGAGTCTGAAAGGAAGGTGAGAAGATCGCTGGTGGAGCGTCCCTGACGGAACCCATACTGACGATCAGTAAGAAGGTTGTGATTGGAAAGATGCTTTAAAATTTTTCTGTTAAGAATTGACTCGAAAACTTTTGGGACACAGGATGTTAAAGCAATTGGACGATAGTTAGAGGGTTGGGAGTGGTCACCCTTCTTTGGGACTGGCTGAATGAGAGCAAACTTCCAGCAAGAAAGAAAGGTGCAATTGAAAGACAAAGGCGAAAGAGTTTACCTAAGCAGGGTGTAAGCACAGAAGCACAGTTCTTGAGGACAACAGGAGCGACTCCATCAGGCCCATATGTCTTGTTAGTATTAGGGCCAGTGATGGCAGAAAATACATCAGCTGAAGACATTTTAATGTCAGCCATGAGGAAGTCAGAGTGGGGAAGTGATGGAGGAACAGCACCGGCATCGGCTAAGGTGGAATTGGAGGAGAAAGTCTGAGCAAAGAGATTTGCTTTATCAGCAGAAGAAATAGCTACAGAGCCATCAGAGTAGAAAAAAGGAGGGAAGGATGATGTGGTAAAGTTGTTACAAAGGTTTTTGGCAAGGAACCAGAAGGAGCAGGAACAATTCGAGTTGGAGAGTTGAGAGCATTTAGTACGGATGAAATTATTTTTAGCAGAGCGAAGAACAGACTTAACACGATTCCGGGCAGAAACATAAAAAAGATGTGATTCGGGGGTGGGTTGGCTCCGGTACCTTTTATACGCCCTCTCCTTGTTGCAGACAGAATTAGAACAAGCGCGATTAAACTAAGGCTTTCTTGCATTAGTTAAAGGATATGAGGAGGGAATGTATGCTTCCATGCCTGAGAGAATAACCTCTATAATGCACAAAGCATACTCAGATGGTTCCCAGCCATGGAAGCAATAATCATTCCAGGGAAAATCAAAGAAGTAATGCCTGAGGGCCTCCCAGTCCCCAGCTCCAAAGTGCCACAGTCGACGTTTCTTTGGAGGGTCCACAGGTAGTACTGGAGTGATAGAGCGGGTCAAGGTAATAAAGATTGTGATTGGAGGAGCCCAACAGAGAGGAAAGATTAACAGCATAAGCAGAAGGATTAGTTGTAAGGAAGAGGTCAAGTATGTTGGAGCTCTCTCCATGGCAGTCAGGGATACTGGTAGGGTACTGTACAAGCTGCTCTAGGTCAATAAGGATAGAAAAGATGTGGACTTGTTCACCAGGTGGATCAGTGAAAGGAGAGGAGAGCCAAAGGTGGTGGTGAACATTGAAATCTCCTAGGATGGAGATTTCAGAGAAAGGAAAAATGGAAAGAATGTGTTCCATCGTAGAAGTACGATAGTCAAAGAATTTTTTAAAGTAGAGTTAAGAGATAAGTAAACAACGCAGATATATTTAGTCAGAGAATGACAGGAAAGCCAAAGCCAGAGTGTAGAGAATTCAGAAGACTCAAGTTCAGGAACAAGAGAGCAAGATAAGTCGTTGTGTACATACACGCAGCAGCCACCTTTGGCTTTGAAATGAGTATAGAGAAAGTAGGAGGAAACAGAAAAGGGTTTGCTGTCAGTTACCTCAGACAGCTGAGTCTCAGACAGGAAGAGAAGGTGAGGTTTAGAGGAGGAGAGGTGATGTTCAACGGAAAGTTGGAGGAAAGGCCGCCAATGTTGCAGAAATGAAGAAGTGAGTCAGACAGTGGTTCCAGGCATCTCACTGAGTCGTCCCCGGGAGAGGGGCAGATAGGGACATTTAGGCCCCCCCCCCCGGGGACTCCAAGGCCTGGTTATTCTGTGCCATTTTTTTATTTTTTATTTTGAAAAGGAAGTGTAGTGTGTACTGTGCATGTAGACTGGTGTTGACAGTTAGAGAAAATTGTACTGGAGAGCATGCTGGCCTACTCTCTGTGTAACTGAGACACTGAAAAAGTTCAGCAAAGGGGGATGGTCGGGAACTAGTCCCGAGGGCTGATAAAACGGGAGCTCCAGCTTTCCCTGTCATCAGCTTTCCATCCACCTTGAGAGTATTGCCCTGGCCGACTGGTGCTACAGTCTACTCCACACCCACACCCACCTGGCCACCCACTCCCTCCTGGCCACCCACACCCTCCTGGCCACCCCTCCCACCTGGATCTGTAAAGGCATAAACTGACATGCCTCAAAAACCATTTCTCTGACACGGCTGGTTATTTAAACATTCAGTCATGAACAAGACCTGATTTACTCCAAGGTCTGAACTAAAGATACAAGGTCTACCAAAGCACAGGTGAGCGGAGCTTGTTGACGTCATCAGGTAAAGACATACTGGGCCAGCCGATTCGGGTTCATACTGAGATGAGATATTTGATTCATATTTAATGTACTTCTAGCCTTCTCAGATTTACATAATGGATCTGGAGGTACTTACTACTAGAATTATTGAGCCCGCGCGTTCTTACATTACGTTGCAAACAGTAAAGTGTTGCAATATTTTTCATATGGGCCCAGCTTATTCTTTAGACAGCACAGCCTGGCCTAAATGGAGCGAGTGTTCTGATAGGTTGAATTGGGAGAGAGGGGGTGGCTTAATTCGCTGGGACATATTTCTTTCTGTCTGTTTAATGTCTGTCTGTCTTGTCTATTTATCCATCTGTCTATCTATAGCTGTGTCTACTTCTTGAACGCATTATGTTAGAAACAGTAAAGAAAATTTGTAGAAGCGAGGCCCCATGTCGCGCGCCCCAGGCAATTACCCTCCTCTTTTATCCCAGCCAACCAATCAGAATGTCCCACCATCCCCGCCAGCCAATCAGAATCTCCCTCCATCTCCTCCAGATAGTCAGAATCTCCCTCCATCCCTGCCAGCCAATCAGAATCTGGTTTTACTGTCCGCTCGTACGTGGGTCCTAGTCGTACTGACACCCCGATCACGCCCATCTCGTTGTTGGTGGATTCAAGTTTGGTACTGTACAATCCGTATCATATTTGTCTCTTCCGGTCTCTAGAACAGTTTGTGTTGGGATATTTTTAGTACCGTTATTATTCTTCATCCTTTTCCTTTCTCCTCTCTTCCTTCTCTTCTCTATATTCATTTTCTTGTTTCTTCCTCCGCCTTTCTTTTTCTTCTTTGTATGGTTTGAAAAAAGAAAATGAGTTAAATATATAGGCAAAACATTTGTGAAAGATATAGAAAAGAAATTAACGCAAAGAAAGTCTGACTCTCCAATTCCTGAGTGTTTGAGTCTTTACTGTGCACGCATCCATGAGTGGATGTCTTTACCTTGTACGAATTATTGATGTTTTGAAGTTTCAGATGGAATAAGTACTTCTAGCAAGTAATATCTTGGTATTTTATTGCCACTGTGTGTGCGCATAATGAAGTATGCTTATGAAACATCAGCACGGAGAAAGTGGGTTAATGTAAAGCATCTGTGTATTACAATAGAAGGAAACATGCTTTATACTTAAATGACATTGAATTGACCTACTATATACGGACTATAATCGGTCTTAAGGACCTAAATTAACCGGAAGACCTTGATATGCCTTGACTGAAAACAGCCTGAAATGTTCTTCTTGGGTCTAAACGTGACTGAAACGAACTGTAATTACTAGAATGGATCTAAGCAGACCAAGCTGCATCTGCGTGAACCTCAATGGCCTGAAATTCCCTACATAGTGCAGCCATTAACAAGGCAGGTCATGCTTCTTTAATCTTTCATCAGATGTTTTAACAATGATGAAAAAAATGGTGTTTACCGTACCCATCACGACATAAGTGTAATGATACGACTCTTTCTTTGTGAAGCGAGTGATCACAGTATCAAGATGTAGTGATTCTGCATTTCATTCCAGCACATCTTTTAAGTCACTGAGTACAGCTAAAATACTTATAAAGTGTTGATCAGTAGTAACGTGGCAAGAGTCAGGGCGGTGGAGATGGAGATTTTGAGAAACGTGCAGGGAGTGCAGAAAACAGACAGGATAAGAAATAATATGATTCGTGAATGCTTTGGAGTAAATACTGTAAGTCCTTGGACAACAGAGTTAAGGAGAGGGTGCTTAGACAGTATGGTCACATGGAGAGAAGGATATAAACAGGGTAGTAAAAAGGGTATGTGAGTGAGTTTGAAGGTGGGAGGAGGCGTGGTAGGCCAAGAAGGAAGTGGAGATGTATGGTAAATAAGTGTGTGAGAAAGAGATGTGTGAAGACTGCCGAGGCTCGGGAACTGACAGGAGATCGCGATGACTGAATCGAGTTTTGTACGTAGGATTGCATGACAAGGATCTGGCATCACTTTTTAACTTGTCAGTCGTCGGAGTGACTGTCTGACTGGTAATTATGAAGCAACGTGTGAAAGGTGTACCCGTGAGGTGGGTCCAGGAGTCGGGCTGGAATGGTGAGTGCGTGGGTGAGTGGCCTGTTTCACTGGACATGATGTTCATCAGCTTCCTCACTAGAATATTTTTTCATTTTCCTTGCTTTTTGGTGAAAAAAGAAGGCAGGATGATGATGATGATGATTCAAGTTTGTTGTTGTTGTTGTTGTTGTTGTTGTTATTATTATTATTATTATTATTATTATTATTATTATTATTATTATTATTCACAATGGCTTACTGGAGGATGCATCTAGGGTTTTCAGGCAAACATGAAAATAAAAAGACAATTCATGTGTAGGAGCAGACAGGAATACAAAACCCATGACTGTTGTGTTAGAATTTATAATAAAGGAAAAAACAGAGGCGAGACAGCAGAGCAGATTGGTGATATCCTTCCCAACTGGAGAGTTCGGGGCCTGCAGAGGACCAGTATGATGATGATGATGATGATGATTGTGATGGTAGCAGCCTTTATGAGTGTATGCGTGACGGGAAATTATAATTCAGTACCACTCAGGTATGGAAGCCAAAGCATTAACTGTTCCCAAAAAAAGGTTTGTATTTTATTTCAGCTGAAGTTAGATGATTTTTTTTTCAGGTGAGAGTGAGCCATAGGAACCTAAGAGCGTTAATACTGTCACCATTAACACTCTCATGATCGGGGCAGCTCTTGTAACTATTCTTTCAACTAACGCCAGACGATTATATTCAACTGAGTGTCAATCCTAGAAGCCTGAATAAAACTGCTATTATTATTAGCGCGAAATAGTTCGTATCAGAGCTAGATAAGCGATAATTATAACTGTTAGTCAAGTACGGTATCGTAAGCCAAGAGTCGAAGATAATTTCATCACATTCCTACTGAAATTTAAACTGGAGCTCCTAAAATTTCCACAATGGCCTTTTTATTTTATTTTATTTTATTTTTTCTCAGACGAATCCAAGATGATAATACTTAGTGATTTTGTTCAGCTCTAGTACCGAAAGAGTTCATTAAAGCTGTTTCTAACTCTCCTTGTTTGAAAAGTCCCTCCAAGAGTACAGCTGTCACGTGGTGGCATGGGTTGAGAGAGAGAGAGAGAGAGAGAGAGAGAGAGAGAGAGAGAGAGAGAGAGAGAGAGAGAGAGAGAGGCCCTCCCAAGTGAGGAATCACACAAGCCGCGAGCCGATACATATCTAGCGCGGCTCGGAATATGACCTTGACCCACTTTCACCAATTTCGAACTCATAGAAGATTTTCATCCCTACTACAAACCTGCAAAATTTTGTGATGATATCTTGAGCGGCTGCGAAATTATCGTGCTAACAGACACACAGACACAGACAACCTGAAAACAATACTCCTGGGAGATTTTCATCCCTAATACACTCATATAAAATTTTTTGCTATCTTGAGCGGTTGCGAAGTTATCGTGGTAACAGACACGCATACCACGAACTACTGTCACCAATTTCGAACTCGTGATTCATTTTTTTCCCTACTACACACATGTAAAATTTTGTGACGATATCTTGAGCGGTTGCGAAGTTATCGTGCTAAGACACACACACACACACACACACACACACACACACACATACACGGAAATTGGAAACAATATCAGCTTCGTTGTCGCGGCTGGTAAAAAAAAAAAAAATTAAAAAAAAAAAAAAAATGGATTAAAAGGGTCCACCAGCACTGAGGGATGCGTGTTGTTTACGTCGGTTACACTTCGTCATCCAGTCACATTGGCAACGTCGAAGCGGGTTGATCGAGAAATGAATCGGCACGTCTCACCTTCGCTCGGGAATAAATAAGAGAGAGAGAGAGAGAGAGAGAGAGAGAGAGAGAGAGCATCAGAAAATCCGTGGTTTGTCATTAAACCAACCTGTACCTAGCCAACTTTCGCCTAACCTAACGTTTCTCTGAAGAAGCCTCTGTGCGAAACCACCTATCTATCTAACTATCTATCTATTGCCAGACGCCTCAATCCCGTTTGGGGTGGCCACAAACAAATCGCCTCCAAGTCGCCCTGTCCCCCGCCATTTCACTGCCCTGCTCCCAACTCACACCCCCCTCTCTCATATACCTCTCCACCCCATCCCTCCATCTCATCCTCGGTCTCCCCCTCCCTCTTCCACCCTCCACCTCACTCACATACACTCTCTTCGTCAGTCTTTCACCCTCCATCCTCTCCACATGGCCAAACCACCTCAGTGTGTTCCTCACAATGCTTCCTATCACATCCACATCCACACCACAACGCTCCTTTATATCCTCATTCGTCAGCCTGTCTCTCCATGTGACTCCACAGGCTCCTCTTAAATAACTCATTTCCACTGCTCTCACTCTTGACTTGTGTCCTTCCAACAATGTCCAAGCTTCACTTCCGTACGTTAGAGTTGGTATCACAATACTGTCATGTAGTAACTTTTTTACTTCCATGCTCACTTCCCTGTTTCTTATCACTGCTTTCAAGGAACCAGCAACCTTTCTTCCCTGCTGTACCCTTTCAAGCACTTCACCCTCCAAACCTCCATCCTTACTCATCACACTACCCAAATACTTAAACGTACTCACATTTTCCAATTCCTCACCATCCAACCTCGCTGTACATTCACTGACTTCACCTCTCTCAAAGACCATCACTTTACTCTTCCCTACATTCACCTTTAGGTTCCGTTTCTTACACACTCTCTCAAACTCATCCACCAAGCCTTGCAGCTCCCCTTCGTCTTCACTCAACAACACAGTATCATCTGCAAACAACAGTACAGGGAGTTTCCAAACACTATCCTCTCTCACCAGGGCCACTCCAACATCCACTACCCTACCTTGTACCTCTTTTATTACCCCATCCATGTACAGATTGAACAACCATGGAGACATGACACATCCCTGTTTCAAACCAACTTTCAAAGAGAAAAATTCACTTAGTTCACCATCCACACGCACTGCAGCCTTAGCACCATCGTTCATACTCTTCACAGCATTCAACAACTTCCCATCTACTCCATATATTCTTAACACTTTCCACAATCCTTGTCTATCCACCCTGTCATATGCTTTCTCCAAATCCATGAAAGCCGCATACAACTTCTTTCCCTTCTCTAGAAACTTTTCCACTAAAGATCTAAGAATGAATATCTGATCTACACAACCTCTTCCCTTCCTAAAGCCTCCCTGTTCTTCTCCAACTAATTTCTCTGTTCTTTCTCTAACTCTGTCTATAAGTATCGTACCATACACTTTTCCTATTATACTAAGAAGACAAATGCCCCTATGATTACCACACACTTCTTTTTCCCCTTTTCCTTTGTACAAGGGAATAATTATACCTGACTTCCAATCCTCCGGGACTCTACCTTCCTCCCAGGCCAATCTGCACATCTTCCACATCCATTCTACTACTATCTCTCCCCCATGCTTCAGCATTTCACCACACACTCCATCAATTCCTGGGGCTTTCCCCGATTTAACTTTCTTCATTGCTTCCACAACTTCTATCCTACTGATTTCTTCCTGTCTTCTCACCTCCCTCCTTCTCCCAGCCATTCCCCAGCCACTTATACTCGCATTACTTCCATCCTCTACGTTCAACAATTCCTTAAAGTGTTCTCTCCATCTGCTCACTTTTTCTCCCTTCTCCACTAGTAATCTACCATTTTTATCTTTCACTCCCCTGCTAACTTCACTTCCACCCTGTCTTACTCTTTTCACTTCTCTCCAGAACATTTTCTTACAGTCCCTCCACTTTACACTCAAATTCCTTCCAAATTCCTCATCCACTCTCTTCTTACTCTCTCTTACTAATCTTTTCACCTCTCTCTTCCTTTCCACATATAACTCTCTCTTCCGCCTCTCAACTTCTTCCACGCCCCTATTTCTCATCCATTCATTGTATGCTTTCTTCTTTTGTGCCACAGCCTGTTTCACCTCTTCAGTCCACCACGCTGTTCCTTGCACCCCCCTCCGTCTTCTCTTCCTTCCACACACCACATCACATGCTGCACATATTTCTTCTGTAAATATCTCACACACAGCTTCCACGTCTCCCATCTGCTCCAATTCATATTTGCCCAATCGTTCCTCCACTTCTCTCTTATACTCTGCCTTTTTCTCATCCTCTTCTAACCTTTCCACTCTCCTTGCAACTACTTCCTCTCGTCTTTCCCTTCTTCTATTCCTCCATCTTACTTGCATCCTAATTCTGGCCACGACCAAGTAGTGGTCAGAAAGTCCACTCCCCCAACCTCTATACACTCTTGCATCCTTTACACATCTTCGCATCCTTTCATCCACACACACATAATCAATCATTGCCTTCCTTTCATTCAGTTCACCACCCACCCTTCTCATCACTCGCCATGTATACCTGTGGATCATTTTATGCCTGAAGAGGGTATTGGCTATCACCAACCCCCTCCCAGCACAGATGCCCACTAACGCACTCCCATTCTCATCTATCTCAGCAGGCACACCCCACTCACCAACTATTCCATCCACCTTCACATTACCAACTTTACCATTCATATCACTAATCAAAAACACTCTCTCATTCCTTCCAAACTTTTCCATGCACACTTCCACATTTGTCCAGAACTCTTCTCTCACTCTTCTAGCACGATCTTGCGTTGGCGCATACACACACACAATCGCCCACATTTGTATTCCAACTTTCAACTTTACCCACACAATCCTTGACCCAACTGATCCATACTGTCTTATGCTCTTCTTCCATCTTTTACTCACAACTATACACACTCCTTCCTTTGCCCTCTCATTCTCATCTACTCCTGCACATATACCCCATCCATACTCCCATTCTCTCACACTTTCTCCTCTCCATTTTGTTTCAGTTATTCCACATACATCCACTTTCGCATCCTCAAGCACCTGGACAATCTCTCTCTCTTTCACTTCATCATTCGCTCCTCTTACATTCCATGTACACATTACCAAGTCCTTTGTCCGGTCCTGGGTCGTCAACGTTTGGTCAGTCCTTGTCCGAGGCTTCTTGTTTGTTTTTTTAGTTAGTTGTTTTCCGGGGAGGGGCACTAACCCTCCGCCAACCACCTCAATGCCTTATTTTCTTTGGGCAGATGACTAAGGTACAACGAAGCCGAGTCTTTTCTTGAAGTACTTGATCCGACGTTGAAAATATGACCAAATGATCAATTATATCCGGGGGGGAAAAAATCGCTTGGAGGTTCTGGGGAGATTGTGTTCTTAACTCCTGAGACATATTTCGGTTTACTCTCTTCAGCGAGACTTTTCGAACTGGAGGGGTTAAATAACAGCCTTTACTATTCCTTCCACTTCTAGACTAAATTCTACCCTCTACAGGTGGGCTGATCATAATAAAAAATACATAATCACACTGAAGGTGTTCAGTCTGGAACCAGAGGTATTTCCTAATCTGAATAAATACGCTTTGCTTTATTTAGTGTGATAGTAGTTCGATTAATCAGAATACGGCAGGTTTCGAGTATTATTTCGTTACTTACGTTACTTGCGAGCTAAGTCTTGTAGTTAGAATTAAGGAGCCCAGCATGGATTTAAAAAATGTCTGTGTGCTTAATAATGGAAGAGATATTAGATATACATAAACAAATAACACACACACACACACACACACACACACACACATATATATATATATATATATATATATATATATATATATATATATATATATATATATATATATATATATATATATATATATAAAACCTACTCCCAAAGTACTGAACTTAGAACTAAGAAATTGATGGTTTGGTATTGGTGGCGGGATAATTTTTTGCCAACCCTTTTTAAAAAATGAACATAAATGGTTACACGTGATTCGGATCAGCTAACTAACTCTCAGTGACACATATACAACAGGTGGCACGTGAAAGCTTGAGGAAACTTTTCCGCTATTATAAGAAAATAAGAAAAAAGGAAAAAATTAAAAGGTTAGTTATTTTTTACTTGCTGAATATATTAATTATTGTTTCAATGGAGAAATGCATTACCTGTAATACCACCATTGATCCTTCAGTACCTTCACCACAGCAGTCCTGTGACGTATTGTTAATTTTATTCTTGCTACATCCAGACGATTTTATTCACCTCGGGGGCGACATTTCTAAATGGAAAAGGTTAGTTACAGCATTCATTAAACCCTTTACTTCTAGAGCACCTTCCCACGTTGGGAAAAATTGTCTGGTTCATGACCTATTCTTTGCGTACATGACCTATTCTCAGCGTACATGAACTATTCTTAGCGCACATGATTCTTTTGATGCGTTTGAACTTTTGGAGTAAATATGGCCGATGAAAGAGATATATGAACACAGAAGCGGGTACTATCAAATTATGCTGTGACTTTTCGATTAATACCGCATTTACTAAAACGTTCAGTTGTCCACATGCAACAATCCTCAGTGTTTATTTTACAACATGGTCACCAGTTAATGTCACTACGCACACTTGCTGGCATTATATACATCACGTCCAAATATCACGTCCTTACGCTGTGTAACGAGACAGTGAACAATGACTTCCGGAACCCAGTGACACGATCTTAGGACTAATAAACTTTTCAAAATATTATGGACGATTTCCATAATTGTTTGACTTCGTGTGGGTCGATAGTGTCGTCTGCAACTGTCCCCTGAGGAACAGTGCATTGCCCCACACACCGTCAGCAGCAGCACATTTTTGGTTACCTTGTGTTGCCGTGGTGAGCGAGGTCTGGCCGGGCTGTCCTAAAGGCCCGGTGTCATCATAGGGCTGGAGGGTGATGGTGTAGGTGGTGCAGGGAGACAGTCCAGTGATGGTGTAGGTGTTGGTGCTGCCATCATTAATACTCACACTCCCATCACCGTCACCCTCACCTCCGTCACTCCAGCTGAGGTTATACGATGTCACACTGTCACTGACGCTCGAGTCCACAGTCCATTCCACTACGATCCTGTCCCCACCATCTGGTCTCGCCTGTACGGTGACATACACTAAAAAAAAAAAAAAAAAAAAATGTATTACATTGATACCGGTATTCAAAGTACAGACATATATTAAAATACACAAAATACAAGAGAAGTTTTCCTACTGCGAAATCAGATAAAAACTGTATGTTCAGTCTTGTGAAACTTGTGAGTGAGAGGGATGAGCGAGTGAAGGAGTACCGCACGAGAGAATGTGTGTGAGAAGCTGAATGCGTGTCAAAGTGAGTGAATGTAAGAGTGAACGTGTGTGTAAGGATGGGTGAAACAGTGAGAGAAAAAGGGAGTGAGAATGACAGCATGAAAATGAGTGAGATGAGAGAGGGAGTTAAAGTGAGTGAAAGTAAGACACTGAAAGAGAATGAAAACAAATGAAAGACTGAGTGAGTGAGAGAGGGTTAATGAGTGTGAGTGACTCAGTTGTGAGAGTAAGTGAGATTTAGTGTGAGTGAGAGTGTGTTGGGGTGTGAGAGCATGACGTGGGAGAATGAACAGAAATCGAAAGAATGCAAGAAAATGAGTATGTAAGAGTGGGCGACAGCGTGAAAGTAAGTAAAAAAAATGAGAATTACTGCTAGTGTCCGTGAAACTGAAGTGTGTGAGTGAGAGTATAAACGACTGTGAGATAACATGAGGGAGAGTCTGCGAAGAGGAAGACAGTGTTGATAAGTAAGACCGTGTTAAAGTGAATGAAAGTCAATGAGAAAGTGAGACTAAATTTGAGAGTGAGTGAAAGTATGAAAATGAGAGATTGTGAAATTCAGAGTGAGTGAGTGTGAAAGTTAGAGAATGAGTATGAAAGTTAGTGAGAATGAATGTGAAAGTGAGTGATACTGAGGGATAAATACTGCATAAAAGACTACCTAGAAAGTAATAATAGGAAGTCTGTTGGTATACAAAGAGATTACCTGCCGCAACAGGGATAATGTTAATTTCAGTTTTGTTTTGATCAACGCCTGTGATAAAAGAAAAAAGGAAGATTTTCACTCCCCCCTCCACCTCTGCCTTTATCAGTCCATGGTAAGTCCACTGGAAGACTGGATCTTCCCCTGGAAGGGAAAGTGATGGCAAGGAGTTAACTCTTTACCAAACTGACTGTATGAATGAGGAAGGATTGTCTCTGGGAAGACAACTATTAATTTCTAATCTGATTTCGATCGTTGATACTAATTGTCTTATGCATCACATGGACATATTATACCACTATCGGTTGTTAGGGCCAACATGATTATTGCCTATTATTATCGCTGGTTGATGTATTATAATGCACCATCTGTCACATCTAATTACTTTTTGCCTCGTTTAGCTCCGATAAAAGTTTTCTATTTTTCTAATCAATTTTTCGTGTTTACTGATGTCGACTGCATTCATACGATGATAAGTACAATATACTGTACTGTACTGTAGAACGACCCTGCCGTCTTGGTGCAGTCACGAATTTTTAAAATTATCACACTGAATTCTGGTTAACCTGGCTAACCGTATTCTTTCTTCCATATAAGATCCCATTATGGCTTAAATAATCCCAAACACTGATCTCTTCTCAACGATGACGTATTTTACAGTTTATTATTGCCAACTCGAGACAACTTTGTTCAGCCAAAGAGAGGTTTTTAGACCCACAATGGTTGGATAAAACTTTCCTAATCCCTACTGTACTAAGGTGCTCTCCTGAAATGATCAGCACCGTCTGACAGCTGCAAAGGAAAGAGGACAAAAAAATAAATGGGCTGAAGATGTTAACGAACAACACACCTGTCTTCTTAAGAAAACCTTATTGCTTACTGGTGATTCCGGTCATTCTACTGAAAATGACGTAGCCATTTAAAATTTGGATTCGCATAATATTTAACTAAATTCCCATGGCTCTCCCTGAACTTCTTAATGAACTCCCTGCACTTTCTAAGTACTTCCTCTGAGCTGCCTCCAACGTCATTGTGGGGGCCTAACACAGTAACACAGTCTGAGTCCTGTGAGATATTGATGGCTGTCACTGCTTTATCAACAACACCCTGCATCTTACACCCAGGAAAGCAAGTCACTTCCTCCTACAATCCTTAGGACAGAGCCTCAGGACTCCTGGAGCCTCTGACAAGTATGAGAGGAGGATCAAGTTGCTCTTTATCTTAGAATAGAGAAACTGGAATCTATTCCCTTAACTTACCAATATCCAGACTGTCTTCTTGTCTAGCATCTCAGCTTACATTTCTTTCTTCGACTGCCTTTGCTGTGACGTGATTTGCACTGTGCTTCCTAACTGCTAAACTTGGCTTACTCATTAACCCTCCAAAAACACGTCTTATGCTTACGTTTCCCAGCGATATAACACAAAATAACTACTCACTGGAAGGCTATTTGGTAATTATTATCAAGCAAGCAACAGAGGAAATAGGAAGCACAGTCTCACGGAAATTTAGAAAACATTTTGAGGTAACAACTACTATTGTATTAGGAAAAGAGAGATTTTAAAAATTGCAAATAAGTACATTCATTCATTCATTCATCATCTAATCCTGAGTTGTCCCATGAGAAGCGTAGGAGCCCGGGTCTAGGCAAGTTGGTCCTGACATTTAAGATGCAAGTGACAACCATCCCTTGGATATAAACTCGCACAGGCTCAATCCGATTGGAGCGCCTTAACTACCCACTAAACCACCAGGTGCCATAATTTGGTTATACGGTTACCGTCCAGCGTAGTAAATAGTTTCCTGGTATAAAAAAAAAAAAAAAATTGGATTGTCACTCAGTGTAGTCACCCACTGGGAGAAGGAAGAGGACAGAAGACGGAATAAAAGACAGAAGATGGAGTGTAGAGTGTAGGCAGAAGGAAGAAGAAAGAATGAAGGAAAGAAAGACAGAAGAGGGAGTGTAGAATGTAGACAGAAGGAAAAAGAAAGAATGACGGAAAGAAAGACAGAAGAGGAAGGAAGGAAAGAAGGAAGGAAGAGAGGAAAGGACAGTCACCCGAGAGAGCAGCACTACATCGAGAGTGGACGGTGAGCGCTCCCACCGACCACAAGCAAATAAATACTAAGAGACAAAACAGAGGCAGCTGTAATGAACAACCTATCAATGAAAGAAAAGAAGAACAGAAGAGGAAGAGAAGCATGATTCTTACCGCAGAAACCACTCGCAAATGAGAAAGGTTCACTGAAAATTTGCTTCAGCGAAACAATGAAAGATTTACTTAAATATAAATATTAAATGCAGGAACCATTTGGGAAAGGAAGCGTCTCAGAGTGGTTTATTGCAATCTGCTTCAGAAAGACAGCGAAGTATTTACCTGAAAATAGCAATGAAGGCATTATTGAGTGGATATATAAATGGAAGAAAATCGCAAAAGAAATTTACATCAAACAGTACTAATAGAAAATTATAGTCCCTGACAAGATAAGGACAGCAGTGGTTGATTCAAACAAGTGCTGAGATGGGAAAAGGGAAGTAAATTAATGAGAGGGTCTAAACAGAAAAAGTAAACATTACAGGGAAGCAAACGGGAGGAATGGCGCCAGTAGGGGAAAATGTGACAGTGACAAGAAAGAAGGCTGATGTAGCGATATGCAAAGACAGGGTAACGAGGAGAAGACAAATGTATTAACTCCTTTAACAGAATCATCTATAGACAGTAACGTCAGATGTCAAACCAATTGAAATCACCGTCAGCCTGAAAAATCAGCATCAAGGAAAGTTCTCAGGGGAAGATGTCGTGATGGTAGATATTGTGAATGACGCAAAAGGTCAGGACAAACTGGCTCAGTTGTTTTCTCAATGTACACATTAAGGAAATGTCCCTGATACACGGTGTACGGCTGTACTTACATTTCTCAAAAAAGAACATAAAGACTGATAATTATCACCTGATTATCAAATATATACAAACTTTTTAAAAAATGCTCACAAACAGTAATCTCTTAAAAAGACACCTCCCACAAGATTTGTAAATGGGTACTAACCTGTAGACATCCTGTCCACGGTGAGTCATTCAGTCGAGAGTGAGAGAGAGAGAGAAAAAACACCATATTATATGCTCTTATGTTTAACTTGTATATACAGTGAAAAAGACCTTTGACTCAGAAAAAATGACCGTAATTGTCCTGAGCTAAACTTGAGGCCAACGCGGAAATGATCATGTTACAATGTTTCCACAGAACGTCTGTGCAAGTGGTATGTACAATATGTAGCCTATGTATTGTAGCAGCCGGGTTGCACATGCCTGGCATGGGGGAGCAGCTCTATCGTACTATACACGTTAAAGTAATGGTATTTACTGTGATACTGATTCCATTAGGACACAATCAATCAAGACTGAACAGGTAGCTAGGTACTGTACTTTTTCGTCATGGTTATTTTAAACGTGCCTTAAAGGAATTTTCAATGTTTAATTCTTTGACTGCGCTGGGAGTCTCTCTGATTATTTTGAATGTAATGAACAATCTAAATTTTCGGTCACAACAGTAATCGAAATAGCCTTTCACCCTTTGTACTGCAGTGCGTTACTGGTAGGTGGTGGCGACCATCATCCACTCACTTGATGAAGTGCTGCCTCTTTCTTCCTTCCTCTTGCTCATTCTATCTCTGTGTCTGACTTCTCTTCCTGGCTTCTCCCTTTTCTTCCTATCACTTTTTCACTCTTATTTCCCATTCAGGAGGCACTGCACTGAGTGATATGCCTAACAGTTTCCTGTAACTCTGGGTGGTAACCTTATAACCAGATTACGGGGTGAAGTGAAGCCTACTATAGTTCCCCTGTTAACTGGGTGGATGGACGCAAATGTGGTGTCCCTCCAGGAACCAAATTCTCTCTCTCTCTCTCTCTCTCTCTTTCTCTCTCGTGGTGTTTTTCTTCCCAGCACGCATTCATTTTGTAAGCTGTATCTCAGTGAATTTGAACCGGGATCCTCAGGTGACAAGTTAGGCCGCATTCACAGTAACCAGCTCAAATCTCGGGAACTATAACTGGATTTTACTTCAGTGACAGAACTGTGTTATCGGAGATGCCATATTCCCTTCTGCTATTAATTTATCCCTCTTTTCAGTATTTTCATCCCAGTTTTAGGCACGCCCAGCACTCCCTCTAGTTTTCACTTGTAATATCATTCTTTCCACCTATCCAGCACCTCATCCATATCCGAATGTAGTCCACCACTGCCATTCTCTGTTCCACTGTCATAACTACAAATGGCCTCTCAAATTCTACTCAGTTTCTTTCAGATTAAATTCTTATTATTGCTTCATTTCCACTAAGTGCTCTTCTAATTCCCTATAAGCCTCATGAACGAGAAACTTTAAGAACTAACTTATCTGAAAAACAAAGGAATTTACTAGATATGGAATGCTTTCACATTAATCTCAGTTAGATTTCACTGTTTGTGTAATCAGAGACTATATTTTATCGTTTCCTAAAGGGCGGGGTGGTCCAGAGGCTTATTTGTTATGGGGTTTGGCCAAAAGTGTTTTGTCAGACGTTGTTCAAATTTATAATCCTCTTTTCAGCTGACCGAGACGCCAGAGAGATGAAATTATTCCACCCGTCACCAGACAAGAGGCTTTGTCCAGCACAAACATTACATAGTGAAGCAGTAAGTCAACATACGTAACAGTGCTTTTATTTAGAAAACGAAACATTGCCTCTTTTCTTGCGCATGTTAAGTCTTTTGAATGTTTATGTATCTCTTTCTTAAACTTCAGTGTGTACTTGTATTAAAGGTTTTGAGCTTTCTATTCTGCCTTATTTCCCCTCCTTCCACCACATCTACACTCCCACGACCACGCCATCTGGCCCCTCCGTCTACTTACCATCGGAGTCATCAACCGGGGCACACACTGGGCTTGCCAACTCCCCCTCGACAGAATCACACACACTGTATACCTGACACCAGCGGCCAGATCTGTGATGGTATAGTTAGGTTCAGTTGTGGTGTCGCTAAACTCTGTGTCATTTGAGGAACTCCATGTGACTGTGTAGGTGAGGTCACAGTTGCCAGGTGGCGTGACAGGTGACCTGGTGACCTCCAGTGTGGTTTCCTCACTAGAGGTAACCAAAAGGTCAGTCATTGGGAAGGGAGCTGGAAGAAGAAAGACCAAGTGTCAGCAAGTTGGTACCACACTGCACATGTGACTCACAACACACCTCACACATCCACACCTTCCTCACACCAACCACCTCTGCCGCCTCACCCACCCTCACATGCCAGTGGGAGAGGCGGCGTGTGGCTGTGTTTTGTGAGCCACGTCCGGGGATGCCATTGATCAACTCCAGGAGACTCAGGCGAAGAAATGTCTCATGTAGAACTTGTTGCTTCTGGAGTAATGATTTGTTTTTGGTTTCACTAACACTGACCATATTTTGCTTTTGATTAGCTTGTCAGTGTTGACATTTTTTCCTTAGCCTCAGTTTTGATCCTGCTCTTTTTCATGCAGCAAGGCTTCCATTTCCTGTGTTTTGTTTCATCCCCAAATCAAGGCCAATAAGACTTACTGGCCCCCAAATATATAGATTACCTCTTCTTTATGAGAGCTCTCTAATGTTCCTGTTTCCTCGGGCACTGTCCTGCAGATCTTGTCTCCCACACATATATCAGTTCACTTCTTTCACTATGGCTCTTTAGATGCCAAAGTGTCAATTTTGGTCCTAACGTTTGCTAAAATAGAGCACTGCGTCTGTATCGATGCCTTAAGAGATTTGTATACCGATGTTTGACATCAATACCCAACATAGAGCCTCGCCTCCCTTTCTTCCTCTGAGCCACAAGAAACTCCTTATCCTCACGATTTTTGATGAGGTCGAAGGCATTCGTGTGTGCAATGTCAAAACAGATCTTTCATCTGTTCTTGGAAGATCTTCCTTTTCTTCTCCTTTCTTTCTGTACTCCGGCTCTTACTCGTCCCCAACTTTCTCCATTATTTATAGAGAGAATCGATTCTGAGGATACGATTCCGTGGCTCAGATGCAGGAATGCGATCTCTCTCCCACAATCCCCCTAGTTCCTCAGACAGAACACATGCTGAATCCCTCAGTGTTTGTGTCTCTGTTCGCATCAGGTAGAAAAGTTGTGCTAACACTTCTCCACAAGGAGGTAACTTACTTCCAAGTAGTCTTGCACTTGGTTGGCCGACAAACCAAGTCTTGGTTTTGTTCCTGCTTTTCATCACTGGTTTTCACGATTTCACTTCAGTCATAGTAAATAAGTGCTTAATAATAACTCAAAAGGCAAATCCATGAAAAAAGGGAAAAAATGCAAATAATACTGGAATATAGCCTCCAATGAAACAGACCTAAAACAAACACTTTTTTTCAAAAAATAAAAAAGATTATTAACACAATAATTTTACTTATTAGGCTCAAACTTTGGGTACGATGCGGCACCAGTAAATATCATCCAAGTTGGCTAAAAGTTGGTGTTTCAAGAGTTTATACCTAAACCGACAATATACACTGATAGTAAACAAAATATTCCAGAACTGATTTTCCCCCACAGTAATAAGAACCACCCAAATACATATATATGGAAGATGGGTGGTAACAAAGAGGAATACTTGGCTGCCGAGCGTAGGGCTAGAAGAGAGGTATACAGGGCGAAGTCTGAGTCACAGAGACTTTTACTTGATAACCTAAATCATGGGGAAAGGAAAAATATGATATTTAAGGTGGCAAATCAGATGAAGAGGGATAATCGGAATATTATAGGTAAGCAGTGTGTAAAGAATGATGAAGGAAGGGTAGTGGTGAACAGTGAGGATATTACAGATGCTTGGAGAGAGCTGATCGGACGAGAAGCGGTGCTCTCAACGTGGTGTGTCCCCCCCTGTGGCGGGGGGGACACAACCTGGCCGCACTATGGGGTGGTACTACTACTCTGCGGCCAGGTTGTGTTAGGAAGAATACTGCCACCGTATTCCCTGCGTGTCGTAAAAGGCGACTAAAAGGGGCGGGGTGAGGGGACTAGGGACCCCCTGCTCTGTTTTTTAGTTCCTAAAAAGAGACAGGCCAGAGAAAGGGATGGGGGATGGAGTTATCCCCGTACCCTGAAGATTGGGTCTATGAATGTGCGTGGATGTAGTACAATTGAGGCTAAAAGGGAGGAGATTGGGAGAATGTTTGTGAGAAGAAAGTTGGATGTGTTAGCTTTGAGTGAAACGAAGATGAAAGGGAAGGGGGAATCTATGTTTGGAAGTGTGAATGGAAGATTGTCAGGTGTTGATAGAGGAAGGCCAAGAGAAGGTGTGGCCTTGTTAGTGAGTCCGGAAGTACAGCAATGTGTGATTGCATGGAAGGAGGTGTCATCGAGACTGATGTGGGTGAAAGCGAAATTTGAACGTGAGTTGTGGGTGTTTGTGAGTGCATATGGGCCTGGTAGTGAAAGGGATGAACAAGAGAGGGAGTCTTTCTGGAATGATGTTGATGAGTGTCTCCAGAGTTTTGGAGCGAATGTGAATGTGGTAATGATGGGAGATCTGAATGCTAGAGTGGGAAATGTAGCAGTTGAAGGTGTAGTTGGTATGCATGGTGTGCCTGGAAGAAATGAAAATGGGGAACAAATGATAGCGATGTGTGTTGAGCGAGAGATGGTGATTGGGAATACGCTGTTTGAGAAGAAAGATATTTATAAGTATACATGGGTGAGACAGGAGGGTGGAAGGGTTGTTGATAGGGCCTTGATGGACTATGTGGTTGTGTCTAGGAATGTAATAGGAAGATTGTTGGATGTGAGAGTTCTGAGAGGGGAGGGTGGAGGTATGTCTGACCACTACCTGGTGGAGGGAAAGTTAAGAGTAGGTAAGAGATGGGTGAGAGCTAGGAGGGTTAGGTGTGGCAGGGAGGTTTTGAAAGTGAGTGAGTTGGATAAAAGAGAGAAAAAGATAGAGTATCAGGAGAAATTGAAAGATGAGTGGAACGCAGTGAAAGATCGGGAAAATGGCAGGGTGGAGGAGGAATGGCAGCTGTTTAAGAGTGCTGTGGTGGGGCATGCAGAAGAGGTGTGTGGTGTGAGACGTGTGGGTGGTGGTGTAAGAAAAGGAAGTGTATGGTGGTGCGAGAAAGTAAGTATGGCTGTGGCTGAGAAGAGACGTGCATATGAAGTGTGGCTGCAGAGGAAGGATGAGATGTCATATGACAGGTATAAAGAAAAGAGGAATAGAGCGAGAAGGGCTGTGCGTGATGCTAAAGTGGCAGCAGATGAGAGGTGGGGTATGCGGCTGATAGAGATTTTTCAACAGAATAAGAAAATGTTTTGGAAGGAGGTGAAAAGGGTGCGAAAGGGAGAGTCTGGGAAGGAAGAACGAGTAAAAGGAGAGGATGGAAGAATGTTAATTGAGATGGATGCAGTAAGGAAGAGATGGGCAGAGTATTTTGAAAGATTGTTAAATGTAGAGGAGGAAAGGGTGGCTGAGATTGTGGAAGATGGAAGGGTGCAAGGAATAAATGTGTTGGGAGAGTTGAATGATTCTTTGATCACGAAGGAGGAAGTGGAGAAGGCAGTAAAGGAGATGAAAACAGGGAAAGCTGCAGGTATGGATGGGTGTGCTTTGGAATGCCTGAAGGGTGGTGGAGTGACTATTGTTGACTGGTTAGTAAGATTGTTGAATGTGTGCTTTGAGAAAGGTATGGTGCCAATTGACTGGGCAAGTGCTTGTGTGGTCCCGTTGTATAAAGGCAAGGGTGATAAGTATGAATGTACTAGCTTTAGGGGTATAAGTCTGTTGAGTGTTGTAGGTAAGGTGTATGGTAGAGTGTTAATTATGAGAGTTAGAGAGGGTACAGAGGGAGTGATTAGTGATGAGCAGTGTGGCTTTAGGAGAGGGAGGGGATGCGTTGATCATGTGTTTGCTGTGAGACAAGTGTGTGAAAAGTATTTAGCGAAAGGCAAGGATGTATTTTGGGCGTTTATGGATTTGGAGAAAGCGTATGATAGAACTGTATAGGAGGCTTTGTGGACTGTTTTAAGATTGTATGGACTTGATGGTAGGTTACTAAAAGGGGTGAAAAGTTTTTATGTAAATAGTAGAGCGTGTGTAAGATTGGGAAATGCTGTGAGTGATTGGTTTCCCGTGAGAGTGGGGCTGCCACAGGGATGTGTGATGTCGCCTTGGTTGTTTAATATTTACATGGATGGTGTTGTAAGGGAGGTGAATGCAAGAGTGTTAGGTGGAGGTCTGAGTCTGGTAAATGTTGATGGAGGAGAGTGGAATCTGAAGCAGCTGCTGTTTGCAGATGATACTGCACTGGTGGCTGATTCAGAGGAGAGATTGAGACAGTTGGTAGAGGAGTTTGGAAGGGTGTGTGAAAGGAGGAAATTGAAAGTAAATGAGAATAAGAGTAAAGTGATGAAGTGTACGAGGTTGATAGATGGTAGGGGGATGAATATAGTTTTGAATGGTGAGTTGCTTGAGGAGGTAGATTGTTTTAAATATCTAGGGTCACATGTTGCTGTGGATGGAAGAATAGATGCAGAAGTGAAGTTTAGAATAAATGAAGTAGGAAAGGTGCTGGGAGGAATGAAAAAAGTGTTTAAATGTCGTTTGCTTAGAATGGATGTAAAGAGAAGGCTGTATGAGGGTGTTGTGGTACCGACTGCATTATATGGGGCTGAAACATGGAATATGGGTGTAGCAGAGAGGAAAAGTTTGAATGTAATGGAGATGAGGTGTCTGAGGAGTATGTGTGGAGTGACGCGTATGGATCGAGCGCGGAATGATGAAGTGCGAAGGAGAACTGGAGTTGTTCGGGAGATGGCTGGTAGAGTTGAGCAGAGGGTGTTGCGATGGTTTGGGCATATGGAGAGAATGGATAATGAGCGATTGGTGAAAAAGATAACTAGATCTGATGTGAGAGGTGTAAGGCTGAGAGGAAGACCACGAATAGGATGGATGGATAGTGTGAAGAGAGCGCTGGATGCGAGAGGGATGTCTGTTGAGCAAGGAAGAGTGGCTGTGCGTGACAGAAATAAATGGAGAGAAATTGTGAATGAATAAGTGATGACGCAGCCCTGAGGGGATATTCTCCCGCATTTGGTCTGATCAGCTAGTCAGGTCAGGTGCGGGTAAGGGGATGGGTCTATAATGATGTGGCAGGGGTAAACCAGTTCTGCTGTCGGGCCCTGCTGCGGATGTCACTGATTGCATTGCACAGTTGACCCTTGTGCGGTGTGGTGCAGTGAGGATCTGTCCGTTCTCCCCTTTGGGGCTAAGATGCGAATAAATGTGTTTGAATGGATGAGTAAATGGATAGTGAGTCGTCCTGTCTCGGCTACCTCCCTTTCCTTGGGGGAAGCAGCCTAGGTATATAGATAGATAGATAGAGAGAGAGAGCATTATAGCCGGTTGTTGAATGAGGAGTTTGACTGGGACAGGGAAGGTTTGGAGCCAGCAGATCCAGTGTTTGGCCCTTGGCCTTTGATTGATGCTGCTACTGTGAGTGAGGCAATAGGCAGGATGAGGGTGGGGAAGGCAGCAGGTGTGTCTGGGTTGACTGCCAAAATGTTGAAGGCCTCAGGAGATATAGGGGTGAGGTTAGTCACTGACCTGATAAATAGGATTATTTATGAGTGTGTTGTTCCAGATGATTGGCTGAAGAGTGTAATTGTAAATGTATATAAAGGGAAGGGTGATGCCCTGGAAAGAGGAAATTATAGAGGTATAAAGCTTTTAGAGCAGATAATGAAGGTAACGGAGAGAGTTTTAGAAGGTATGATTAGAGAAAGAGTGAATATTGATGAGATGCAGTTTGGGTTTATGCCAGGCAGGGGGACCACTGATGCTATATTCATTGTTCGACAGCTTCAGGAAAAATATATTGGTAGGAGAAGGGATCTTAATTTTGTTTTTGTTGGAAAAGGCTTTTGACAGAGTCCCTAGAGAGGTGGTGAAGTGGGCAATGAGAAAGCTTGGCTTGGAGGAGTGGCTGGTTAGGGTGGTTATGGCTATGTATGTGGGTGCTCACACCCAGGTAAGAGTGAATGGAGATTTGAGTGATGAGTTTTCCGTGAATGTTGGTGTGCATCAGGGGTCAGTTTTGAGTCTCATGTTGTTTATCATGGTACCTGAAGCCCTCTCACGTGACTTTAGAAATGGACTCCCGTGGGAGATGCTATATGCTCATGATTTGGTGTTGATTGCAGAGAACGAAAGGGAGGCGGAGGAAAGGTTTAGGAAGTGGAGAGATGGTATGGGGCACAAGGGCTTAAGGGTAAATGCAGATAAAACAAAAGTGATGATATCTAGAGTCGGTGGCGGTACTATCAAAGACGAGGGAGAGTGGCCATGTGCAGTTTGCCACAATTGCGTGGGAAGTAATTCTATCTTGTGCGGTGTTTGTGATAAATGGGTGCACAAGAGATGTAGTGGTATCAGAGGTAGACTGCGAGATAATGCTGATTTTATGTGTACGACGTGTCGGGGAGAGCAGGTGGAGATTGTCAGGCGTGAAAGGATTGAACTTGCTGGTGAATCTCTTGAGTGTGTGGAAGAGTTTTGTTATTTGGGAGACATGTTGTGTGCTGGAGGTGGGACTGGAGCTAGCTCTGTGGCTAGGGTAAGAAGTGGTTGGAAGAAGTTCAGGGAGCTCTTGCCTCTTCTGACATTAAGAGGGCTCTCCCTACGTGCTAAGGGGTCTTTGTATGCAGCATATGTTAGGAGTGTAATGCTGTATGGTAGTGAGACCTGGGCAGTAAAGGAGGAGGATATTCGCCGGCTCAGACGTACAGAAATGACAATGATTAGGTGGATGTGTAGTGCGTCCCTGCGTCCAAGGCCTGGAGGGGCTGGGTTTACAATGGAAGAGTTGAGAGGTAGGATGGGACTGAAGTGTATAGGTGTTGTGATTGAGATGGTTTGGACATGTGGAGAGGATGGGGGATGATAATTGGGTGAGGAAGGTGAGAAGTGTTAATACTGGGGGTGGGGTTATGAGGGATAGACCGAGAAAGTCATGGGGCTAGGTCATTAAGTGTGACCTCAGCGTTAAGGGACTGAACAGGGAGGCTGCAATGGATCGTGCAGGCATGTTGGAGCCTTCAAGAACGAAACGAAACGAAACGAAACGAGATATATATATATATATATATATATATATATATATATATATATATATATATATATATATATATATATATATATATATATATATATATATATATATATATATAGTACCAATAGGTAAATTTTCAGTTGACACAAGTGAAGTACCTGAGGTAACACCAGACGAAGTAAATATTTGTCTTAAAAATATGAAAAGAGGGAAGGCTCCGGGAGAAGATGGAATAGTAACAGATTTACTGTTGGATGCCGGAGTAGAAGTACAAAATAGGCTTGCTCACTTATTTACCCACTGTATAAAACAGAAGAAAATTCCCAAAACATGGTGTAATGCAATAGTTATTTTACTCTACAAAAAAGGTGACTCAAAAGATCTTAGTAACTATCGACCCATTAGCTTATTATCAGTCATTTACAAACTCTTCACTAAAGTCCTTACGAACAGAATAACAACAATTTTGGAGGAAAACCAACCTCGTGAACAGGCAGGATTCCGAAGCGGGTATTCGACCACTGATCATCTACATACAATGAATCAGCTAATTGAGAAAACTATAGAATATAATAAACCGCTTTGCTTATGTTTTGTTGATTACGAAAAGGCTTTCGACTCGGTGGAGCACATAGCAATTATAATTTCATTGCGAGAACAAGGAGTGAATGAGAACATTGTAAACCTGCTCGAAAACATATATAAAGAGGGAACTGCTACAGTTAAAATACATAAGGACTCAGAAAAAATTAAGATTGAGAACGGCATGCGTCAGGGAGATCCAATTTCACCAAGATTATTTACAGCATGCCTAGAAAGTATTTTCAGAAAGCTAGACTGGGAAAACAAAGGAGTGAACATTGATGGAGAAGAGCTAAACCATTTAAGATTTACAGATGACATTGTCCTAATCTCAGAAACAGCGGAGGCATTGCAAGAAATGTTAAATGACCTGAACAGAGCTAGTCTAAAAGTAGGACTGAAGATGAACCGGAGTAAAACTAAAGTAATGTTTAATCCACAAACACCAAAAAGCGTCATCAGAATAAGCGATGAAATTCTTGAAGAAGTTAAGGAGTACAACTACTTGGGACAAATACTAAAACTAACGAAAGATCTATCTGTCTTTCTATCTATTGCCAGACGCCTCAATCCCGTTTGGGGTGGCCACAAACAAATCGCCTCCAAGTCGCCCTGTCCCCCGCCATTTCACTGCCCTGCTCCCAACTCACACCCCCCTCTCTCATATACCTCTCCACCCCATCCCTCAATCTCATCCTCGGCCTCCCTCTCCCTCTTCCCCCCTCCACCTCACTCACATACACTCTCTTCGTCAGTCTTTCACCCTCCATCTTCTCCACATGGCCAAACCACCTCAGTGTGTTCCTCATAACGCTTCCTATCACATCCACATCCACACCACAACGCTCCTTTATATCCTCATTCGTCAGCCTGTCTCTCCATGTGACTTCACAGGCTCCTCTTAAATAACTCATTTCCACTGCTCTCACTCTTGACTTGTGTCCTTCCAACAACGCCCAAGCTTCACTTCCATACGTTAGAGTTGGTATCACAATACTGTCTTGTAGTAACTTTTTCACTTCCTAGCTCACTTCCCTGTTTCTTATCACTGCTTTCAAAGAATCAGCAACCTTTCTTCACTGCTGTACCCTTTCAAGCACTTCACCCTCCAAACCTCCATCCTTACTCATCACACTACCCAAGTACTTAAACGTACTCACATTTCCAATTCCTCACCATCCAACCTCGCTGTCCATTAACTGACTTCACCTCTCTCAAAGACCATTACTTTACTCTTCCCTACATTCACCTTTAGGTTCCGTTTCTTACACACTCTCCCAAACTCATCCACTAAGCCTTGCAGCTCCCCTTCGTCTTCACTCAACAACACAGTATCATCTGCAAACAACAGTACAGGGAGTTTCCAAACACTATCCTCTCTCACCAGGGCCACTCCAACATCCACTACCCTACCTTGTACCTCTTTTATTACCCCATCCATGTACAGATTGAACAACCATGGAGACATGACACATCCCTATTTCAAACCAACTTTCAAAGAGAAAAATTCACTTAGTTCACCATCCACACGCACTGCAACCTTCGCACCATCGTTCATACTCTTCACAGCATTCAACAACTTCCCATCTACTCCATATATTCTTAACACTTTCCACAAGCCTTGTCAATCCACTCTGTCATATGCTTTCTCCAAATCCATGAAAGCCGCATTCAACTTCTTTCCCTTCTCTAGAAACTTTTCAACTAAATGATCTAAGAATGAATATCTGATCTACACAACCTCTTCCCTTCCTAAAGCCTCCCTATTCTTCTCCAACTAATTTCTCTGTTCTTTCTCTAACTCTGTCAATAAGTATCCTACCATACACTTTTCCTACTATACTAAGAAGACAAATGCCCCTATGATTACCACACACTTCTTTTTCCCCTTTTCCTTTGTACAAGGGAATAATTATACCCGACTTCCAATCATCCGGGACTTTACCTTCCTCCCAGGCCAATCTGCACATCTTCCACATCCATTCTACTACTATCTCTCCCCCATGCTTCAGCATTTCACCACACACTCCATCAATTCCTGGGGCTTTCCCCGATTTAACTTTCTTCATTGCTTCCACAACTTCTGTCCTACTGATTTCTTCCTGTCTTCTCACCTCCCTCCTTCTCCCAGCCATTCCCCAGCCACTTATACTAGCATTACTTCCATCCTCTATGTTCAACAATTCCTTAAAGTGTTCCCTCCATCTGCTCACTTTTTCTCCCTTCTCCACTAGTAATCTACCATCTTTATCTTTCACTTCCCTGCTAACTTCACTTCCACCCTGTCTTACTCTTTTCACCTCTTTCCAGAACATTTTCTTACAGTCCCTCCACTTTACGCTCAAATTCCTTCCAAATTCCTCATCCACTCTCTTCTTACTCTCTCTTACTAATCTTTTCACCTCTCTCTTTCTACACATAACTCTCTCTTCCGCCTCTCAACTTCTTCCACGCCCCTATTTCTCATCCATTCATTGTATGCTTTCTTCTTTTGTGCCACAGCCTGTCTCACCTCTTCATTCCACCACGCTGTTCCTTGCACCCCCCTCCATCTTCTCTTCCTTCCACACACCACATCACATGCTGCACATATCTCTTCTGTAAATATCTTACACACACCTTCCACGTCTCCCATCTGCTCCAATTCATATTTGCCCAATCGTTCCTCCACTTCTCTCTTATACTCTGCTTTTTTCTCATCCTCTTGTAACCTTTCCACTCTCCTTGCAACTACTCCTTCCGCTCGTCTTTCCCTTCTTCTATTCCTCCATCTTACTTGAATCCTAATTCTGGCCACCACCAAGTAGTGGTCAGCAAGTCCACTCCCCCAACCTCTATAAGCTCTTGCATCCATTACACATCTTCATATCCTTTCATCCACACACACATAATCAATTATTGCCTTCCTTTCATTCAGTTCACCACCCACCCTTCTCATCACTCGCCATGTATACCTATGGATCATTTTATGCCTGAAGA
>NC_137054.1:46609517-46749517 GCF_032717465.1 Coenobita brevimanus | reverse complement strand
AGAAATAATTGATGTAGGGGGCACTTCTTGTGCCTCCCCCATACCCTCTTCGTCCCCATTTCCCTTGCCTCTTCCTCATCCTCATCCTCTGCGCCCCCCTTGCAGTTAACTCGAGAGATGGTTACTGTCACGATGAATTACAGTAACGTTGAAAAACTGATCCAAGTTTGGCGTTAGTTCGCTTTAAGAAATGGTCACGATATCACAACGTGGTCACTTCCAATTAGAGCACACAGCACAAACCCGCACTTTTCAGTTGTCTCACGTGATGTCTACACACAAGCCTGCTGGGACTTCAGGGATGAACTTAAAAAGCTAATTAAAGCCTTGAATTAAAAATTAATGTAACTGTGTAAAACCGCACCAGTGTGTGTTAATATTGCGCAAAGACCCTTTGCCACAATGGCGCTTCATTGCCCGAGTAAGTAATCTGCTAGCGAGAGTTTTCCACGCAGTAATAACGTAGTACAATATAAAATGTAATATAGTCACGATGCCAGTGATGCACTATTGATACTTGACGGCAATTCCGTACTTGAATGACTTCTCACGTGCGTGCAGTGGCGTAGAGGAATCTCAATGTGTCCGGAAGGTGGATGATCATCTTTCAATTAGGTTTGTAAAATAGGTCATGGACACGCGCAGTGACCCTTTAAGTACGACTGGCTAGTTTTTATCCCGAAATACTGAATATATTTTTTTGTAGACCTGGCCGCACTATGAGGTGGTACTACTACTCTGCGGCCAGGTTGTGTTAGGAAGAATACTGCCACCGTATTCCCTGCGTGTCGTAAAAGGCAACTAAAAGGGGCGGGGTGAGGGGACTAGGGACCCCCTCCTCTGTTTTTTAGTTCCTAAAAAGAGACAGGCCAGAGAAAGGGATGGGGGATGGAGTTATCCCCGTACCCTGAAGATTGGGTCTATGAATGTGCGTGGATGTAGTACGATTGAGGCTAAAAGGGAGGAGATTGGGAGAATGTTTGTGAGAAGAAAGTTGGATGTGTTTGCTTTGAGTGAAACGAAGATGAAAGGGAAGGGGGAATCTATGTTTGGAAGTGTGAATGGAAGATTGTCAGGTGTTGATAGAGGAAGGGCAATAGGTGTGGCCTTGTTAGTGAGTCCGGAAGTACAGCAATGTGTGATTGAATGGAAGGAGGTGTCATCGAGACTGATGTGGGTGAAAGCGAAATTTGAACGTGAGTTGTGGGTGTTTGCGAGTGCATATGGGCCTGGTAGTGAAAGGGATGAACAAGAGAGGGAGTCTTTCTGGAATGATGTTGATGAGTGTCTGCAGAGTTTTGGAGCGAATGTGAATGTGGTAATGATGGGAGATCTGAATGCTAGAGTGGGAAATGTAGCAGTTGAAGGTGTAGTTGGTATGCATGGTGTGCCTGGAAGAAATGAAAATGGGGAACAAATGATAGCGATGTGTGTTGAGCGAGAGATGGTGATTGGGAATACGCTGTTTGAGAAGAAAGATATTTATAAGTATACATGGGTGAGACAGGAGGGTGGAAGGGTTGTTGATAGAGCCTTGATGGACTATGTGGTTGTGTCTAGGAATGTAATAGGAAGATTGTTGGATGTGAGAGTTCTGAGAGGGGAGGGTGGAGGTATGTCTGACCACTACCTGGTGGAGGGAAAGTTAAGAGTAGGTAAGAGATGGGTGAGAGCTAGGAGGGTTAGGTGTGGCAGGGAGGTTTTGAAAGTGAGTGAGTTGGATAAAAGAGAGAAAAATACAGAGTATCAGGAGAAATTGAAAGATGAGTGGAACGCAGTGAAAGATCGGGAAAATGGCAGCGTGGAGGAGGAATGGCAGTTGTTTAAGAGTGCTGTGGTGGGGCATGCAGAAGAGGTGTGTGGTGTGAGACGTGTGGGTGGTGGTGTAAGAAAAGGAAGTGAATGGTGGTGCGAGGAAGTAAGTATGGCTGTGGCTAAGAAGAGACGTGCATATGAAGTGTGGCTGCAGAGGAAGGATGAGATGTCATATGAAAGGTATAAAGAAAAGAGGAAAAGAGCGAGAAGGGCTGTGCGTGATGCTAAACTGGCAGCAGATGAGAGGTGGGGTAGGCGGCTGACAGAGAATTTTCAACAGAATAAGAAAATATTTTGGAAGGAGGTGAAAAGGGTGCGAAAGGGAGAGTCTGGGAAGGAAGAACGAGTAAAAGCAGAGGATGGAAGGATGTTAATTGAGATGGATGCAGTAAGGAAGAGATGGGCAGAGTATTTTGAAAGATTGTTAAATGTAGAGGAGGAAAGGGTGGCTGAGATTGTGGCGGATGGAAGGGTGCAAGGAATAAATGTGTTGGGAGAGTTGAATGATTCTTTGATCACGAAGGAGAAAGTGCAGAAGGCAGTAAAGGAGATGAAAACAGAGAAAGCTGCAGGTATGGATGGGTGTGCAGTGAAATGCCTGAAGGATGGTGGAGTGACTATTGTTGACTGGTTAGTAAGATTGTTTAATGTGTGCTTTGAGAAAGGTATGGTGCCAATTGACTGGGCAAGTGCTTGTGTGGTCCCGTTGTATAAAGGCAAGGGTGATAAGTATAAATGTACTAGCTTTAGGGGTATAAGTCTGTTGAGTGTTGTAGGTAAGGTGTATGGTAGAGTGTTAATTATGAGAGTTAGAGAGGGTACAGAGGGAGTGATTGGTGATGAGCAGTGTGGCTTTAGGAGAGGGAGGGGATGCGTTGATCAGGTGTTTGCTGTGAGACAAGTGTGTGAAAAGTATTTAGCGAAAGGCAAGGATGTGTTTTGGGCATTTATGGATTTAGAGAAAGCGTATGATAGAATTGATAGGGAGGTTTTGTGGACTGTTTTCAGATTGTATGGACTTGATGGTAGGTTACTAAAAGGGGTGAAAAGTTTTTATGTAAATAGTAGAGCATGTGTAAGAGTGGGAAATGCTGTGAGTGATTGGTTTCCCGTGAGAGTGGGGCTGCGACAGGGATGTGTGATGTCGCCTTGGTTGTTTAATATTTACATGGATGGTGTTGTAAGGGAGGTGAATGCAAGAGCTTTAGGTGGTCTGAGTCTGGTAAATGTTGATGGTGGAGAGTGGAATCTGAAGCAGCTGCTGTTTGCAGATGATACTGCACTGGTGACTGATTCAGAGGAGAGATTGAGACAGTTGGTAGAGGAGTTTAGAAGGGTGTGTGAAAGGAGGAAATTGAAAGTAAATGAGAATAAGAGTAAAGTGATGAAGTGTGCGAGGTTGATAGATGGTAGGGGGATGAATATAGTTTTGAATGGTGTGTTGCTTGAGGAGGTAGATTGTTTTAAATATCTAGGGTCACATGTTGCTGTGGATGGAAGAATAGATGCAGAAGTGAAGTTTAGAATAAATGAAGTAGGAAAGGTGCTGGGAGGAATGAAAAAAGTGTTTAAATGTTGTTCGCTTAGAATGGATGTAAAGAGAAGGCTGTATGAGGGTGTTGTGGTACCGACTGCATTATATGGGGCTGAAACATGGAATATGGGTGTAGCAGAGAGGAAATGTTTGAATGTAATGGAGATGAGGTGTCTGAGGAGTATGTGTGGAGTGACGCGTATGGATCAGGTGCGAAATGATGAAGTGCGAAGGAGAACTGGAGTTGTTCGGGAGATGGCTGGTAGAGTTGAGCAGAGGGTGTTGCGATGGTTTGGGCATATGGAGAGAATGGATAATGAGCGATTGGTGAAAAAGATAACTAGATCTGATGTGAGAGGTGTAAGGCTGAGAGGAAGACCACGAATAGGATGGATGGACAGTGTGAAGAGAGCGCTGGATGCGAGAGGGATGTCTGTTGAGCAAGGAAGAGTGGCTGTGCGTGACAGAAATAAATGGAGAGAAATTGTGAATGAATAAGTGATGACGCAGCCCTGAGGGGATATTCTCCCGCATTTGGTCTGATCAGCTGGTCAGGTCAGGTGCGGGTAAGGGGATGGGTCTGTTATGATGTGGCAGGGGTAAACCAATTCTGCTGTCGGGCCCTGCTGCGGATATCACTGATTGCATTGCGCAGTTGACCCTTGTGCGGTGTGGTGCGGTGAGGATCTGTCCGTTCTCCCCTTTGGGGCTAAGATGCGAATGAATGTGTTTGAATGGATGAGTAAATGGAGAGTGTGTCGTCCTGTCTCGGCTACGTCCCTTTCCTTGGGGGAAGCAGCCTAGGTATATAGATAGATAGATAATAATATGAACAATCGGGCAAATTTCGAATAAGATCATAAGAACATAAGAAGAGGACAACTGCAGTAGGCCAAATGGCCCATGCCAGGCAGATCCTAGAAGAGAAACTGAACTACTAGAATGACATAAGGATAGCAAAGAAGAAGGCTCTCCCCCTCCCTTGAAACCCTCCAGCCGAAGCCGGCAGGAAAAAGCCAGAAAGAACACCATTCAGTATAGAAAAACTGGTGTAGACATATTATAGAAAAGTGTGAAAGGAGAAAAAGCGACTATCATAGTGTAACCTGAAAAGGAAAAAGAATGGATTAGCACTGGTTTCAAGATTTTTTTTTTCTATACCCACCCCTTATTTGTCATATGCTTAACTAGCCTAAGCCTGAAATTCTCAATGGAAGGGGCAGCAACTACCTTACTAGTAGCTTATTCCATTCGTCTACTACTCTATTACCAAACCAATTTCTATTTCCTTACTAAAAAGGTTTTTTTTTCTAGTATGAAGCCATGACTTCTGGTTCTATCTTGAATGCTCACATTTAGTACCTTGCTATTATCTCCCTTATTTACTTCCTTCATCCACTTAAACACCTCAATTAAGTCCCCCCATACTCTTCGCCTCTCTAATGAGTGCAGATTTAGTCTTTTCAGTCCGTCTTCATTTGACCAAACTTTCTTATCACACTTCTTTTCCACATTATCAATGCTTGGCTGACCTAAACTATTGAAAGAGAACCCTCTGTATGTTGTTTCAAGAATAAGTTTGTTTTCTAAGATGGTTTTTAGGTGACTGTTCCATTAGGGTTTTCAGCATATTCCTGGGTGACCCCTATTATGAACCACTACAGTGGTTCATGGTAATACAGTTTTGCCAAGGCTCAGCAGTCACCGAAGTCATAACTATACCCCATACCAATTAATCTGGCCAGGCATGTATGGCAACACTGTTCCTGCCGAGATTCTGATTGGCTGGAGGTGTTTGTTCGATTTCGTTGTTGCTTAAACCGATACTCTCTTTATTATCAGATGTGGTACTGAGTTTGTCGACAGTACAATCGTCAAAAGCAATAAGAAATCCGTTATATACTTAACAACAATGAAATTTTTGTTGGAAGGTAGAGATATGAGTCAACAAAGTATTATAACAGTCCAAGTCAAGGTCAGCATTCGAACAGTTCCTTCAGATCTCCGACACTCCATAATATAAAAGAAAATTAAGGAAACCTTCTTAATCTAAGCGTTGGTATAACACACATTTAAATTATAAGATCAGTCTGCATCCTTAAATCGTGCCACAACTTTGAATAATTAATAATTCTAATGAAAAGACGAGTTCTTCGGGGAGGGAGGTTTGAAAAAATCACGAAAATCAAAGTAGACTAAAGGAAAACTATTTCATTATATCTCATCTTTTATCACAGTACGGACTGATCTTCAAATTCAAATGTATTATACCAATGCTTACATCAAACAGGTTTCCTTAATTTTATTTTATATTATACAGTGTCGGAGATCTGAAGGAACTGTTCGAATGCTGACCTTGACTTGGACTGTTATAATACTTTGTTGACTCATATCTCTACCTTCCAACGAAAATTTCATTGTTGGTAAGTATATAACGGATTTCTTATTGCTTTTGACGATTGTACTGTCGATAAACTCAGTATCACATCTGATAATAAAGAGAGTATCGGTTTAAGCAACAACGAAATCGAACAAACACCTCCAGCCAATCAGACTTTCGGCAGGAACAGTGTTGCCATACATGCCTGGCCAGATTAATTGGTATGAGGTATAGATCTGGTATTTCTTTTATCATCATTAATAAATTGATACAGATTCCCGAGTTTGCTGTTCAGTAAAATCTATACTGCATAAAGAAAGCATAAGGGTCATATCTAAGTAAATCAGGATCTCGTCTTTATAATTCACTCTGATATCCCACACCCATATTATAAACCTTCTCGCAAATGGCCTGAGCTTGTTCGTGTAGCACTATATTGATGGCTGGAATGTCGGATCTTGCATGCGGTGCCTTGTTACTGACTGTCAAGGGCTATTTAATGCTGAGTGTATATCTTAGTGTTTTATTCTGAGTTATTTGTAGATTTTTCATTTGTGTTGAACGTAAAGCGTCAAGAGGCACTGATAGGTATGTTAATATTGATCTTCTCATTTGGTATACAGTATAAAGGTTTTCTTTTGAACGAAGTGAGCTGTCATTATATCTACTTGAATTGGTTAATATATCTCTTTTTCTTTTTTTTTTTCGTTTTTACCATAACCATTTTTTTATTCTTAACCCTATTGACGCGCCTTCGTTTGTATCCTGTGTTACACCATCATTTACTTCTACCTGGGGATAGTTCTGTTTACTCAACAGAATGATCTTATACTTCCTACTGTTTGTCCTTGTTGTCCATTTATTTTGAAATTTGGTTTTACTTTGAATAGCTCTCTATATATTTCTTTTTGACAAATTCCGACTTTCCAGGTATCATTATTATCTGAGATATATCATCGGCAAAAAGTGTATACTGTGTTCATTCTTAGGGACAGGAGGTGAACGATCAGAAGTATAGAATAATATAGAGTAGGTGGCGACCATCATCCACTCGCTCGATGTAGTGCTGCCTACTTCTTCCTTCACATTTTAACAGTCTTTTTCTGTGTCTGCCTTCCCCTCTTCCTGTTTCTCCCATCCTTCTTGAAACTTTTAGTCGCTCTTCTTTCCTTTTCAGGTGTCTTTACATTGAGTGACGTCTAGTGGTTTCCTGTAAGCCAGGAAATCATTTGCAAAACTAGATGGCAATCATATACACAACCCATACGTGTTCCCTACGTGTCAACTAGTGGGTTGGCCGAGGGTTAGTACCCTTCCCCGTAAAAGAACTAAACGGCCGCCCCTGACGGGATTATGACGTCTGGCTCTAGATACATAGATAGGTGATGGCATTCTCCTTGGGGAGCACCACTTAGTAGCCTAAAGGAAAATATGGTCCCGTAAAAGTTTTATAGTTATTTTTCCACATCTCTTATTAGAATAGTTACGATACATAATATTTTTTTTCCAAAAATGAGGGTAATCTTAGGTGAAGTACCGTAATTGATATATGACGCCCAAATGCCATACTTTATCAACAGCATCTGAAACGTCTCTAAGTACCAGTTTAACTTGGTCACCTCTTGATTTTGTTCTTGATATATATATTTTTTTAATTGCTATTGCTGTGTGTCCCTCTATTCTTCTTAAAAATCGTGATGTCTGTTCTTAAATAAATTATCTCTTAGGTTAAGGAGTTTTTTTTTTTTTTTTTTCAAACAATTTCCTCAAAGCTTCCAATGGTGATATCGGTTTTAAATTAGCAATGATGGTATTGTCATTTCCAGGCTTAGGAGTGGATAAATATATTGTTACATCCGCGACCCACAACAATAGTACAGTATAGGAAGGACGTTGTCCAGTGAGGTGTTCTTATGGTCAGCCTTTAGGTGTACAGTACACAAGATCAGCTGAGGCGGTGTAAATAAACACTGGCTTCTTAAGTTCACTGTCTTTATTTTCCAAATAATTACACTTAATGCTTTCCAACTTCACTTCACTATTCTCACAAGCACTGGAGCTATACAAACGTTACTAACTGCAGTTACACTTAATGCTTGACGACATTGCACTATTTTCACAGGTACTGTTGATAAACAAACTTCACTAACACTTCGCTGTTTGCCAACACTTCACTGTTTTCACAAGTACTGAAAATATACAAACTTCCCTGCCCTGACACTGCACTACATTTAAACTGAATTGAAAACCGACTGAACTTCAAGTAGTCTCCTCCACAACGTTATATAAGCTTGCATTATTTGAGAAACTTCCTGCACAAACTCGACGATGCAACAGTTAACAGTTACCAACTAAGAGACATCAAAACATGCCAGAGTTTTCTTACATTACATAACACTGTAAATTATTTATTATACCAACTTAACCTGAATTACACAGTTTAACAAACAGTCACATACATCAAAACATTATAAAGAAAAAGAGCACAAAAATTAATGCATAACTTATGAAACAACTACACTCACAAACAGCAGGCAAACTGGCAACTCTGACTCGTGCCGAAACCCCTGTAAATATCGGGAAGCAGAGAGAAGTCTCAAACACCCAACTGGCAAATCTCGCTTCTTAACAATATTAGTTGTTTTCAAAGTATCGTGAAAATATCTCGCTGAAAGTGATATATTAAATGTATTTGTGACAGTGTTTATTATATTATCACAGATATTAACAATCGTATATATATTTTTTACTTAGAACTGGAGTTCACTCTTTCAGTGTACGTAGGGAATAGAACATTTCACTTTCTGTCTTGTCATTTCATTTCCTTCTAGTAGTTTATCCAGGCTTATTATGAGGTGTTGAACGATGTCACCCCCCTCATTCATTCGCTTATTTCTTCCTCATGGCCACTGTCGAATTCCTTGTTCTTGTTCTCATTGATCCTGAACATTTCTGTCATCCTTTGCTGGAAGCTTTCTCTGTCTGTTATTTTTTTTCCATTGAGAGTTATTACCACGTTGAGTACACCGCTTCCCGTCCGATCAGCGAAGTTAAGCAACGTTGGGTCTGGTTAGTACTTGGATGGGTGACCGCCTGGGAACACCAGATGCTGTTGGCATAACGTTCTCCCTACGTGTCAAGTGGGGTTGGTGGAGGATTAGTGCCCCTCCCTGTAGAACAATTAACTCTAAGCCCTTGACCACCCCGTTTGGGATACATGGCGTCTGGTAATGAATGAATGAACATTAGTCACAAGAACTGCGTCAATAATCGTTTTTATACGAGTCCAGAAATGTTTAGAGCCTCCTGTACATCTAGATTATTTCACAGTGAATCCCAATTTTCTTTCAATATTCTCCTCCATTCTCTTGTAAATCTTGTCTGTAAGTATTTGATGCTCCGTAAAATGCGTAAGATTGGACCAAAGTCTTCCGTATAAGCTTTTGTTGTATGTATAACCCCTGTATTTTATTATTATTTTTTTTACCTCGAGTATTTTACTAAGGGTAAATTTTCTAAATGTTATTATTTGTATGTGCTTGCCAACTGCTTGTTTAACTGATGTTAAGTAACTGATTTCTTCATCAGCGAAATTTATTAGTTTATTACGGTACCCAAGAACCAATTGGGCTAATCAACAAACTCCAGCTGATACGTTTTCCAGTAAGCTCTACCCATCATGCTCATACATCGCTCTTTAGTTGGGATTTGGATAGATGGTGTAAATAGCAACATAAAAACTGGTAATTGGTCACGAGCTATTAAGGGACCTTGTTCAATTAGATGTTTTAAATGAACTTTATTATTACTAAATATTCTGTCTGTTGTACTTGTGTTCCTTGGACCTATGTATGTGAAGAAATCTGTCTTAGATGTTTTAGTCTTCTGAATTAATTAAGGTCTGAATATATCTCCCTATATCATTGTAGTATCTGTGTCCAAAGACAGTACGGTATCCATTACATTCAAATCTCCGATAATATATATTGGTTTAGAATATTGCATCCATTTAGTTATATCATTAGCAGGAAAATATGGTCGTCTTGAAGGTAAATATAATGTTTCAGAAATAACGTCACCTGAAGTTGTCTAACTTAACTGTCATACATTTACTGTTAAAATAATCAATTAATTTATTTTTAATAAATCTTTTAACAGGTATTGCTGCCCCATCATTTAATTCATTAGCTTTGATTGGTACACATCACTGAGCCAGGTAGACGAAGTCGATGGTCATTATTTTTGTACGAAATGTATCTGTGTGTGTGTTTCGAAAACTCAAATCTCAGAATGTATTGATTGCAAAAGGAAAAGTTATTAATACAAGTTGTTTAGAATCACAACTTGAGTTTGCATGTCACTCAACCAGCATAGGGAGTCATCCAGGATGGATTATATAACAGTCAAGTTTTCATCTAACAGTATTATTATCTACCTGGCTCACAGATGACGAGTAGTCTTGTATTTTTTTGTTTTCATTATTACAGTTGAAAGTGGCTATTCAGTAAAATTACATCTGGGTCCACTATTGCATAGCTGTTGCTTGACTGTATCTTACGTCTTGACCATTTCCTTAAACTGTTTTAGAAAACTTTAATTCCCCTTAGCATATTGATGTCTCTTTGCTTCATGTGCTGGCAGAGAGACTGTAATCAACCCATTTCCAATTTTTCTTCATGAAGATTCATCTGTTTTCTTATACCAGGACTTTGTTAATTTTATTTGTCCTTCACTGAGAAATGTATATTGGATTCTTTTCTTCGTATTCTAAATCCGTTTTTTTTTTTTTTTTCATGCGAGCAAGAAGGAACCAAAGGCCATGAACCCGCAGTAACAGTTCCCTCCAAGAGAAAAACAAAATACAATAGAGAGCCATATTCAAGATCCGATCATTTTGAGATGCATGGACACACTGCGTTTGAAAGACTGGAGATCATAGGCAGCAGGAAATACAGACAGAGGGAGACAGTTCCAGAGCTGACCTGTTGCATAAATGAAAGACTGGGAGTAACGGTTAACTCTTGCATTAGAGAGTTGGACAGAAAAGAGATGAGAGTTTGCTGCCAGACGGGTGCTACGCGCCCGTCGTAGAGGTGGAGGAATGCAAGCAGACAATTCAGAGGAGCAGTGACCATTAAAGTAGCGACGGAAAAGAGATAAAGATGCAACAGTGCGGTGAAGAGACAGAGGTTGAAGGGAGTCAGTAAGAGGAGGAGAGTTAATGAGACGAAAAGCCTTTGACTCCACCCTATTGAGAAGAGCTGTATGTGGTGAGCCTCCCCACACATGAGAGTTGTACTCTACACAGGGGCGGATAAAACCCCTGTATAGAGTCAACAATTGTGCAGGGGTAAAGAAAGAGCGGAGTTGGCTTAGCACACCCAATCTCTTGGAAGCAGATTTTACAAGAGATGTAATATGATCTTTCCAAGGTAAGTCCTGAGTAAATGAAACCCCAAGCATGTTCAAGGATGATGCAGGATTAAGCTGAATATTATTAAACATTAGTGGGTATACCTGAGGAAGATTTTGTCGGGTTGATAGGTGTAAGAACTGAGTCTTAGATGCATTAAAGACAACCATATTATTTTTACCCCAGTCAGAGATACGAGCCAAGTCAGACATTAGGTGTGCCATAGCCTCATCCCTTGTTTGTTGAAGTAACTGTTGAGATGGGCGTTGCGGGAACCGAATGGAAAGGTGAAGGGTGGAGTCATCAGCGTATGAGTGGATAGGGTTAGATGTACAGCTTAGAAGATCATTGATGAATAAAAGGAAGAGAGTTGGTGATAGGACAGAGCCCTGAGGAACACCACTGTTGATAGATCTAGGAGAAGAACGATGGCCATCTACAACAGCAGCTATAGAACGACCAGAAAGGAAGCTAGCGATGAAGGCACAGATAGAAGGATAGAAACCGTAGGAGGGCAGTTTGGAAATGAAAGATTTATGCCAGACTCGATCGAAAGCCTTTGAGATGTCAAGTGCAATGGCAAAGCTTTCGCCAAAGTCCCGAAAGGAGGATGACCAGGAGTCTGAAAGGTAGGTGAGAAGATCGCCAGTGGAGTGTCCCTGACGGAACCCGTACTGACGATCGGAAAGAAGGTTGTGATAGGAAAGATGCCTTAAAATTTTTCTATTGAGAATTGACTCGCAAACTTTTGAAATACAGGATGTTAAAGCAATTGGACGACAGTTGGAGGGTTGGGAGTGGTCACCCTTCTTTGGTACTGGCTGAATGAGAGCAAACTTCCAGCAAGAAGGAAAGGTACAAGTTGACAGACAAAGGTGAAAGAGTTTGCACAGTTCTTGAGAACAACAGGAGGGACCCCATCAGGCCCATATGCCTTGTTAGTACCGAGGCCAGTGATGGCAGAAAATACATCAACTGAAGAAATTTTATTGTCAGCCATGAGGAAGTCAGAGGAGGGAAGAGATGGAGGAACAGCACCCGAATCGTCTAAGGTGGAATTGGAGGAGAAAGTCTGTGCGAAGAGATCTGCTTTATCAGTAGAAGAAATAGCTACAGAACCATCAGAGTAGAAAGGAGGAGGGAAGGATGATGAGGTAAAGATGTTAGAAAGATTTTTGGCAAGGTGCCAGAAGGAGCGGGAAGAATTCGAGTTGGAGAGTTGAGAGCATTTAGTATGGATGAAATTATTTTTTAGTAGAGCGAAGAACAGACTTAGCACGATTCCGGGCAGAAACGTAAAGATGATGTGATTCAGGGGTGGGTTGGCTCCGGTACCTTTTGTAGGCCCTATCCTTGTTGCGGACAGCATTAGAACAAGCGTGATTAAACCAAGGCTTTCTTGCGTTAGTCAAAGGATATGAGAAAGGAATGTATGCTTCCATGCCCGAGAGAATAACCTCCGTAATGCGCAAGGCACACTCAGATGGCTCACGGCCATGGAAACAATAATCATTCCAGGGAAAATAAAAGAAGTACTGCCTGAGGGCCTCCCAATCCGTGGCTCCAAAATGCCACAGACGACGTTATCCATCTTATTTATCCATATAATGTACTTTTAACTATTTCTTTATGTAGTAATTCTTTGGTTAGGAGACGCTCTTGGCTACCAAAGTATACATTCAAGTGAAACTCCTCTGCTACTAGTAAGTAGTGTGTATTTTCTTCAGTATCTTTTTTTTTTTTTTTTTTTTTTTTTCTGGTGCACGTAATAAATATCTCCTACTGTCTTCCCCTCTGCCTGACTCACTGATAAAAACTCACTTCCACACTCTGCACCCATAAGGATTTCAACTGAAGTGTGAGACTTTTCCTTTTGCCTAACAGAAGTTGCAACATTTGACTAAGGTTCAACCTCCATACGAGTATCATCTTCAGTGGTGCCCTTGCTGATGGCATGCAACAACTGTCCTTGAGTTTGGGATTTTGGGAAACAACATCTCCTCTGGATTGGTTTTCTTTAGCATCAAGTTTAGTTCGTCTTTATAGCAACATGGACAGCAGTTATTCATTACATGATCATGCAGTATACATATGAGTATTTTGGAATGATTTACGTTGCGTAATTCTATGTTAGTCTTATATGCAGATTGGCTGGCTTCTTTAGTTGCTTCTCTCACCATTTGTGCTTGGTTTTATTTGTTTCTTGCTTTTCATCTGCTCCTCATCAAGTTTTTCCTTGATCTTCCATTTTCTTAGTATACATTTCATAGGTAAGTTGCGATAGTTAAATATTCACGATTTTCTCCCATACAATTCAAATATGCTTTATAACTCTCAGGACATTCATTCCAAACATGATCCGATTCTCCACATTCAGAACCAATCTTATCTTCTAATGCACACTCACTGGTCTGGTGTTCCTCTAGAGAACAGCATTTGAAACAAATAAGTAAACTCATTCATTGTTCATTCTGACACTGTATATGTGCAACATTCATACTGTAAGCAGGCAATCGTGATTTGAGTATTCTACCGGCAACAGCAACTTCTCTGCATCTTAGTTTTGTTATTTTTGTGTCTAGTTGGCTTTTAAAAATTATTCTGCAAGCAGTTATCTCTGGTGGAAGCCATATTGTTATACCATTTTTTTAAATAAGTTTTAGGATTGCTTTTATAGCAAGTTATCAATTTCTGCTTCATTTCTGCACATATTCTTATATCCATCTTTCGTAGGATAATATCTTGTAACGGCTGTCTGCAGGTTCCCGCAGTCCTGTTCTCTTATTGCCTTTGCTGCTCTCATTTATCTTGTGTTATTTTAGTTGCCATTTTCATTATGACGTTTTACATAATTCTTAAATACAAATTATTCTTCGAAAAACAGAAGGCCTTATACCTAACTACCAGTCACCTGCCTAACTCTCTCAACTAAGATGGTCACGATTTTATATCCTCCCTTCCCCTCGCAAATAGGGTGTCCTGAGATCTTGGTAGGACTAAGGGATGGTGGTTGGCCTGCTTCTAGAGTACCACCAAAGGGGATCTAGCCTGATACTTGTTATATAAGCGGCCTGTCTCTGTTAATTTTATGAGCTATTATTGGATGACCAGTACAGTGCCATTCAACCACCAATTACTCATTTATCTGACATACAAGACCAAGGATGTCATCTCCCAGTACAAGTATCCGTCAGAGAAGATAGGCGGAAGGCAATGCATGAGGCTGCACTCACTGAAACTGGTCAGACGATCAGGTACCTGTAGGTAAGCCCCGCTGGTAGCTCGATATACTGTGTTATCACGCGCTCTTCAGACAAGATGTCGATTGTGCATCTTTGCCTTAAGACGTCCCTACTAATATGCTTTTTGACGTATCAGATCAGACTATGGCGAAATTATCGAGAGAGGTTCCGAGACCCCCTAGTGAAATATGATGCTTTGTTACCTTCACCCTCCCCTCACCACTACCACCATCATCATTATCACTACCACCAACATCACTCCCTGCTCAAACGTAAGGATATTTACTTAGTGAAAACCCCTGTTCCCAACATTCCAGAAGCCACCAAATAGGCCATGCAACAACAGTGGTAAGCCAAGTAGTAACAGGTGTCAACACTTACCACCAGCAATGGATACACCTCAACAACAGCCCCCCGTCTTACCTGTGTCATCTCTCTGTAAAAACGAATAATAGCAAGTCTTATTATACAACAAAGCGAATTATTTCATTCTCTGTTCTGTGACCGACACAAATGTCTTTTCTGTATTATAAAGAATTAAAAGCAAATAACATGGCACGTTAGTGTGTAAATATTATAGTGGTGAATCAGGTCTAGCAATATCAGCCGACAGTAAAATTCTAACTTATACCGGTAACAGTTTTCATACATCACAGTATTCACCTACGTTAATAGCAATGTATTCGAAAAACCGGCATTCATATTAAGGAAGTAGATCTTTGGAAAATAAGCCTGAAAGTACTATCTGGCGGCATGTCAAAATGGCACGACTAAACCACACAGGAATTATATAGGTGCATATCATTAATTAGGTAGGATCAAGAGACGGAGAGAGGGAGGGTATGGGACTGCTAATGTGGCCACACTCACTTCTAAAACTGCACTGAGAGAGAGAGAGAGAGAGAGAGAGAGAGAGAGAGAGAGAGAGATGCATTGTCTGCTGTGTAATGCATGAGGTCTACATTCAAGCTGAAAAATTATTCGCATTCCTTTGTGTTCATTTACTTGTCAGTTTATCCATATTTTTTGTGACACGTACACAATGTACTTTTAATATACCTTATAAATCTGGAGGCTTTAAACACCACGTCTACATGACAGCTAGTATTACAGTATGAGAGTGTACAGTAGACTGCATTTGTGGTGCTCCGCGGGACTGGCAACCATAAGTTAATATGAGTGACACACTTCTGTTAATCTGAGTGACTCAGAGACAGACCCGTTCCTAACACTGCCCATGGAAGGGTCCAGCAACTATTTTGCTCTAAGTAACAAGTGCGTTCGTATTTTGTATTAAATATAAAACATTTGTAGGAATATTCACTAAATGAATCATTATACGGAAAGGAGAGCCCAAGGTTGTGGTGAACATTAAAATATTCTAAGATAGATACTTGCAAGAAAGGAATGAAATGGGTGTGCTTCTCATTAGAAACGAAATAGTCAAAGCATGTTGGATCGTCAATAGTGTCGAGATAAGGAACACAACGCATACTTTATGTCTACATATTTAGAGAATGGCAAGACAGCCTTAACCAGAGTGTGGAGAATTTGGTAAATTAAAGCTTGACAGCACGAGAAGTTAAAGAATGGTGCAAAACTGACAGCACTGAAAAGTAAAAAAAATAAAATAAATAAAGAATCGGGGTTGTTGTTAGCTGCTTCAGCCAACTGAATTCGGTGAGAACAACAAAGCCTTAGAGGAGATGTGATAAAGTTTAGCAAACAGAAAGTTGCATGAAAAACCATGAACTCTGCAGAAAATATGGAAACTAAAATAATGACGAATAAATCCCTGAAAGGTTGCCAGGGGGAAAAGCAACAATACTGAGGACAGTTATGGCTCATTCTTAGGCAGTATGAAACCAAGTTATCGGTCGTCATTTTCAGAATATATTTAAAAACAAATGAATAAAGTATTACACATGTAAGTTGGTGCAGTTAGAGGAATACGTTCAGGAGAGTTATTCTGAATAACTCTAATTACTGATGAGTTGGTGAAATGTTTCAGAACAAAGGATGACAGGACTGGGATCCTGTGAGCCAGTGGAATGAGAACTCCTTATTTAGCGCTGGCTTTCCATCCACCCTGTTCAGCATGGGCAACAGCAACCAAAGAAGGATTAACGTGTCTACTGAATAAGGATTGACAAGTGATTTCTGCGTAAAGATTGACAAGTGTCTACTAGGTAGGAATAACACATGTTAAATGAGTAAGAATTAGTAAATGTAAACTGAGTGAGGATTTTGCCTACACGTGTCTCGTAAGGTTTAACGCGAGTTGACTAAATTAATGGACAAAAAGATATGACTAGGATTCCCATCCCAAGGCTCCAGTGCCGGTCCTAGCTTTTCTGAGGCCCTACGCTGGATCCCCTTTGGAGGCCCCCCCCCCAACTCTTATTTACACATCTCCCCCTACCCTTATATTCACCAAAGTTATACCCCTATCCTGAGCAATGTAAAGTAAAAAAAAAACTAGCACTGCATAATCTTGTATCCTCTGAATAAAAAAAAAAATAATGATACTTTGTGTGAAACTATAATTACAATTTAGTATGCATAATTTAATGTCCTAACTCCAATATTACGCGCCACGACGCCAATATAGAAGTTTCTGTTTACTCGTATTCGTTATGGAAACGTTTAGTCTTGTAAATTTTATGAACAGCCTTGTATTTCTAATATATTTTAGCCTGCTAAGGAAAATTTTCTTCCTGAATTATTCAGTGTTTATAAATGGAAAAACCTTTACCATATTTGTTAGTGCCCCTCCCCGGAAAACAACTAACTAAAAAAACAAACAATAAGCCTCGGACAAGGACTGACCAAACGATGACGACCAAGGACAGGACAAAGGACATTGTTATCGGAACGTGGAATGTAAGGGGAGCGAATGATGAGGTGAAAGAGAGAGAGATTGTCCAGGTGCTTGAGGGTGCGAAAGTGGATATATGTGGAATAACTGAAACAAAATGGAGAGGAGAAAGTGTGAGAGAATGGGAGTATGGATGGGGTATATGTGCAGGAGTAGGTGAGAATGAGAGGGCAAAGGAAGGAGTAAGTATAGTTGTGAGTAAAAGATGGAAGAAGAGCATAAGACAGTATGCATCAGTTGGGTCAAGGATTGTGTGGTAAAGTTGAAAGTTGGAATACAAATGTGGATGACTGTGTGTGTGTATGCGCCAATACAAGATCGTGCTAGAACAGTGAGGGAAGAGTTCTGGACAAATGTAGAAGTGTGCATGGAAAAGTTTGGAAGGAATGAGAGAGTGTTTTTGATCGGTGATATGAATGGTAAAATTGGGAATGTGAAGGTGGATGGAATAGTTGGTGAGTGGGTGTGCCTGCTGAGATAGATGAGAATGGGAGTGCGTTAGTGGACATTTGTGCTGGGAGGGGGTTGGTGATAGCCAATACCCTCTTCAGGCATAAAATGATCCACAGGTATACATGGCGAGTGATGAGAAGGGTGGGTGGTGAACTGAACGAAAGGAAGGCAATGATTGATTACGTGTGTGTGGATGAAAGGATGCGAAGATGTGTAATGGATGCAAGAGCTTATAGAGGCTGGGGGAGTGGACTTTCTGACCACTACTTGGTGGTGGCCAGAATTAAGATTCAAGTAAGATGGAGTAATAGAAGAAGGGAAAGACGAGAGGAAGGAGTAGTTGCAAGGAGAGTGGAAAGGTTATAAGAGGATGAGAAAAAGGCAGAGTATAAGAGGGAAGTGGAGGAATGATTGGGCAAATATGAATTGGAGCAGATGGGAGACGTGGAAGGTGTGTGTAGCATATTTACAGAAGAAATATGTGCAGCATGTGATGTGGTGTGTGGAAGGAAGAGAAGACGGAGGGGGGTGCAAGGAACAGCGTGGTGGACTGAAGAGGTGAGACAGGCTGTGGCACAAATGAAGAAAGCATACAATGAATGGATGAGAAATAGGGGCGTGGAAGAAGTTGAGAGGCGGAAGAGAGTTATATGTAAAGAGAAAGAGAGAGGTGAAAAGATTAGTAAGAGAGAGTAAGAAGAGAGTGGATGAGGAATTTGGAAGGAATCTGAGTGTAAAGTGGAGGGACTGTAAGAAAATGTTCTGGAAAGAGGTGAAAAGAGTAAGACAGGGTGGAAGTGAAGTTAGCAGGGGAGTGAAAGATAAAAATGGTAGATTACTAGTGGAGAAGGGAGAAAAAGTGAGCAGATGGAGAGAACACTTTAAGGAATTGTTGAACATAGAGGATGGAAGTAATGCGAGTATAAGTGGCTGGGGAATGGCTGGGAGAAGGAGGGAGGTGAGAAGACAGGAAGAAATCAGTAGGATAGAAGTTGTGGAAGCAATGAAGAAAGTTAAATCGGGGAAAGCCCCAGGAATTGATGGAGTGTGTGGTGAAATGCTGAAGCATGGGGGAGAGATAGTAGTAGAATGGATGTGGAAGATGTGCAGATTGGCCTGGGAGGAAGGTAGAATCCCGGAGGATTGGAAGTCAGGTATAATTATTCCCTTGTACAAAGGAAAAGGGGAAAAAGAAGTGTGTGGTAATCATAGGGGCATTTGTCTTCATAGTATAATAGGAAAAGTGTATGGTAGGATACTTATTGACAGAGTTAGAGAAAGAACAGAGAAATTAGTTGGAGAAGAACAGGGATGCTTTAGGAAGGGAAGAGGTTGTGTGGATCAGATATTCATTCTCAGATCTTTAGTGGAAAAGTTTCTAGAGAAGGGAAAGAAGTTGTATGCGGCTTTCATGGATTTAGAGAAAGCATATAACAGGGTGGATAGACAAGGATTGTGGAAAGTGTTAAGAATATATGGAGTAGATGGGAAGTTGTTGAATGCTGTGAAGAGTATGTAAGATGGTGCTAAGGCTGCAGTGCGTGTGGATGGTGAACTGAGTGAATTTTTCTCTTTGAAAGTTGGTTTGAAACAGGGATGTGTCATGTCTCCATGGTTGTTCAATCTGTACATGGATGGGGTAATAAAAGAGGTACACTTAGGGTAGTGGATGTTGGAGTGGCCCTGGTGAGAGAGGATAGTGTTTGGAAACTCCCTGTTTGTTGTTTGCAGATGATACTGTGTTGTTGAGTGAAGACGAAGGGGAGCTGCAAGGCTTGGTGGATGAGTTTGGGAGAGTGTGTAAGAAACGGAATCTAAAGGTGAATGTAGGGAAGAGTAAAGTGATGGTCTTTGAGAGAGGTGAAGTCAGTGAATGTACAGCGAGGTTGGATGGTGAGGAATTGGAAAATGTGAGTACGTTTAAGTACTTGGGTAGTGTGATGAGTAAGGATGGAGGTTTGGAGGGTGAAGTGCTTGAAAGGGTACAGCAGGGAAGAAAGGTTGCTGGTTCTTTGAAAGCAGTGATAAGAAACAGGGAAGTGAGCATGGAAGTGAAAAAGTTACTACATGACAGTATTGTGATACCAACTCTAACGTGTGGAAGTGAAGCTTGGACGTAGTTGGAAGGACACGTCAAGAGTGAGAGCAGTGGAAATGAGTTATTTAAGAGGAGCCTGTGGAGTCACATGGAGAGACAGGGTGACGAATGAGGATATAAAGGAGCGTTGTGGTGTGGATGTGGATGTGATAGGAAGCGTTATGAGGAACACACTGAGGCGGTTTGGCCATGTGGAGAGGATGGAGGGTGAAAGACTGACGAAGAGAGTGTATGTGAGTGCGGTGGAGGGGGGAAGAGGGAGGGGGAGGCCGAGGATGAGATTGAGGGATGGGGTGGAGAGGTATATGAGAGAGGGGGGTATGAGTTGGGAGCAGGGCAGTGAAATGGCGGGGGACAGGGCGACTTGGAGGCGATTTGTTTGTGGCCACCCCAAACGGGATTGAGACGTCTGGCAATAGATAGATAGATAGTTATACTAAAGGAGGGGGGAAGTCTCTTGTGGCATTTATTCCCCTATCACATTCCAGTACTATTTTACGCCATAACCAGGTGACGAACGCCTAGCGTGAACAGCAATTTTTTTTTTTTTTTGTTTTTTTTTTTTTTTTTATGTGTCGACTCTGGGCAAAGGCTCAGGGCCTATTTCTTGGGGGTAGTTGCCTATCCCAAGGCCCAGTAGTCCTCCTACACCTCCACATGTCACATGGTACGAAAAACGGGAACGTCAGATACTTTCGTCAATAATGGCTCTTAGTTTTTATAATACGGCCATAAAACATCGGTCAGGAACGTTAACAGTAAAGTTTGGTCAGTTTAGCCACTTTCGATATTAGAAAAACAGTAGCATACAATCGCATGATGAGTGGCAATATTAAATAATATAATATTAACCTTTACGGTTAGCATGAGCTTCCTCATGTAGCCATTTCTTTGTTCGTTTATCAAACCTGAGAGATGTTTACGCTTCGATGTCAGTTTCCTGACTGACAGCAACAGCCAGCGTGACAGGCGCTCTGCTGATCTGCAGTGCAGCACTCAGTATTGTCACCAGAATTTAATGTTAAATCCCATTAAACAAATTTCTAATTACCACTATTTTTTGTTACTCTAAAAGACTAATGTAATTTTTGCCTGCAATTATTCAGTTATTATTGTTTATACAACGTTCATGCACGTGGAACCAATTAATATAAGCACCATTCTCGACGTACTTTTATTTTTTTTATAATTATTTATTTTTATAATACACATCCTGAGGACGGGAGGCCCCACCAGTGATCGGAGGCCCTACACACTGAGCGTAGTGAGCGTATAGGAAAGACCGGCCCTGCAAGGCTCGTTTCATTTGACTACGTCACTGGCGGTAGCATTTAAGTGGTATTTAGTGGTTCAAAAACATGAAGACTTGATAACGGGTTCGTCTCGCAACGCCGCATGAATAACACCGTCAAGACTTTTGAGTCCCGACAGCCGGAGCATTGTTTTTTCTTCAATATTGCTAGAAAAATGCTTTGCAATTAAGGAATGGTTTTAATGACTGGTGGAAATTTTCATTTTATTCAAAGCTGGAGTTTTGGATCAGTTTGTCATGGAGGGAATTAAAAACAAGGAGCACTCAGAGAGTGCAATGCCCCCGCCCAACAATTGGTCTAAGAGCCGAACATTTGACTTGACCTTGTGAAACTGACCTTTTGATCGACAGCTTTCAGATTTGAATTAGTTTACGCTTGCCTGACTCTTAACATTTCCACCAAGTTTGGCCGAAATCCGATCAACGCTGTTCAAGTTAACGTTGCCCTGCAGCCTTGCCTTTTGACCATTTCCAGTGACATTGACCCTTGACTGTTCTCAAAAACGAATCCCTTTGCCCTGGCCTTGTAATCAACTCTTCCACAATACTTGATCTGAATGGGATAAAACCTGCTTAAGGTGACCTTGTCATGTGTACTCAGCCCTTGAGTTATTGTTCTCAGAAATGACTGGTCAAGTCCTTGGCTGATCCTCATGTACCCCCCCCTACAATATGTCTACCCCCGACGTATATATGCCCCCCCCCCACAATGCATACATACCCCCACTAAACTTGCTGACCTAGCACGTTTTCCCAGGGCTTGTCTGGGAAGACGGCGCTACTGCGTCAGTTCAGAGCAGACACTCAAGAAGGGCAGACTATTTTGTTGTGAGCTCGTAATAAACTCCTTATCTAGCTGTTTGTACACGGAGTTTCTATCACCAAAGTATTGCAAGTTACACTCAATACCTCCCCCAAGTTTGGTCCAAATAAAATCAAAACTGTTTTTGTTATTCTGCTCACACACAGACTCATGGGCCGAACTTTGACCTTGCCGTGCGACTATGACTTCGATCGACTGTTCTCAGAATCGAGGCACCTCGTCATCCTTAAAAAAAAAAAAAAAAAAAAAAAAAAAAAAGTTAAAGTCGACATTGCTAGGTCAAATTTGACCTAGCCCTGTGACTTGAACGTTTGATTTATTGTTCTCCAAATGATCAGATCATTTCCATCGTTATCCCTTAAATCTTTCACCAAGTCTGATTAACATCGAATAAAAGTTTTTTTTTTTTGTTCACACACACACACACACACACACAAACGCACGCACGCACGCACGCGCGCGTGCGCCATCATACACTGTAATCCTATCGCCTCGCGTGTGGGGTTATTTTTAAATCACTGCCGAGCATAGATGTATTCAACAAGGCATATCCAAACAAACTCTGTTGCTCTTAGTGCGCGTCCACACGTGTGCTCAAACACATGTTGGCAATACAGCTGGCAACATGTTCGGGAACGTTTGCAGCAGTATTTAGACAGATATATGCAAACATGTTTCAGTGCAGTTTCGAATACTGGCAGCAGAGGCGATGGGATAAGTGTGTCCATACCATGATGTTGCCAACATGATTTGGACGCTACTGTTCCCAACATGTTTGCAGCGTGTTCATTACTGTGTTGCTTACATGTTGCCAACACTTGTTTGAGCACACGTGTGGTCGCGCCTTAGGTAAAACACTTAAAGACAACCTCCACTGCAGAAGGAGCCACACTGTTTGTTGATGTAAAGCTGGACTCAGAGATATGACTGAAATCCTATCCTAAGACTTAATTTCCTTGAGTATTTCAGAAAAACAGAAAAACATATACTGCATTCTGTTACTGTACACTATGTAAAATTAGAAACGAATATGAAATAGTCGTTACGCAGAAAATCTTACTTTATCCTCTCCTCTCATGTATCAGACTGGTCACCGAACCATGATAGATAAGATACGTTCTACAACATCCTAATTTTTACATGACTGGCATGAACATGTGCAGTATCAGTGACAAACACTGAGACCTTATCTGCCCCAAATGTGATAAGAGATATGTGAGCTTAGAACACGCGAGGACGCTGAGTAAGGCAGTATGTCAAGTAACGAGGGAAGTAAGGAAGGCTGCCAAGTGACAGGTGAAGTAGGATGCAGGGAAGAAGGTATAGTGCTTAGTGATAATAAAGACTGGATTTTAAGGTATATGTAAGGTGGGATTCCAAGTGAGAAGTAAGGTAGGACTCCAAGTGAAAAGTAAGGTAGGATGCCAAGTGAGAAGTAAGGTAGGATGCCAAGTATGAAGTAAGGTAGGATGCCAAGTGAGGAGTAAGGTAGGATGCCAAGTGAGAAGTGAGGTAGGATGTTGGATAACAAGGAGTGTTAGACAGCATGTCATGTAATAAAAGGAGCTTGGAAGATTGCCAAGTATTAAAACAAATAGGCTATCAACTGACGGCGCGGCAAGACAGGACGTCAAGTTAAAGGCATCTGATTAATGGCTGTCGACTGCACGAGGCTCATTATGCAGACTATTCCCAAGTTTTAGAATACAACTTGCACTAATCTTTTTTACTAAGGTCCAGAAAAGTACTGTCCCATTAAATGTTTTTCAACTTCCCTTAGACAGAATACAGTCATCGTTCTTACATTAGATATTACTGTCTATTTAAGAGATATTCCCCTCCCCCCGTCCCTGAGAAGTCACTGAGTGGTGCCTCACCTGGAGTTGGTGAGCGATGGTGGCGGCTGTCAGCAACAGCAACAGCGAGCACCGCCACAGAAACATGGTGAGTCGAAACAGTCCACCACAGCACTGGCCACCTGGCCTCACCGTCCCGTGCTCCTCTATCTCACCCGCTACCGCACATCTCACTATCAGCTGATAGCAGCACACCCAAATATTCTCTGCAATTATATATATATATATATATATATATATATATATACTCATATATACTCATATATATATATATATATATATATATATATATATATATATATATATATATATACTCATATATATATATATATATATATATATATATATATATATATATATATATATATATACTCATTTCAAAGCCAAAGGTGGCTGTTGTGTATATATACGCAACGACTTATCTTGCTCTCGTGTTCCTGAATTTGATTCTTCTGAATTCTCCACACTCTGGCTTCGGCTTTCCTGTCATTCTCTGACTAAATATATCTGTGCTGTTTACTTATCCCCTAATTCTACTGACTATCAAAAATTCTTCGACTATCTTACTTCTACGATGGAACACATTCTATCCATTTCTCCTTTCTCTGAAATCTCCATTCTTGGAGATTTCAATGTTCACCACCACCTTTGGCTCTCCTCTCCTTTCACGGATCCACCTGGTGAACAAGCATACATCTTTTCTATCCTTAATGACCTAGAGCAGCTTGCACAGCACCCTACCCGTATCCCTGACCGCCTTGGAGAGAGCTCCAACATACTTGACCTCTTCCTCACAACTAATCCTTCTGCTTACTCTGTTAATCTTTTCTCTCCGTTGGGCTCCTCCGATCACAACCTTATTACCTTAACCTGTCCTATCACTCCGGTACGGCCTGTGGACCCTCCAGAGAAACGTCGTCTGTGGCATTTTGGAGCCGCAGACTGGAAGGCCCTCAGGCAGTACTTCTTTTATTTTCCCTGGAATGATTATTGCTTCCATGGCCGTGAGCCATCTGAGTGTGCCTTGTGCATTACGGAGGTTATTCTCTCGGGCATGGAAGCATACATTCCTTTCTCATATCCTTTGACTAACGCAAGAAAGCCTTGGTTTAATCACGCTTGTTCTAATGCTGTCCGCAACAAAGAGAGGGCCTACAAAAGGTACCAGAGCCAACCCACCCCTGAATCACATCATCTTTACGTTTCTGCCCGGAATCATGCTAAGTCTGTTTTTCGCTCTACTAAAAATAATTTCATCCATACTAAATGCTCTCAACTCTCCAACTCGAATTCTTCCCGCTCCTTCTGGCATCTTGCCAAAAATCTTTCTAACAACTTTACCTCATCATCCTTCCCTCCTCTTTTCTACTCTGATGGTTCTGTAGCTATTTCTTCTACTGATAAAGCAGATCTCTTTGCACAGACTTTCTCCTCCAATTCTACCTTAGACGATTCCGGTGCTGTTCCTCCATCACTTCCCCCCTCTGACTTCCTCATGGCTGACATTAAAATTTCTTTAGTTGATGTATTTTCTCCCATCACTGGCCTCAGTACTAACAAGGCATATGGGCCTGATGGGGTCCCTCCTGTTGTTCTCAAGAACTGTGCTTCTGTGCTTACACCCTGCCTAGGCAAACTCTTTCGTCTTTGTCTGTCAACTTGTACCTTTCCTTCTTGCTGGAAGTTTGCTCTCATTCAGCCAGTCCCAAAGAAGGGTGACCACTCCCAACCCTCCAACTATCGTCCAATTGCTTTAACGTCCTGTATTTCAAAAGTTTTCGAGTCAATTCTTAATAGAAAAATTTTAAGGCATCTTTCCTATCACAACCTTCTTTCCGATCGTCAGTATGGGTTCCGTCAGGGACGCTCCACTGGCGATCTTCTCCTACCTTTCAGACTCCTGGTCATCCTCCTTTCGGGACTTTGGCGAAAGCTTTGCCATTGCACTTGACATCTCAAAGGCTTTCGATCGAGTCTGGCATAAATCTTTCATTTCCAAACTGCCCTCCTACGGTTTCTATCCTTCTATCTGTGCCTTCATCGCTAGCTTCCTTTCTGGTCGTTCTATAGCCGCTGTTGTAGATGGCCATCGTTCTTCTCCTAGATCTATCAACAGTGGTGTTCCTCAGGGCTCTGTCCTATCACCAACTCTCTTCCTTTTATTCATCAATGATCTTCTAAGCTGTACATCTAACCCTATCCACTCATACGCTGATGACTCCACCCTTCACCTTTCCATTCGGTTCCTGCAACGCCCATCTCAACAGTTACTTGAACAAACAAGGGATGAGGCTATGGCACACCTAATGTCTGACTTGGCTCGTATCTCTGACTGGGGTAAAAATAATATGGTTGTCTTTAATGCATCTAAGACTCAGTTCTTACACCTATCAACCCGACAAAATCTTCCACAGGTATACCCACTAATGTTTAATAATATTCAGCTTAATCCTGCATCATCCTTGAACATGCTTGGGGTTTCATTTACTCGGGACTTATCTTGGAAAGATCATATTACATCTCTTGTAAAATCTGCTTCCAAGAGATTGGGTGTGCTAAGCCGACTCCGCTCTTTCTTTACCCCTGCGCAATTGTTGACTCTATACAGGGGTTTTATCCGCCCCTGTGTGGAGTACAATTCTCATGTGTGGGGAGGCTCCCCACATACAGCTCTTCTCAATAGGGTGAAGTCAAAGGCTTTTCGTCTCATTAACTCTCCTCCTCTTACTGACTCCCTTCAACCTCTGTCTCTTCGCTGCACTGTTGCATCTTTATCTCTTTTCTATCGCTACTTTAGTGGTCACTGCTCCTCTGAACTGTCTGCTTGCATTCCTCCACCTCTACGACGGGCACGTAGCACCCGTCTGGCAGCAAACTCTCATCCTTTTTCTGTCCAACTCTCTAATGCAAAAGTTAACCGTTACTCCCAGTCTTTCATTTATGCAACAGGTCAGCTCTGGAACTGTCTCCCTCTGTCTGTATTTCCTGCTGCCTATGATCTCCAGTCTTTCAAACTCAGTGTGTCCAGGCATCTCAAAATGATCGGATCTTGAATTTGGCTCTATATTGTATTTTGTTTTTCTCTTGGAGGGAACTGTTACTGCGGGCTCATGGCCTTCGGTTCCTTCTTCCTCGCATAAAAAAAAAAATACAACCATTATCAAAGCGTTTTATTTACCTAGGGTGCGGGAAAATTGATAATATTAAGTTGAATAATTTTTTAAAAACACCATTCTTTGTCTTGAAGAAAGTATTTGATAGATTTGGCCATCACTCTAATAATTATGAAAATCCCTGATTAACATTAACAGCACAAGTCACTGGGACGAGAGATTCTGGAATCGTGACGTCGTGTTTCCTTGTCCTACGTGATGACATGCGCTGTAAGCAACTAGCATGAAAGCTAACTGCAAACGGATTGCAAAGAATAAAGTCGCTTTTACTTTTTATCTTTATCTCTATAACAAGATATCAGGCTTTGTTTCCAATCTGGAGAACAGTATGCGATAACAGTTATTAAAACATGGTGAAAATACAAGTTCATTTGTTATTCCATTGCCATTAAAATAATCATGAAAAACTGCCTGTCTGTCACGAGTGTAATGGAAGGTGTCAGCATGTCAGTTCCCCTCCACGTAATGTCTTATTTTATTATGTAGCCTTGTGAGCGAAGTCTCCCACACACTAAAGCTGCTGGTTCAACAGCTCACGTAGCGGCTGGGAATAATGGCACTCAGACTCCTGCTGCTCCTACTTGCACACGAACAGTCCTTGTAGTTTGACTGTTAATTTTCTTTTCAAAATGCATCATGTATTGCCTCATCCAATGCAGTAAGTAAAACAAAATTTCATAGTGGTTTCTGTATTATCATTAAGTAATATTCATCGTCTTACTTTTTAAAGTTTTCGATAAAAATGTATTCTAGTTGCGAAAATGAAAAATGCAAAGGTCAGATGCCGAAAATATTAGAAAACTTGGTTTAGACAGAAAAGCATTGTTAACAACTTCCCTCAGATACTGGTACAGCACACTGGATGCGTTTCTTACAGCCAATGAAAAATTCAGGTAAAGAGAGAGAGAGAGAGAAAGAAAGAATTGCAGGGAAGCACTGGCAGAGACGGAATAAATAAATCGGCAATTAAATGACTGGAAGGCTGTGAGAGGAGCATATAGGCCTAAGAATAACCGTGCAGGAGCATATGTACGCCATGAAAATGAATGGAAATATACAGCAGTGGCACCAGGATTGTTTTTCATAATAACAGTGACGTTAAAATAGGATCTGTTGAGATCATGTGCACTATAAATGAGCGAAAAGTGCACACTGACCGTGTAACGCCAAGTATTCTATTCCCAACAAGCATAGCAACACCGTGATGCCCTACTTCATATCAGGAACCTGCAACAAACCTAAGGGTTCACTGTGAACCCAAACAATTCCAGTCAGCCCATAATTAGCCTCAAGATGATTTCCTGCCATACTTACCCCTAATACTGTTTTCTGCAAGCCTCGCCGACGCGCGTGGTTACTAAGTGACGGTTTCTGTTTTAACAGTTCCTCCTTCTCCTCCTGGAAAATGACAGTTTTCCTCACTCTGTGGTGTGGGAAAACATGAACCGGTCTAGCAGATACAGTAGTTCAAGTGGATTAAGTAGACTAGTGAAATAATAATAAAAGAAAAGCTAAATAAATAAAATGCTTAACACAACCATACTGCGGTTGACACGCGTACTAATTTCTGCTCAGGGGTTACCCCTTCCTTCCCCCCTCTACCCTGGACAGAGGGAAGGGGGGAATCGTGAACAAGTCTACCCCGCCTTCTGCCCCCAACTCCCCCACCCTCCACCTCCAGCTGCCAGTTACTGATTAGACGCAAATTTTCTCATGTCCTGTAAACATGACTAAACTGTCGTCGCACACGCTTTCAACGGCCAAGATTTGGACTATATTTTTAGAATAAATTATTACCGTATTGAACTGCATTCTCAAATTGAAAATATTCACCATCATTGTAATCCAGTGTCGTCCGCTGCACAATTCTGGGTTCCAGTGCTTACCTTTTCACTTCCCCCAGCTGTCTCTCTCTCTCTCTCTCTCTCTCTCTCTCTCTGAATTTACTTTTCCCACTCACTCTTTCTTTTTAAATTTATATAACTTTCTCTTTGCTTCTCTCCCCCTTCTCTCTCGTTCTTTGTCTTAAGTCTTCCCCGCCTCTCCCCCCTCCCCTCCCCCCACCTTAGGCCTGATCAGCAGTCAGTTATACCGTCACCGCTCCTTCGTATATCGTGTGCAGGCAACATTTATCTCACACTCTTAGGTCAGATGTATGGAAAGCTAATTTTTTTTATATATATATAATTGTATTTCTCATTATGTGCCAAGTTCAAATAGAGAACATCAGACCAATATTCGTAATTTTTATTAGAGTGACCGTTCCACTTCACATAGCTGGGTAGCTGGGCTTATAAACTGCACACACACACACACACACACACACACACACACACACACACACACACACACGACTTAAATTTTGCACTGACAGCGTGGCGACTACAAATATAGTCATTCTAACAACTGGATCTGCTGGCTCCAAACCTTCCCTGTCCCAGTCAAACTCCTCATTCAATAACCTAGAATTACAAGATCAGTAATGAGTTTATAATTTTAGTGGCCGTCAGTTGGGTGTAATTCGGAAAGTTAACCCCAGACTAAACCTAAAAGTGGTAGGCCTTTGGCTGGATTGTACTGCCTTACTACAGTACTGCACAATCCATCACCCCTGGGGGTTCGCGTAAGGAATTATCATCAATCTGAGGGTTTTGTTTAGCCAGGGATGGGCCTCTTCCTCAGTCTCCAATTCCTTACAACCCAATTCCTTGGCCAAGAACTTCAAGCAAGAAAAGCAACAGCAAAAAATACTGCAAAACGTATACGATAAAATGAAGAGTTATTTCTTGTCAAAAACTAAGGTAAGACAGAAAACAATTCAAATCAAAACCAACCGCTCAGGGATAGTGATCATAAAAGAGGTGGTCATTTTTGCCATAGGTAACGGTCAGGAATGGGTTACCTGTTACCACTACCGGTTCTACTTGCCTTAAAGCCGCGCCTCCCTCAGTTTCCTTGTCAATAACACACCTTTCCGTGCCGGCCATCTGCTCCACAGCTTCCCAAAACTGCTTTTCTGCCTGCCTCATTCTGATCTCATAGCACACTGTCAGGCGTTCAACATCCCGCTGCCAACGATATACGGACCAGAACACCAAAATACAAACACCATACTGAACAAAAGACCACACAAACACCCAACCCACATACGTTACCTTAACATTCCATAACGTGCCAAATTCACACACTTCATTCTGGTGGGGACGCAACACTTCAACATAAAAAAGGGAGCTTGTTGCCCACTGCAAGGCAAAATACGGAAGGATTTTCAGCAACACACCAACTACCATCACCGGCAACAGATAAAGCACATTCCAAAAACACTTCATCACACATCCCAACATTACAATCAATATTTCAATGATAAAGTAACACCAAATTTCCATCCTAAGTCTAGGCAGGACAGGTCCACCCAGCCAATCCTGTTTGTGAAGTTCAGGCGGGGATCCAATCACTTCATCGGGATTCCTGGCAAGAATATTAAACTCCAGGATAAAAACACAAACATTACACACAACTACTGACAAATAGACTAGTTCAATTACCCATTGCCAAAAGGGTTTGGGAATCCAACACTTTCCAACACAAAACCGCTCTTCACCGCGGTCACCACTGCCTTTTTCCACGTCAGAGGAAGACATTTTGATGTCTCGAAAAATCCGATAAAACTACACCTTAGCGGCTAATAACACAGTGATAAATGTATACGACTTACCACTCTTACAACGCTAAGGATAGTGACTCGCTCACGCTGGTGCTCACCTTTATAGCCCCAAGACGCCGGAAGTGGATATTACGAATACTTCGAGCTGCGAATATTTCGTTATTTTTCTTCCATAATTATTTCAGTGCCATTCAGACTCTTTTCACTTATGCATTTTAAGAAAAAAAAAATACTTATACGTAATATTTGTAGAGTAAGACCGAATTTGTGTTACAGTATCAGATTTTAAGAAACCTCAAATTAACTTTTCAAGACTGCCTTTTTTTGGTCGTAGAAACTTAAATTCAAATCTGAGTTTGTGCTGTACTTTTGAAAGCACCACAGGAAATTCAAAATAAAGTAGCCGTAATATGAATATTATTTTACTGTAAAAGTCTCTTCAAAGACCGGGATAAATGTTCACCTAATAAGTTACCCAACCTCCTTGGTTGACACACAAAAATTTCAAGGATAGTTATGACACTTACAATAATAACCTACTAGCCTGTGGCTCTTTATCCTTTCCATAGCACCTCTTCGTGACTAGCACCACGGTCTAAGTTAGTGCTAATCTCTCTTCTTACAGCACAACACTGAAGATGGTTAGATGGCAATTTTACGCCAAGTTAAAGTAAACAGAGTTTAGTATCGTCACTATTATACTTTCCTCTAACTTCTCCTAAAGGCCTTACTTTGATCAGCTGGATTGGTGATAATTACAGTATAAGGGAAAAACATTCAAGCACCAGATTCTGTAGCTACTAATGGTGCTTTTAATAACAAAATCAAACAATTTATGGATGCTGTGAACTCTCTTCAGCTACAATTAGGGTGAGGTGGGGGGTCAACCGTACTATTAGTGGTAAAATATTCACCAAACATTCAGATAAAGGTTTTATTATGAAATGTAAATATCGAAAGAAACTTGAGGAAAAGGGCTACCTTTGGGATGGTTAATTACTTCTTTTGGAAAAAGATAAGTTAACTTAAAAGTGTTATTTCGAAAAGGTAGCCATGTGTATACATAGTGGGGATGAAACCTGCATCCTATTTGACAACACTTTAATGTGTTACCAAAGTAAATCTAAGTTTATATATGAAGTAGGCAATGTAAGAATTCAGAGCAGAGACATTTATCTACTCCATGACTTTCATATTGCCTTGCAACACAAAAATTTAATATTCCATTATTAAATGTTTAACCTGGCTGAATACTGAAATGTGATGCTAAATTATTGTAAAAGTGAAGGACATATGCTGTCCCAGTACAAAAATGTTGGCCACATGTTACAGAAATATATATATATGCCATAAATGAAGAAAAACAGGCCAGGTTAAGACGTTGGACTGTTATTATTAATTTTATAAAAGATATATGCTATAACAGTACATAAATAAAGATGAAGGTACACACTACACTCTTTAATCTACCTCGGGTGTTATGCCAGCATGTTAACCTGTAGTTACAAGTCGACCTCATATTTTACAGAATTTAAGCCACATTATATTTGATTTGTCTGGTAAGCCTCTGTTTTACCTCCCCGCCAACCCAAATTTACAAACAAGGCACCTTGACAAATCTGTGAAAGACATATTATATGAGTTCTTGACATACAGTACTGATGTGTTTAATGATATTTTGCAATCTGTGGAGGTGTACCATACAGAAATGAATTAGTATTGGACGCCCTACAAACATCGGTAAAAATAAAATGACACTATTTTTATTGGGCTATGAGCCAAACAGTTCAATTTGTAAGAGTCAAATGCATATGCCAGTTTAACAAAATTACGTACCTGCAACACCTATAACAGAACCGTACCATATGACTGAAAATCATGTTGCACCAAACACATGTGTACTTATTTTGTATGATGTGTCCACTACCCACGCCATAATATTTATAAATTCGACACAGGCCTCGGGCTTCGATGATCATCAATTTCTTCATATAGTAGCTAAGTAGACAGACTCTAATTACGATAGAATGCCCTACCATCAGAGTCTACCAGTATTCATTGTCGATATACGTTGTATCAGCAGTGCTAAATGTTATACCAGACATCCAAAAAACTGAAATACTCACCTCCCACATCCAGCTTTCCAGATGTAAACATGGCACCACCAGGCGGCCCAGCTGTCGTGCCGCGTTTTCTTCTGTTTACTGCTAATAAATAACGTTTGGTATAATTACAATACTAAACGTTTAGTAAAATTTTAAAAAATAATAAACGTTTAGACAGACTAATAATAATAAAAGTTTGAATGTATGAATTAATAATAAATATGTGGTATAATTAATATTAATAAACGTTTGGATGTATTAATAATAATAATATACGTTTGGATGTATTAATAATAATAATATACGTTTGGATGTATTAATAATAATAATATACGTTTGGATGTATTAATAATAATAATATACGTTTGGAAGTATTATTAATAATAATATACGTTTGGATGTATTATTAATAATAATAATATACGTTTGGATGTATTAATAATAATAATAATAATATACGTTTGGATGTATTAATAATAATAATAATATACGTTTCGATGTATTAATAATAATAATAATAATATACGTTTGGATGTATTGATAGTAATATTATACGTTTGGATGTATTAATAATAATAATAATAATAATATACGTTTGGATGTATTGATAATAATATTATACGTTTGGATGTATTTGTAATAATATTATACGTTTCGATGTATTGATAATAATAATATACCTTTGGATGTATTAATAATAATGATATATATGTTTGGATATATTAATAATAATATACGTTTCGATGTATTAATAATAATAATAATATTATACGTTTGGATGTATTAATAATAATAATATACGTTTCGATGTATTAATAATAATAATAATATTATACGTTTGGATGTATTATTAATAATAATATATGTTTGGATAATTTAATAATAATAATAATATACGTTTGGATGTAATAATAATAATAATAATATACGTTTGAATGCGTTAATAATAATAATAATAATATACGTTTGGATGTATTAATAAGATGCATTAATAATAATAATAATAATAATATACGTTTGGATGTATTCATAATATTAATAATAATATACATTTGGAGGTATTAATAATAATAATATACGTTTGGATGTAATGAAAATAATATTATACGATTGGATTTATTAATAATAATAATATATGTTTGTTTGTATTAATAATAATAATATACGTTTAGATGTATTAATAATAATATACGTTTGGGTGTATTAATAATAATACTATATGTTTGAATTTATTTTTAATAATAAGAATATACGTTTCTCATTTATTAATAATAATAATATACGTTTGGATGTATTAATAATAATAATATACGTTTGGATGTATTAATAATAATAATATACGTTTGGATGTATTAATAATAATAATATACGTTTGGATGTATTAATAATAATAATATACGTTTGGATGTATTAATAATAATAATATACGTTTGGATGTATTAATAATAATAATATGTTTGGTAGTGTTAATAATAATAATAATATACGTTTGGTAGTGTTAATAATAATAATAATAATATACGTTTGGTAGTGTTAATAATAATAATGAGTTGGTATATAATTGATAATAATAAACGTTTAGAATAAATAATAATAATATACGTTTGGATGTATCAATAATAATAATAATAATAATATACGTTTGGTAGTGTTAATAATAATAATCGGTTGGTCTATAATTGATAATAAACGTTTAGAATAAATAATAATAATATACGTTTGGACATATGAATAACAGAAATAATAAACTTTTGGTGGTATTAATAATAACTGTTTCGGTGCATTAACAATAATAAAATTTTGGTGTGATTATTAATAATAATAAACGTTTGGCAATATTAGTAATAGGCGTTTGGTATAATTTATAAAATGTACGTTTCGACGTATTAATAATGGCAGTAATAAACGTTTGGTATTATTAATAATAACAATAATCGTTTGGATGTATTAATAATAGTTTGCTGTAATTAATAATATTAATCGTTTGGTATAATCAATAATAATAAACGTTTGGATAAACATTAATAGTAAACATTTGTGAGGATTAATAATAATAATAATGAACATCTGGCAGTATTAAGAATAATGAACGTTTGGTTGTATTAATAGTAAATGTTTGATTTAAGTAATACAATAAACGTTTTGACAAATTGAATGATGATAAACGTTTATGATAAATAATAATGATAAACGTTTGAATGTATTAATAATAATAATAATAATAATAATAATAATAATAATAAACGCGTGGGCAGTGCGGGCCTACTACTGCTACTAACTGGCCTCACATGGTAGCAGGCGGCGTTGTGGGGGCAGGAGGGAGGGCAGCGGCAGGTGACGGAAGGCTGAACGGTGTTGGTGATGGCGGCCACCTTGGCTTCTTGCTGGCTTGGCTTCTTGCTGGCTTGGTCGTCTACGCTGATTTAGTACTGTTTGGTTCCCTGCTGTACACTGGCCGCCATCTTGTTCTTTTTGTGTTGTTTTGCTGCTGGTTTTGTGCTGCTTCTTGGTGGTGGTGTGTTGTGTGGTGGTGTGTTGTGTGGTGGTGTGTTGTGTAGTGGTGTTAATGGTGGTGGTGTTTGTGGTGGTGGTGTTTGTGGTGGTGGTGGTGTTTTGGAGGGTGGGGTCTGCTGCCTCGGCTTGCTGAAACCTGCTGGGCCACGCCGTGGAGTTTTATGGCTGCTGCTCGTTGTCGAGGTCGTGGATTATTTTTTTTCCCTTCACGTAACTCTTCGTCGGTTTCATCAGCATCTTTTCCTTCTTCGACCCCGTTTCCCTTGTCGCCCTTGGGGTTCTCCTCTGTGACTTTCTCAGGCGCAAGGAAGGAAGGACTAATGAGGAACTAGCATCAAGCCCTAATAAGGGTATATGGCACTAAGGCTGGTGGTGGAGCCACCAGCGGGTGTGCTGGACATGGGTCTTGGTTACTGTGGCGTAGGTGGACGCACTAGTCGTCCTCGTAGTCGCCTTGATGGTTGTTGGAGTAGACGATGGTGGTGGAAGGATGGCGGTTGGTTACAGCTGCCGTCAGTGCCTGTCTCCTGGTGGTGCAGGAAGTACTGACAGCAGAGTGGCACGCACTGCACATACCACACGTCAAAAGTCCACCTCAAACCACATGCAAATGTCCCACACCAGCACATCTTGTGCACGTGGTGGTGTTGTGGGGGCACCACGTGACGCTGTGTTGCTGCCACTGCTGTCTTCCTATGGCATTTGGCGGGTAATAATGGTAGTCACTATTGATGCTGCTGGTGGTGACAGCTTCAGCACGTGGTTGGCAGTCAGCCATATTGGCGGGTAATAATGGTAGTCACTATTGATGCTGGTGGTGGTGACAGCTTCAGCACGTTGTTGGCAGTCAGTCATATTACTGTCGCCGTGCTGGCGTTTGGTGCTGCTCCAGTCCACCATGATGGCGTCGGTGTCTTCGTTAGTTCCTTCAGTCCTTTCCTGGGCGTCCTAAACCCTATTCTGTCTCGGCCCCTCACATGAGACAGCGTCAGGCAACCAACTGTGGCATCCGTTTGAGCCAATATTGCGATGCTTGGCTGCGATGGAGTTTGTCGGCGGTGATTTGGTTGACACCGTCGGTGGGGCAGAAGTGGATCTGCACAGTACTCACCCCATCATCGCCGACGCAGGCCACACTGTAAAGGTTTCCCTTGGTAAAAGTACAGGCTGGAACCGGATCTTTCCACGAACCCACTGGAAGGTAATTACGGGCCTTTGTGCCAAGGCAAAGGCTGTGGCAAAGCAAGGCGGGGCCAGCCAAGGCAAAGGACTGGGGCTGCACATGGGTGTGTGTCCACCTCAACTGCTGGCAGTGATCAGGCCTTTCTCTTTTTTTTTTTTTTTTTTTTTTTTTTTGCCTATCGACCATTGAGGCCGAAGCCTCTGGTCATTAAGGCAAATATATATATATGTATATATATTGACACATATATACATATATATACAAACATATATATATACATACATACATACATACACACATCCATGCATATGAACATACACACTTTCATGCACACGTACATATATATATAATAATTTTTATTTTATTATTTTTTTTTGTAGTTTTATTTTTATTATTTTTATTTATTTTTTATATTTTTAACCTTATATTACTTATAAACAAAATACCTAATCTAAAGACCCTAAAACTAACCACCTAACAGACAAATCGCTAACCTATACTAAATCCTAAGAGACAAATAACTAGACCTACACTAATGTTCAAAAAGCCTCGACCAAGAGAACACCATCGACTGCAGATATGTAATGCTTTTCTGCATTACATACCTGCACTCATCACCTGATGACTGTCAGTCGAGGCACAACCTAATATAGGGGACATCAATATATGAAAGGGAACCAGACGAGTCAGGAACATTTCCATATACGTCAGCTGTCGTCCCTAATTAGAATAACTTAAGCAAGATAATATAATGTATTTACATAATTTATACAAAAATTGAAGAACCTCGCCCAGCAGACTACCATCGACTGCAAGTGCCCAATACCTTCCTATATTGCACACTTGCACTCATCAGCTGGTGACTGTCAGGCGAGGAATTTGGCTTAATGTAGGGGACATCTATATTAGAAATAGATCGGTGGGAGGAGGAACTATTTAAAATATGTCAACTGTCAACCCTAATTAATATTACAATATATACATATTTACTGTTCATAAAAACCATAACCACACAGTAAAAAAGTCACATCACTCTGATCAGTCCGGTCTCTCTCAAGAAAGCCATCAATTTATCAGTCATAACAATGTCCCCATCACCCAGGATGGTGGAAAGGGTGAAGGGGACGTCAACTGCGCCGCAGTAATTCATAAGTGAAGCGCGTTCACGAATAAATCGCCGACAGCGCAGGATGATATGACTGATAGATAACACCGCATTACAGATGTCACAGTGCGGTGGGAAGCGTCTTTCCATATAAGGTTTTATGTGGGTTAAAACGGTGGCATTCAGCCGTAGCCGTGCCAACACTTTTTCTTCTAGGCGACTGGGACGGTTGGCAGTGTCCCAGTCGCCCAGGTACGGCTTACAAGTTGGAATATTTAGTCTGGTCCACTGACCTTGCCACAGAAGATTTATTGATTTCTTTCCGAGAGATAGACTCGACCGTAGATCACGAGGAACGTCCCAAGTCTCCTCGAGCTCCACAGCCGACTTTGCAAGTAAGTCAGCCTGCTCATTGCCGTAGATACGACAATGACCAGGCACCCAGATCAGCGTGAATGACTTGTTGCATGAATGCAACTTATTAACGATGCGGCCCTGGATCTCATGAGAGTCCGTAGTGCAAGATGCAATTGCCTGAAGGGCTGATTTTGAATCTGAAAATATGACAAATGAGTCATGTCTAGAATTGAGAGCATAGTCTATGGCTTTGTCAATAGCAAAAAGTTCTGAAGTAAACACAGATGTATGAGTCGGCAACCGATACCTGAGAACACATTCAGTCGACCACACACTTGCACCCACACATTCACTCGACTTGGAGCCGTCGGTGTACAATTGATGGGACCCCAAGTGACGAACAATGATCTTACGAAACAAGTGGTGGACCTCCGCCTCCGGCGCCTTGGCCTTTGGTGCTGGGAGCCATGTAACATCGACTGTAAAGCCGGGTGGCTCCCAAGGCGCTATATTTTTAAGCACCAACTTGTCACAGTCACTGGGGTCCACATCAAGCTCCTGAGTCAGTAAGTGGAGGCGAGCGGCAAGTGGCCGACGCACCCCCCGCAGAAGGTGGTGGTATTGACGCAGGGGGGTACAGGCCACATTGCCGATATTACTTTTTCTTAATGTCCTTACACCATAGGACAAGGCCAGGTGGTCACGGCGAATACGGAGGGGAGGCACATTCGCCTCCACTTCCATACGAGCTACACGGGTACACCGGACAGCTCCAAGACACATTCGCAAACATTTATTCTGTAACACATCCAATCCTTTCAGCGTGGCATCGGATGCCGAGCCATACACCTGTGCGCCATAGTCTAGCTTCGATCGAATAAGGGACTTATACACCATTAATAAAGATTTTCTGTCGGCACCCCAGGTAGTACCCGCTAGGTACTTGAGGACATTTAACGGTTTATCACAACGAGCAAGCAAAGTATTAACGTGAAGTTTAAAATTCATTCTACGATCAAAATGTATTCCTAAAAATTTTACAGAATTTTGAAAAGGTACCGCCTGATTATCCAAAGTTAAGCACAAATTAGGTACGTTACGATTAGTGAAAACTATAGCGGCACACTTACGTACGGAAAACTTAAATCCCCACTGCAAGGCCCATTGGTGGACGGAGTCAAGGGCTGCTTGAATCCGCCCAGCCGAAAATTGTGCATTACGGGAAGAGTGCCATATTGCACAATCGTCAGCGAAGAGTGAGTATTTAAGATTCCTCGGGATGGGAGCTGATGACAGAATATCATTGATCATAATACTAAATAAAGTAGGACTAAGCACACTTCCCTGTGGCACCCCGTTTTCCTGGATAAATATATCCGATGTTACGTTACGGGGCAATTTGACAGAGAAAGTTCTGTCCCTTAAGAAATTTGAAATAAAAACAGGCAAATTTCCTCTTAAACCATAAGCATAGAGCTTCATTAGTATACCGTGTCGCCAGGTCATGTCATAGGCTTTATGGATGTCCAAGAACACCCCTATCATGAATTCTTTATTGGCAAATGCCTCTGCAATACAATGCTCCAAATTCATTAAATGATCTAGTGAACTTCTGTATTTACGGAAGCCACATTGTTGATCATTTAACAAATTCTTCGACTCTAAAACAAAAAGAAGCCTATTGTTAACCATACGTTCCATGACCTTACATAGACAAGAAGTCAACACAATAGGACGAAATGAAGTGGGATTCATAAGACGACCAGCCTCTTTGGGTATCGGTATGACGTGCGCAAAGTGCCATGAGTTTGGGAACGTTCGAGACGCCCAAATCTCATTGTACAATGCTAACATCTTAATCAGGTTGTCCTGATTAAGATGCTGGATCATACCGTACGTGATGGTGTCTGGTCCAGGGCTGGTGTCTTTACAGGATTTAAGGGCAAGGAGCAATTCATCTAGCGTAAACTCTTGGTTGTACGGGGAGTTTACGTCTTCTGTGGCAAAGTCTAATATCTGTAGCTCAGCCGTGCGTTTATGATGTTGGAAACGCGGGTCATAATTGGCTGAGCTACTTACATGAGAAAAACTCCTGGCGAGGATGTTAGCAACGTCCACGGGCTCGTCATATATGTTATTATTTACTTGCAAGGTGGTAATGGGGAAATATGGGCCTTTATTATTTAATATTCTTATAGTGGACCAGACTTTACGTAATGGTGTTGTACGAGTCACCGTGGACACAAAGGACTGCCAGGAGTCACGTTTGGCCCTTCTTATTATTCTCCTTGCCTCAGCCCGTGCTTGTTTGTATGCAATAAAATTTTTCTCAGTGGGCTGACTATCAAAAATCCTGTATCTCCTATTGCGTTTTCTTAATGCCTGTTGGCAATCCGGCGTCCACCAATGTGCTCTATGCTTCGCATGAACTGTAGAAGTCTTGGGAATAGCAGCCTCAGCTGCGTGTAATATGGATTGGGTTATATTTTCGACCTTAACATCTATGGTCTCCCCAGATATATCTAAATTGGCGATCCTTGAGAAGGATCCCCAATCTGCTTTCTTATAGTTAAATTTTGGAGGTGGAGGGTCCGAAATGATGTCGTGTGTATAAGAAAGACAGATGGGTAAATGATCACTTCCCAAGGAGTCGTCGTAAGGGTCCCATGAGAGATCTTGATGTATACCAGGGGAGGCCAAAGATAAGTCAATGGCCGAAAAGTTACCAGTACGATCATCTACACGAGTCGCTCTACCATCGTTCAGAAGACAGAGGTTGGACTGTAGTATTAGGTCGGCTACTTGCTCCCCACGACCATCGATCCTCAAGCTACCCCATTGATAGTGATGGGCGTTAAAATCGCCCAACACTAACTTATTTCCAGGCAGGTGTTCCACTAGTGAATTTAAAGCATCACTATCAATGGGGCCATGTGGAGGACAGTACAGAGAGCAAATAGACAGATACGTGTTATTAAATTTTACTCTGCACGCGACCGCTTCCAGAGTAGAATTTAGAATCACTTCCGTTTGTGGGTGTGATTTGTGTGTGTAAATGGCAACTCCGTGACCTTCATATCTTCTATACGAGTAGTAGTGTTTGAACTGTGGAGGATCAGGACGATCCTCCAGGCGCATCTCCTGTAAACAAACAACGTCTGGCCTGTGTATAGAAAGCAAGATTGCTATATTGTGTAACTCATTCCCAATACCTCTACAATTCCACTGTAGTATAGTGAATGCGGCGGTTTAAGATTTTCGTTGGGGGCCAGTGTGCTTTGTCTTTTTTTGTCGCCCGCCGGCAGGCGAGCGACTACCGGGGGACCTATCCCGGTGCTTGTTAATGGAAACCTCCATATTATCATCAATAACTAGGTTCCCAGCCTCCCCCGAGGAAGAGCTAACCTTTCTCTCCCTCGCTGGAGTAGGAACCGGAAGGACATGAGGACGTGACTGTTTCGTGAGGGTGGTCATGTTATTCTTAGTAGGCTTGTCAGGCTTCGTTTTAGGCCGTACTGATGAAGAGGCAGCAGCAGCCTGAGAGTAAGTTGAAGCTTTAGGGATGTCAGTGAGAGAGTTGGAACGGACAGGAGGTCGAGATGGAGATGTACTGTGAGCGGCAGGAGGGAGAAAGACAGGGTCAGTCTGCGTCTCGACAGAGCACATCACAGGACGGGATATTACCGCCGAAGCATAGGACCTATTCGGCGTGGGAGTTGCATGCAACTCCTTCACCTTTTCCTAGCTTCGTAGTAGGAAATACCCTCAGTTGCCTTCACTGCGCAGACTTCCTTCTCCTCCTTCCACTTGGGACAATCCCTAGAGGAAGTGGAGTGAGTACCCTTGCAGTGAAAGCAACGTACTGTCTCTGATGTGCAACTTTCCGCATCATGACCCTGGCTTGCACACTTGCCGCACACTGGCTGGGAAGCCCGACAAGTCTTTGTACCATGCCCATACAGCTGGCATTTCAGGCAACGCAAAGGGTTAGGGATGTACGGCCGAACGTGAATAATTTCGTAACCAACTTTTATTTCATTAGGAAGAGAAGATTTGGCAAACGTCAAGATGATAGTTGCTGTCTTCGTCCTTATGCCTTCCGAGTAGCGAGTTATGAATTTAGCCTCTATGACATCTTGCTGCGCCAATTCACTTACGATCTCGTCCTCGCTCATCACCATGAGATCCCTGCAAGTGACAACACCCTTGCAAGAATTCATGGAGACTGGGATTTTGGCTTCGACATCGTAACAATGAAATTTGCGCAGTTTCAACAAATCCTTTACTTGTGCCGAGTTTACAGTTTTGACCAGGAGATCTCCATTAGCAAGTTTTTTAACTTGTTCGACTTCTCCCGCACAGTGGTCAATCACCTTCTTGATAAGGAAGGGATTGAGACTGGACAGGGGAGTGGAACCTAGCGCATGGATGGTGACGTAGGTCGCATTAGCTACTGGGATATCAAGTGGGGCTCGAGTCTGGCGTCCGTCAGTCTGGGGGTGGTCAGTCCGGTCGTTCCTACTTTCGTCAGGACCACCTCCCCCCCTGAAGGGGGGGGAGGCAGGTGTGGCGTCCGCCATAGTTACCACTTCCCCCGTGAGGGGGAAGTGGGAAGAAAGAGAAAAACAACCAAGGGAGAATTTGCCCGGGGAAAAAACACCTAGTCTGAGATTACCCTCTCAAACCACTCTCGGGAGGACGCGCCCGTGTGTAACTCACACCCCAGAGCGATCAGTGGGGGGTACACTCCAGAGGTGAGTAAGCAAAGGCAATCTCAGAAATTAGATATAGACACCTACTATATCTACTAAGGCCAGGGAGGAAAATGAGGTCTAGCTAACCTAACTTTATTGAAAAACGCCCTAGTGGCGGAGAAAACAAAGCTAAAGCCGGTGAGGCAACCCTGCAGCTAGACGAGAGCTCAGAAACACGTCCTCACTCTTCGCAACCATCCATCAAAGTCCAATCGGCCTTACTCGGTCTGACCCACCCTTATATACCTGGCTGCTGGACGCTGATTGGCTCGTTTGAATAGTAATGGTGAAAATAACAACAACAACAACAATAATAATAATAATAATAATAATAATAATAATAATAATGTGAGAATAATAACAATAATTTGGGATTATAGAAAATATTAATAGTTTGAGAATAGCGAGAACAATACTAATAATAATTGGTGAGAATAACAATAATTGTTTGGGAAGTGAAAATAATAATCGTTTGAGAATAGATAATTATAATTATCATTTGAGAATAGTGAGAATACTGTAATAACTGTCGTTTGAGAATAAAGAGAATAACAGCAATTATAATTGTCTGCCAATAGTGAGAACAACAATGATCGTTAGAGAGGAGTGAGAATACGAGTAATAATAATCCTTTGGCAATAATAGTAATAATAATAATAATGATAATAATAAAAATAATAAAAAATAATAATAATAAAAATAATAATAATAATAATCATAATAATAATAATAATAATAATAATAATAATAATCGTTTGGAAATAGTGAGAATAACACTAATAATAATGGTCTTGGTAATAGTGATGATATCTAGAGCTGGTGGCGGTACTGTCAAAGCAGAGGGAGTTTGGTCATGTGCGGTTTGCCACAAGGGTGTGGGAAGTAACTCCATCTTGTGCAGTGCTTGTGATAACCGGATCCATAAGAGATGTAGAGGTATTAGACACAGACTGCGAGAAAATGCAGCGCTTGTGATAAGTGGATCCATAAGAGATGTAGTGGTATTAGAGGTAGACTATGAGATAATGCAGTGTTTGTGATAACAGGATCCATAAGAGATGTAGAGGTATTAGACACAGACTGCGAGAAAATGCAGTGCTTGTGATAAGTGGATGCATAAGAGATGTAGAGGTATTAGACACAGACTGCGAGAAAATGCAGTGCTTGTGATAAGTGGATGCATAAGAGATGTAGTGGTATTAGACACAGACTGCGAGATAATGCAGTGCTTATGATAAGTGGATGCATAAGAGATGTAGTGGTAATAAAGGTAGACTATGAGATAATGCAGTATCTGTGATACGTGGATGCATAAGAGATGTACTGGTATAAGAGGTAGATTCTGAGATAATGCAGTGCTTGTGATAAGTGGATGCATAAGAGAGTAGTGGTATTAGAGGTAGACTGCGAGATATGCAGTGTTTGTGATAAGTGGATGCATAAGAGATGTAGTGGTATTAGAGGTAGACTGCGAGATAATGCTGATTTCGTGTGTGCGGTGTGTTGGAGAAAGTATTTAGAAATTGTCAGGCGTGAAAGGATTGATCTTACTGGTGAGTCTGTTGAGTGTGTGGAGGAGTTTTGTTATTTGGGGACATGTTATGTGCTGGAGGTGGGGCTGGATCTAGCTCTGTGGCTAGGGTAAGGAGTGGTTGGAGGAAGTTCAGGAGCTGTTGCCTCTCCTGACAGAGGGCTCTCCCTCCGTGCCAGGGGGTCTTTGTATGCTACATGTGTTAGGAGTGTAATGCTATATGGTAGTGAGACCTGGGCAGTAAAGGAGGAAGATAGTCGTTGGCTCAAACATACAAAAATGGCAATGACTGGGTGGTTGTGTAGTGCGTCCTTGAATACAGGGCCTGGTGTTGGGGGGGGAGGGGGGCTAGGACTGCCATCAAAAGGTTGAGAGGAAGGATAGGACTGGAGTGCATTGGTGTTGTGATGAGGAGGGGTAGACTAAGATGGCTTGGGCATGTGGAGAGGATGGAGGATGACAACTGGGTGCGGAAGGCGAAAGGTGTGAACATAGGGCTGTGAGAGGCAGAGCGAAAAAGTCCTGGGACGAGGTCATACAGTGTGACCTCAGGGATAATAGGCTGAATAGGGAGGCTGCCAGAGATCAAGCAGCGAGGAGAGCTGCCATTAAGTAACCAAGACCTACTCATGCAAGCATGCTGAAGCCTTCATAGACAATACAATACGATATGATGTGCATAATGAGAATAACAATAATGACAATCGTTTGGGAATAGTGATGATGATAATGATGGTTGATGATGATAATAATAATAATAATAATAATAATAATAATAATAATAATAACAGTAAAAATCGTTTGGGAATAGTGATGATGATAATGATGGTTGATAATAATAATAATAATAATAATAATAATAATAATAATAACAGTAAAAATCGTTTGGGAAGAGTGATGATGAGAATGATGATTGATAATAATAATAATAATAATAATAATAATAATAATAATAATAACAGTAAAAATCGTTTGGGAATAGTGATGATGATGATGATGATGATGATGATGACGATAATGATAATAATTATAATAATAATAATAATAATAATAATAACGATAGTAATAATAATAATAATAATAATAATAATAATAATAATAATAATAACGATAGTAATAATAGTAATAATAATAATATAATAATAATAATAATGATAATAATAGTGTGGGAATATTGCTGATAATACCAATAATAATAAGAGTTGGGGAATAGTGAGATTAATAACAATAACAGTTTGGCAGTAGTGGTAATAATAATAACAACAATAATCGTTTTGGAATGGCGATAATGATAATCATTCGGGAATAGTCTGAATATTACTGGGAACAGCCAGGCTAAAATGGATATTAATAGTAATAATAATAATAATAATAATAATGGTTTGGGAACAACGAGAATAATAGTGAAGGTAATAATCGTTTAAGAATAACGACAATTATAAGAATCGTTTGGGAGCAGCGACAATAATAATAATTGGGGAATAATAAAAATAATATTAATTTGTACCCCCTCCACAATATGTCTACCCCCGATGAATATATGTCCCCCCCCCAATGCATACATGCCCCCACTAAAACTGCTGACTTAGCACGCTTTCCCAGGACCTGAAGCCTGGGCAGAAGGCGTTATTGCATCAGTTCTTAGCAGGCAGCCAAGACGGGCAGACTATTTTACCGTGAGCTTGTAATAAACTCCTTATCTAGCTGTTTGTACACGGAGTTTCTATCACCAAAGTATTGCAAGTTACATTTGGTAGCAGCGGTGTTTCGAACCATCAGATTCTGACCGCCTCCTTGGATTTTTAGTGATACAACAAGATACACGACGTCTCACATCTGCCAGCCTCGCCTCTCCTCAGTGCCTCTAGTGGTGTAATACCTGGCTTTCCGAGTGTACAATTTTTCTCACCAGTGCTCACCTCTCAAACAACCCCACCCATACGCCTTGTTCCTGACCGCACGTGTCGCCGTCGCCAACCTACGCACCTGTTGCACCTGTTCCGAACTCATCATAGCTCCTGCCCCCACGGTGCAACTTATCACTGTCTGCCCACTGCCTGCCCACCACCATTCTCTGCATTTGCAACTCAACAGCTCTACACCTGCCTTGCACCAACATCTGCCCTCACCACCCACCACCGGCCTCCGCCGCCGCCACATCTGGTCTGCATTACGGAGCCTCCTAAGACCGCCACTCCCTGCCTGTGATTCATCGCGGTGTCTCTTCTCCTCTCCGCCCAGCTGTCTCTCAACCGCCGCCCCGCCTCGCCCCGCCTCGCCCCGCCCCGCCCCGCCCCGCCCCAGCCCAGCTACGCCCAGCCACCCCTGCACGTCATACATCTCGACACTCCCATCTCTCCTGTGTAACTATAGTATATCTTTCCTTTCTATAGAGATTATCCTCGATTTTCTCTACAGATTGGATATTGTAAATATTCCATCTCATTTCCATTACCCCGTTTTCATCTTCACCTACGTTATTTATAATCCATCTCATCCTTCGCCTTTTATTTAACCCATCCATCCCCACACCTTTATTCATTTTCACACCTCGTGTATTCCATTCTCTCATTGTTATATTATACATTTCCACCTACGTATCCATCTTTATCCTTTCATTTTCCATTGCCGCATTAACTGTCATACTTTCCACGTCACCCGCTTAACACCAGCCCTCTCGCCCCGGAAACATCACCTGCTCATACCCCGTCTGCCGACTCTAACGCAATCACTCATTTATGCAGTGGCAAAGAGTACCTCCGCCCTGTACCTGAGCCTCCCGTTTCACTTCCCGCAGAATCACTTACTACCCATCCTACACTCGTAAATCCAGATACCTCCTCCTCTACTCCTGCCTCTACTCTCTCTTCTTCTTCCTCTACTCCTTCCCCTGTCGTTCCCTCTCCTGCCTCCCTTCATACCCCGTCTTGCTCGCCCTTAACTGCCACTACCTTCTCTCTCTCCCACACCTCTCCTGCCGCCACTTCTGCACTTCCAGCCATGGCCAACCCTCCACAGTCTATCTATCTCGACGATGCCAATCGTCCCAAATTTACCGGCCAGGACCCAACTTGGTCTGTCTATGATTTCCTCAGAGAAGTCGACACAGAAATACACAATAGACAAATCACCGATGAATCGCTCAAAGTAGCCTACCTCCTAGGTCGCTTGCACCACGGCAAATCGGACATCGTATCCGCGATCCGTGCAGGACATTTCGATAGCATTCGTACCTTTGCTGATTTTCGTACGGAACTCATCAGCCTTTGTTGCCAGCATTCAAATACCGCGTCTCTCATGGGATTCATTAATCTCCTAAACCAACTAGATGAGGACTTGCGCGTCCCAGCGCAATATGTCAAGCTCCGCGAAGCTGCCGCCGCCATGAAAGCAACTAGTAGCGAGATGCTCCAATTACTGGTAGGCACGAAATGGTTAGAAGACAAGAATGGCGTTCCAATGCTTTCACTCACCAACTTTGCTGACTAAATTGGTTACCTCAGATTCCTTCACTGGCTTACTCCTAAACAGCGAGAGCTAGCCTTGGAAATCTGTTTCAGTCCAGGAGATAAAATTATTCAGGTCACTAAAGCCTTTCATGAAAGAACGGGTTCGAACTACACGCGTCCGGGCACCACCCAACCCTTGGCCTCCTCAGTCTGTCACACCTCCACTACCCCAGACCAATCTCGCTCCCGTCCCACCACACGCGGCAGACCTGCCACACATCGTTCTCCTACCGCAGGTCGTGATCAATCTAGCGCCCGACGGAACAGACAATCTTCGATTCTTTGTTGGTACTGTGGTCATCCTGGACATCAAGCTTCCAGTTGCGACCGTACATACAGACGTCCTCACTCCCGAACCAGACAGCGTACGCCTTCCTGCTCACGTCGTTCACACTGCAAATATCACAAATCAAGCACGACTCACACCACTGAGGAATGTCGTTACCTCAACCGCCAACAGTCGTGGGAAGCACCGCGCACGTATCGGACCAATATCACGTAGAACCAGACACCCAACTCCCCATCCGCCATGTAGGTCCCATAACATCCTCGGGTTTAGTCATTCTTGGAAGCAGTCATGACATACCAACGCCATTCTTCTTGGACACAGGATCTATAGTAAATCTCATCTCCGAAAATTCCTTACAAATTATTCATCGACATCACAACCACGTCAGTTTCCTAGACCCACCAGACATTCGCCTATGTGGTGTCGAAGGCTCAGAGTTTACGGTTAAGGGAAGAGTCACCCTAGAAGTCAAACTCCACAGAGATTTGCCCCCTATCCCAATTGAATTTCATGTCACTAATGACTTGCAGTATCCCGCAGATGCCCTTATTGGTTTCTCCACCATGGCACAACACTCCATTGCATTATTACCTGCTTGTGGTAGTATAGACATTTCTGGATTCCCGGTTTACACTATGGACTGTCCCCGTCCTGTTCTTCCGTTCAAATCAGTCCTTCAATTACCTCTGTCCCTATCACTATCACCAAGTCCAACCCAGCCCAAACCACCACTATCATTATCTGAGAATACAGAGATCATTCCTTTACTGACTGCGAGCAAGGACATAAATTCCTCAATGTCTCCTGATACATCATCTCAGCCTTCGAACATGGCCCTTACCTCCTCTCCCGACAACACTATCGCTGACTCAGACATGTCTCAGTTACCTACCTCACCCAGTCTGGATGATCTTCTCCAACACGCAGAGATGAAACGTGCAGTAACGAATACGTGCACAATTTTGTTACCGCATGAGTTCACCAAAGTCTCTGTTTGTGTTGCCGGTGCGAAAGCAGGAGTGGATGTACTAACACTACCTGAGACGTGTTGTGTGAATGGCTTGACTTATGAGTCAGCGTGGTGTACAGTCTTAGAGGACAGTTTATGCTCAATGTCACAAATGCTCCACTAAAACTTAAAAGTGGTGTAAAGATTGGAGACTTCCTAGTATACCCAACGGCCGTAAAGGTGTGCCAGGATTCCTCAATTCCTACTATTCAGACTGATGTTACGCCAATCGGTGTATGTACTATTAACTCTACGGGATCTGCACCGACATATTCACCCGATATGCTCTCACATCTCACTTGCACAGATTTCCCAGAAAATACGCCTCAACTCCTCGACCTTCTGACCTCGTACAGAAACGTGGTTGCCTTACCCGGTGAACCGATGGGTAGAACAGACCTTGTCAAACATACGATTGAACTACTACCAGGAACTCAGCCGATTTACATACCAGCGTATCGATTGCCTCACAGCCAGAGAAAGCAGACAGATCAAATGGTACAGAACATGTTAGACCAGGACATTATTGAACCCTCCGTCAGTCCATGGAATAGCCCACTTTTCTTAGTACCAAAGAAGGACGGCAACTTTAGATCAGTAGTCGACTATCGTAAGGTCAATTCTGTCACCGTTCCAGACCGTTTCCCGTTACCCGTCCTCACTGATTTGCTAGAATCCCTTGGTGACAATAACGTAGTCTTTTCATCTTTAGACCTCCTCAGCGGGTACTGGCAGGTCGAAATGGAAGAGTCCTCTCGCCCAGTTACAGCCTTTAACACCCCTTCCGGACATTTTCAGTTTAAGAGACTCCCTTTTGGTCTGAGAAATGCTCCTTCTGTGTTCATGCGACTTATCCATTCAGTCTTCAGCGGTATGATGGGACACTCTCTTTTTGCTTACCTAGATGATATCATTGTTGTGAGTAAATCCATCCCTGATCATTTTACCAAACTCCAGCAAGTCTTTGAACGCCTCCAGCTCACAGGCCTGAAAATCAATCTCAGTAAATGTGACTTCCTACGAAAGAAAATCAAATTCCTAGGCCATGTCGTAGATGCACAAGGCATTCATACTAATGAGGATAAAACTAAGGCGATCATTAACTTCCCAGAACCTACCACTACCGAAGCTGTACGAAGTTTCCTGGGCCTCAATGGCTATTATCGTCGATTCATACGGGATTATGCAAAGATCGCCGCTCCTCTGACCCACTTACTCAAGCAGAATGTGCCCTTTGTTTGGACTAATGACCAGTCACAGGCCTTCCAAAAGCTAAAGACAGCTCTTGTAAATGCCCCTGTTCTAGCGTTCCCTGATTATACCACACCCTTCCTTTTCTGCACAGACGCCTCAGGCACTGGACTTGGTGCCGTTTTGATGCAACTCGATGAAGCATCAAGGAAGCGCGTAATAGCGTATGCTAGTCGCACCCTTACAACCGCTGAACGTAACTACAGTGTCACAGATCTCGAAGCTCTAGCGGTAGTCTGGTCCTTGAAACATTTCAGAGATATAGTCTATGGTTATCCAGTGCATATCCAAACAGACCACCTTCCACTATGTGATTTGTTCAAGAATCGCAACCTAACAGGTAGGTTAGCTAGATGGTCTATCATCATCCAGGACTTTAATCCCACTTTTCAATATGTACCAGGCAAGTTGAATGTAGTTGCAGACGCACTCTCAAGTTACGTAGCAGCAGCTATAACATCACTGCAGCCTGAAGTAACTGAAAACACTACACTAACGTCAGAAGTTGTTCGAAACTTTCAGCGCCAAGACCCCATGTGGTCCAAAGTCATTTATTTCCTAGAATCTGGCGATGCCTCGACCTTACCTACTCTGCCAGTATCACTAGATGAGTTCATGCTAGATGATGATCTCTTGTACAGGAAAACACTGCTAACAGGCAAAGATATGCCCAATCGCAAAGTACGCCAACTTGTTGTCCCCGCTGCCCTGATACCAAAGGTTCTTCATATTGTTCATAATACTCCTCAAGCTTCCCATCCAGGTAAGGACCGATGCTTGCGCCAAGCACGTCTCAAATACTATTGGCCAACCATGCGCCGCGATATCAATGCCCACTGTGACTCTTGCCTCTCCTGCCACCGCCACAAAGGATCAACCGGCTTACCAGCACCTCTCTTACAATACCCAATCCCGTCACGACCATGGGAAACTGTCTCATTCGATCTTTTAAAACTACCTCTCACAGACTCTGGCACTGAGTACTTGTTCGTAGCGGTCGACCACTTCTCCCGCTACTGTGTCCTCGTACCCCTCTCCGACAAGACCGCGAAGAGCGTTGCACGTACCTTTGTAGATCACGTAATTTGCCCGTTCAGTACCCCTCATACCATTCTTACTGACAACGGTACGGAGTTCAACAATTGCCTTCTCGATGAGATCTGTCGCCGCTTTCATATCAGTAAGTGCAATGTCGTGCCTAACCATCCGGCTTCCAATGGCCTTGTAGAACGCCACAACCGTAAAATCTTAGAGTGCCTCAGACATCTAGGCTCCCATAGTTCATCCTGGGATGACTGGATTCCCCAAGTGGCGTCCTCCATCAATAGTTCCATCAATGCATCCATTGCTGAATCTCCCTTCTTCGTCCTCTTTGGTTTTGACAAGGACCTCCCATACTCTCTCTTATCCTCAAAGCCAGAACCCATCTACAACATGGATGATTATGTTAAACTAAAATTGGCCAACTTCCAGACAATCCACCAGTATGTCCAATCCACTTTGGCTTCCTCTCAGGGGGCCATGCTGCAGCACCAACATAAATCCGCCTCTCCCATCACCATCAATGTAGGCAATCTTGTCTTTGCTCATTCCCATACGCGTTCCTCTAAGTTGGATGACAAATTTACAGGGCCCCACCGCGTCCTCACTCAACAAGGCAACAAATTTCACCTCCAGGACCTGTCCACTAGGGACACCAGATGGGTCCACGTCGATGACTTAAAGCGAGCACCCCGTGGCCTCGTGTTGGAAGAGTCACTTACACAACTTCCTACCCCCTCTTCCCCTCCACACATCCCTCAGTCTACTTTGTCTCCACCTATCCCTCAGTCTCCTTCCTCTCCACCTCCACCTGCTCCTTCATCAACCAATCAATATCGGTCCAAACTGCGCTCTGCCCATCAACCTCTTCACGACTTCCCCCATTAACTCTACCCTGATTTTCTAGGTACGATGTTAGCGATCTCCTTGCTGGCAGTGCTGACCCTCCTAGGGCCTGGGTCAGGTCAGGACAATGGTGGAGTACGTCCCGGGGCCTTGGTCGGCTCAGGAGGCGAGGTCTCCTTGCGCTACGATCTTGCGCCCCTGGCCGACGTAGCCATTGCCCTACCTGCCTATGCGCACCAGCTCCGCGGAATCAGGAACCATCTCACGGCCCTCATGGGGACACACAACCAGAATGAGTATCTCTATAACCTTTTCCTCCCACTCTCCTGGCAATTGCAATACATAAGTAACAGCTTCACTGAGCTCAATGATACATTTTCCATTCCGACACCCGTTGGTCGTTCTCGTGTGAAACGAGGTCTCTTCGACTTCGGCGTTGAGATTCTGAGTGGCTTGTTTGGCGTTGCTACAGCCCGTGACATTTCTGGCTTCAAATCTGATCTCACTCATTTAGCTTCAGCCCTAGAATCACAACGCCGGGTCATTAAACTCCAACACACTATGTTACAGAAGCTCACGACCCAACTCAATGAAGTCACGTCCACTTTAAACAATTTCACCGATATCTTACAATGCCACCTTTCAGATCTCAACGTTATCTCTCAGTTCTTCTACCTCAAACTCAACATGGATAATGTCCAACTAGCCATTGACTCTCTCTTGTCTCAAGTCTCTGCCTTGGTTCGTATCCTGGTCGATGCTATCAATGGACGTGTCACTGCCGACTTAGTACCTGTCTCAGCTCTCCGTTCTGTCCTGGAATGGGCTCACTCCACCTTCGGTCTCTCCCCAGTCCTCCCTTACTCCTCCCTTGAATATTATTATCCTGTTCTCGAAGCCACTCTTCTCAACACATACGTCGTCGTCCATATTCCTCTCCGTTCTGCCATAACCTTTCACCTTTTCCACATCATTCCCTTCCCTTTCCGCCTCAACAACTCCTTGTTACAGGTATCTGTTCCTTCAAAATATTTCCTCCTCTCCCGTGATCGTCTTTCCGTTGCCTTCCTTTCTTCCACAGACCTCCAGCAATGTTCCTCCCTTACTCCGACCTCTCGTCTCTGTGCTGCCCACCTTTTCGCTATCTTCCCTAGCAGTGCTACGCTCTGTGAGTCTGCTTTAGTTCGCAACCATTCCATCTACTCGGCCTGTTCTTTTGTCCCAGCTCCTGACCTCCCGGTCCACCATGCTCACCTCAACCATGTCCAGTACTTCTTCTTTGCTGTTCCCATCTCTGTCACAATCATGTGTCCTGGTTCTTCGGTTCGATCCGTCACCGGTAGTGGTCTCTACAACGCACCTGACTATTGTATCGTCAAATCAGAGTCCGTCATCATTTCCGCCACTCGCCATCACCAAGCTGTCCGTCAACACTCCTATGACATCTTTCAACCAATCAACATGCCTTCAACCCTACCATCTGCCAACATTACCATCACCTCCCCTAACTTGCGCATGCTAACCTTCCTCAATGACAGTGATTTCATTATGGATCAATTTTCTCTGGCCTTCAGCCGTTCATGGGTTCATCCAACGGTTGTGTTTCCCCCTGTGGTTATCGCTTTCATAGGTTTTCTACTCATCATATGTGCAGTGCATTGTTGTGTCAGAAAAATGGAACGTCGACTCCAGGAAATCAGAGTCGCTACAGGCATAGTACCCCCTACACACGACGTAGAAACTCCCCGTACTTAGTGCCCTCACATTCAGTGACTACCAATGCCATCTGATAATTAACCAAACTGTGAACAGAACTCTACATACTAGAAAATGATGGTATTTCTTTAATGCATTACTGAGTGACAGTGTATCCTACAAAAAAAAAAAAATGAACGAAGAACAATGGAACTCTCATATCTACTCCTTGTTTATCATGTATCAAACTATTATTGTGTAAATCCCATTATGTCTTAATCCTTGTATATCTTATCTGTATATATCCTTCTAATTCCCTCCCCTCAACATGGCCATGTCTCCCCTGCTGCCTCTGTATCATACTTCTCCCTTGTACAAACCTCCCGGTCCTGCCTTACTACTATAATCAACCACCATTTAACTCCTGGTGTCAGGAGACACCATCTCAGCTACCCGGGGGAGTAGTGTACCCCCTCCACAATATGTCTACCCCCGATGTATAAATGTCCCCCCCCCCAATGCATACATGCCCCCACTAAAACTGCTGACTTAGCACGCTTTCCCAGGACCTGAAGCCTGGGCAGAAGGCGTTTTTGCATCAGTTCTTAGCAGGCAGCCAAGACGGGCAGACTATTTTACTGTGAGCTTGTAATAAACTCCTTATCTAGCTGTTTGTACACGGAGTTTCTATCACCAAAGTATTACAAGTTACAAATTATTTGGAGAAAGACAGAGGGGGGGAGGGGTGTAATTCCCTGCATGGTATTAAAGTGGCTGTAGCGGTGCTTTTGGTGCATATAGCTGGCAAGGAATGGTGTCAGGTGAGTAAACTGGTGAGTCAGTTGGTGAGGCTGCAGAAAATAGCAGCAGCGTCCACCGTGGCAGCTAAAGGGTTACCTCCACACCATACCTACTTAACCCCTTCACTTCCACCACCTAGTGAGCAGTTTTTACCCTCTCTAGCCCTTAACGATTTTACTTAACTGGTGAGGAGATGCCTTCGCGTGGTGGTGTGGTTCCCCTGGGTGGACAGAAGCAGGTGTTAGTCCTGCCGGGGCACAGAACCCCGTCCACCTGCCCTGCGTCCTGCCAGCAGGACCTGGTCTGGCCTGGCGGGGCGCTGCGCCGCCTGCTGCGTGGGGGCAGCCGCTGCCTACGCCGTTGTTTATGCTGAGGGAAAAGGCTCTCCGGCGGTCATTTCCTTGTTTCTCACACACGCCACAGACAATATCCTGTGCCCCAAACACCATACATGTGTCCTGTTTTCCGCCCACACATCACACAAGAGCAAGATATGTACGTGGATGTGTTGCAATCACTTCCTGCAGGCAATACATACACGTGGGTCCGTTCAATGCACGTCATGCACGTAATGGATCCACATCACATCCATTACACTATCAATCACCAGACAACATCACAGCACATGGGTGTGTGACAGCTGCACCACAGCACATGGGTATGTGACAGGTGCATCAAAACACAAGGGTGTGTGACAGGTGTATCACAGCACATGGGTGTGTGACAGGTGCATCACAGCACATGGGTGTGTGACAGGTGCATCACAGCACATGGGTGACAGGTGCATCACAGCACATGGGTGACAGGTGCATCACAGCACATGGGTGTGTGACAGGTGCATCACAGCACATGGGTGTGTGACAGGTGCATCACAACACATGGGTGTGTGACAGGTGCATCACAGCACATGGGTGTGTGACAGGTGCATCACTACACATGGGTGTGTGACAGGTGCATCACAGCACATGGGTGTGTGACAGGTGCATCACAGCACATGGGTGTGTGACACGTGCATCACTACACATGGGTGTGTGACAGGTGCATCACAGCACATGGGTGTGTGACAGGTGTATCACAGCACATGGGTGACAGGTGCATCACAGCACATGGGTGTGTGACAGGTGCATCACAACACATGGGTGACAGGTGCATCACAGCACATGGGTGTGTGACAGGTGCATCACAGCACATGGGTGTGTGACACGTGCATCACTACACATGGGTGTGTGACAGGTGCATCACAGCACATGGGTGTGTGACAGGTGTATCACAGCACATGGGTGACAGGTGCATCACAGCACATGGGTGTGTGACAGGTGCATCACAACACATGGGTGACAGGTGCATCACAGCACATGGGTGTGTGACAGGTGCATCACAACACCTGGGTGTGTGACATGTGCATCACAGCACATGGGTGACAGGTGCATCACAGCATATGGGTGTGTGACAGGTGCATCACAGCACATGGGTGTGTGACAGGTGCATCACAGCACATGGATGTGTGACAGGTGCATCACAGCACATGGGTGTGTGGCAGGTGTATCACAGCACATGGGTGTGTGACAGGTGTATCACAGCACATGGGTGTGTGACAGGTGCATCACTACACATGGGTGTGTGACAGGTGCAACACTACACATGGGTGACAGGTGCATCACAGCACATGGGTGTGTGACAGGTGTATCACAGCACATGGGTGTGTGACAGGTGTATCACAGCACATGGGTGTGTGACAGGTGTATCACTACACATGGGTGTGTGACAGGTGCATCACAGCACATGGGTGTGTGACAGGTGCATCACAGCACATGGGTGTGTGACAGGTGCATCACTACACATGGGTGTGTGACAGGTGCATCACAGCACATGGGTGTGTGACAGGTGTATCACAGCACATGGGTGTGTGACAGGTGTATCACTACACATGGGTGTGTGACAGGTGCATCACAGCACATGGGTGTGTGACAGGTGCATCACAGCACATGGGTGTGTGACAGGTGTATCACAGCACATGGGTGTGTGACAGGTGCATCACTACACATGGGTGACAGGTGTATCACAGCACATGGGTGTGTGACAGGTGCATCACTACACATGGGTGTGTGACAGGTGTATCACAACACATGGGTGTGTGACAGGTGTATCACAACACATGGGTGACAGGTGTATCACAGCCACAAACAGTCCTATATCACAACCTTCCCCCCCATACCCCCTTCAACAACCTCCCTCCACTGACACCCTCAGACATCACACACACACACACACACACACACACACACACACACACACACACACACACACACACACACACACACACACAACACTGCCTGGTACAAACACAATCACAACAACCGCAGAGGCCTGGACAATGCTTCACAAGTCCACAACATGTACATCAACAACAACAACTCACAATACACCCTCATCCCACACCAGGCAAACCCCAACCACTCCTCCCCAGACAACACATCCTTTCCCATAAACATCACCTGGCGATTGGAACTCAAACTCGCTACAGATCATCTCCCCAATACCATCATCATCATCATCATCATCATCATCACTACAAAAACACAGGCCATACCAGAACGATCACTCCTCACATCCACAAACAACAAAGAAGCAGACTGAATAAAATTCCCTAAAGAAACAGAACAACAGGTCAGCACACTAAGCAACACACCCATCACCAACATTAACAGACACATTACAAAGTTCAACAGCATCAGATTCAACTCAGACAAACTCCACATTCCACGAGACAACACAAGTTATTACAGTCCAGATTTTAACCGGTGATTGCCCGCCTCATAAGTCAGTGCGACAGAATTAAACACAACTCAACTCTCCCACACACACAAGACACCATCACAAGGCTCCAAGAACTAAACAGTGAGATCATCAACAAAACTAGTAAGAAAATGAAAACTGGAAAGCCTTTGTAACAACTCTGCCACTCTACAGACACCTCTCGCCTTAATAATTAACAGTATCATTAAATCACAAACATGCATTTCCAAGATCCACGCCCCCATAACCTCCAGCATCCATCACATCCCTTCCTACAAAAAACAAACATACTCATAAACCACTTCGCAAACATAAGTCACTTAACACCAATATGTTGGCAGTCTTTTCCACTCCACCACACTGTAACCCCCTTCACTATAGAACAAACACACATTACCAAAAAGGAACTCTACAGTCACACGTCCACATGGCATCAGCAACCTATACACTTGAAACCTTTAGCACCACAAGGCATCCAGTCCTTCAAAAACCTCAGCAACTACTCATACACACACTGTAGCATTGCCAGTGTTTGGAAACATGGAACAATCATCACTATACTTAAACCAAACAAAGACTCAACATTCCCTTCTTCATACACACCCATAACACTACTTAGCACACCATCCAAAATAACTGAACACATCACTGTCAACAAAGTCACTGTCCAGGTCCCCCTTGCTCCTTCACAACACGGCACATCAACACAAAGGCACACAAAACAATCACCACACAAACATTACGAAACCCTCCGCAACAATATCCACTTCCAGACATTGCAACACTAGCAATGAAGAAACACCTACATACGCACTACACATACAGGCCAACACAACTCCTCGATGACAACACCATACTACATCCCCCCCTCCTGACACCCACCCATCGGAGGTGTCCTTAAATAGTGATGATGGAGTTCACCAGCCAGTCTTAGAGCCCAGTGATGATGGAGTTCACCAGCCAGGCTTAGAGCCTAATGATGATGGAGGTCACCAGCCAGGCTTAGAGCCCAGTGATGATGGAGGTCACTAGCCAGGCTTACAGCCCAGTGATGATGGGGTTCACCAGCCAGGTTTAGAGCCCAGTGATGATGGAGGTCACCAGCCAGGCTTACAGCCCAGTCCTCCTCAGCTACAAGCTTAGCTTTGGGTTGGGTGGAACCACAGATGACACGTGCCCTGCTTGTACAATAGGTTCACACAACATAACACACATAATGCAGCACTGAACACCACCTGCCACACCAAGACACACACATCAATGGTGTGGGGAAGCTATGGCACCACCTCATACCGGCAGTTGCTTACCTGCGGTCGACGGGACTGTTCAGCCAGGTGGAACAAGACTAAGCAACAACAACAATAACTGAAGTTAATGCTACATGGGAGTCACCTTACAATTAGCGTTTTGATTCTACGGATTTACTTTCTCAACCTACTCATCCAGCAACGTGATGGACTTCCGTTAAAGATGAACAAACGATGTAGCCGTCGCTAAAACATATTTAGCAATCACTCACTCTTTCTATCCATTTCTCTCTCTCTCTCTCTCTCTCTCTCTCCATTATACCCAGTCGACTTCAGCGGGGGGTGACCACAAACAAATCATCTTTACCCCATCTTACCCTCCATAATCAGGCTGGCCTCCCTCCAACTCACACCACCCTCACTCATACACCTCTCCACCCCATCCTCGGTCTTCCCCTTCACTTTTACACGACGCAAAGTATGGATTCCGTACAGAAGGCGTGGATGTAGAGGGAGTGCATGTGTGGAACATGTATCTGGGCTGTTTGTTTGTGTTTTTTTTTCTTTTGTCCCGATCCTACCCATCCCACTGTCGATGATGATGATGGTGGTGATGATTATCAGGATGATGATGATGATGATGGTGGTGATGATTATCAGGATGATGATGATGATGATGATGATGATAATGCTTTCAGTGCTAATGCTGCTGATGCTGTAGGTCAAGTAAATGAAGTCCAGTGTCCGTCATTCCTTGACAAACAACAATGATCCACTAACCCTGACACCAGAATCAAGCTTTTATACTTTATTCTGCCTCCTTCAGACGATTTTATTCAGCTTAGCAACCATCCTTTCAATCTAGAGGGGTTATATGTGGTGGTGATAGTATTTGCTGTGGTGGTAATAGTATTTGCTGTGGTGGTGATAGTATTTGCTGTGGTGGTGATAGTATTTGTTGTGGTGGTGATAGTATTTGCTGTGGTGGTGATAGTATTTGCTGTCTTGGTGATAGTATTTGCTGTGGTGGTGATAGTATTTACTGTGGTGGTGATAGTATTTGCTGTGGTGGTGATAGTATTTACTGTGGTGGTAATAGTATTTGCTGTGGTGGTGATAGTATTTGCTGTGGTGGTGATAGTATTTGCTGTGGTGGTGATAGTATTTGCTGTGGTGGTGATAGTATTTGCTGTGGTGGTGATAGTATTTGCTGTGGTGGTGATAGTATTTGTTGTGGTGGTAATAGTATTTGCTGTGGTGGTGATAGTATTTGCTGTGGTGGTGATAGTATTTGCTGTGGTGGTGATAGTATTTGTTGTGGTGGTGATAGTATTTGTTGTGGTGGTGATAGTATTTGCTGTGGTGGTGATAGTATTTGCTGTGGTGGTGATAGTATTTGCTGTGGTGGTGATAGTATTTGCTGTGGTGGTGATAGTATTTGTTGTGGTGGTGATAGTATTTGCTGTGGTGGTGATAGTATTTGCTGTGGTGGTGATAGTATTTGCTGTGGTGGTGATAGTATTTGCTGTGGTGCTGCTAGTTACTCGTTACTCTTGGTTACTCGTCTTACCGCTGTTGCAGACTTTAGACAAACGTATACACTTGGAAATTTGCCTCAAGAGTCCTTTTGCCTCACTTGGCCAGACGAGCGAGGCCATGTTGTTTTGGTGGTGATGTTCGGTGACCTCTCCTTGTTTGCTATCACAGGCTAAAACACACACACACACACACACACACACACACAGTCCCACTGAGGCAGTCCCCCTGCACTAATTCCCCCCCCATCTCCCTCTCTCACTCACAACACAAACACGTGTCTCGTCTAGATTAACACCATCCCACATCACTATTCACCATCGCACCCACTATCACCATCACTAGTGGTCTAAGTAAACATCATCACAATCATCATCATCACCACAAACCTGCATCACCATCACAAACCTACATCACCACCACCACCATCATCATTAACACCAACACAAACCTACATCACCACTACCACCATCATCATTAACACCAACACAAACCTACATCACCACTACCACCATCATCATTAACACCAACACAAACCTACATCACCACTACCACCATCATCATTAACACCAACACAAACCTACATCACCACTACCACCACCATCATCATTAACACCAACACAAACCTACATCACCACTACCACCACCATCATTAACATCAACACAAACCTACATCACCACTACCACCATCATCATTAACACCAACACAAACCTACATCACCACTACCACCATCATCATTAACACCAACACAAACCTACATCACCACTACCACCATCATCATTAACACCAACACAAACCCACATCACCACTACCACCACCATCATTAACACCAACACAAACCTACATCACCACTACCACCACCATCATTAACACCAACACAAACCTACATCACCACTACCACCACCATCATTAACACCAACACAAACCTACATCACCACTACCACCATCATCATTAACACCAACACAGGTACTCGGGCACACCTCAACCCTTACCTCCATCACAACCTCCTCCTACCCCTTCCCCTCCACCCACACCACCTGCCCCCTGTGCTGCACCACCCAACACACATCGCACACACAACATAAACATCCTTCAATTAAACATAGACGGCATAAACACCAAAAAACAAGTCCAATTACACAGATAAAATTGGCTTACGAAGGGAGTTCATCAGGAGATCTAAAAAATGTGCTCACTGAGCGTACATCAGAAATCGTCCCAAAATATGTACCCAGCGTGACTTGTTCACGAGTGGATCCAAATACTGCAGTCATGGAATGGCCCATTGAGTGTCTGCACAGGCTAGGCCAGCAGCGCCCTACTATTACTACCACTATTACGGGCCCTGCTTACCACTGCTATCACTACCACTATTACAGGCCCTGCTTACCACTGATATCACTACCACTATTACAGGCCCTGCTTACCACTGCTATCACTACCACTGTTACAAACAGTCTACTACCATCATTAAAAAAAAAAAAAAAAAAACTCCCCCGTGGCAGCCACCTTGTCGTGGTGGGGGAGCTTAGGTGCCCTGGTGGTGCTGGCGGGGTGCCATGCCGGCCACCTCGCTAGTCAGGGCACAACCAAGAGCTGCCAACTGCCTGGGCAGAGGGGGAAAGAATACTTCACCAGTCAACCCACTTGGCGTATGAGGCGTCGAAAAGGGGCCTTTTTGTCTCTCGTCTTTCTCTTACTGTTCTCTTCTGTTCTATTCTATCTCGCTTCTTGATAGTCCCCTGTTTCTTCCGGCCTTTATTTCCCACTTCTATCAGGTTAGGCATCTGGTTCCATGATACAAATAGTTAAAGGCTTCCCATTGACGCTGGGCCTTTCTCCTTCACACCACTTTCACGCCAAGACCACTTCAACGCCAACCTTAGTGCCATAGAGCCACATTATGGCTTGGTGCTAGGTCTTCAGTATTCCTTCCTTCCTTCTCTTATTACAAACACTGACCACTACTACTGTCACCATGAAATACCACTATTACAAACACTACCTACCGCTACTATCACCACCAAACCATTAAAAACACTGCCTATCACTGTTATCACCAACTAATATCACCATTACAAACCTGCCTACCACTATTATCACCATCAAACCATTATAAACACTGCCTGTCACTGTAATCACCCCCTAATACCACCATTACAAACAATGCTCACAACTCCTAACACCATCTAATACCACCATTACAAACACTGCTCACCACTCCTAACACCATCTAATACCACCATTACAAACACTGCTCACCACTCCTAACACCATCTAATACCACCATCACAAACACTGCTCACCACTCCTAACACCATCTAATACCACCATTACAAACACTGCTCACCACTCCTAACACCATCTAATACCACCATTACAAACACTGCTCACCACTCCTAACACCATCTAATACCACCATTACAAACACTGCTCACCACTCCTAACACCATCTAATACCACCATTACAAACACTGCTCACCACTCCTAACACCATCTAATACCACCATTACAAACACTGCTCACCACTACTGTCACACCTAATACTACCATCATAAACACTGCCTACCACATCCTCTCCATGTCTTCTCAGCAGCTTTCTCTAGTTCCTTGTGGGTTTATCCCACGGGTCCATACTATTCCTGACCCCTGCAACACCGCACACCTTTATAGTATTCCTAACTAAACACTAACAAACACTAAATAAATTTTGTACATGAGCCCAAGTAAATGATCGCAATGCCTTCTCTGACTTTCGCTCCTATCCACCTGCTACTACTTTCTTTCTCACTTTCTTTGTTCCTAGTCTTTCTCTCAGGGCAGGCTACCTTCTTTCATTATCCTCCCAGTTTTACAAAATTACCTTAACTGCATTTTTCGAAATGATTCATATTTTAGCGACAAAGGTTATAGCTGCGTACTTGCCAAATATGAAAACGAGATATATAACTAAACTCAGAGATACAGTATTGACGCTTTAACGTTAATCATTACAGTGTCCTCTACACGAGCAGTGATTATGATAGGGTTACCGCACTGTAATTTTATACTGTTTGCTGTCGCAAGCAATGAGAGAGAATCAAGAGTGATATTGATGGGAAACAGCAGGAAAACGCAAGAACGCCCTCTTAAGCTATGCTGGTGATATTCGCATCCATTTCCACTCCTGTATCACATTTCAACATCTCCTTGCTCAGTTTGACCAGGCTGCTTCTCACTGTGGGTATACTGTATAAACAACACTGCGAAACTAAGCTATTTGTTCTCTGTCCAACTCAGAGGCCTGCCTGTACGGTACTTTACAACCATCACCCTCCTCGGCTCTCATCTCGAAGAAACACAGAAATAAACAAAATTCAGCGTTCCTCTCCTTCTTCTCTATCCCGCCCCAGTAGGTCCTTTCCAGTGGTCCGCGAGGGTCAGCACCTCGTGTATTTTGCCTGTTGTATAGGCTACTTGTTTATTCGCTCTCATCTTACCTACACAAGGCTTCCCTCTCTCTTTTGTTGCCCCTGAACTACATCGACCTCATGAAGTGTTTCAAAATCGAGCCATGCGTTACTTCCTTCACGGTCCTTGGTCAACCTAAGTAATGCGCATACTCACTGAACTCAATATGTGTCCTGTTACTGATCGCTTTCATATGCTCGGTGTCATTTCGCCAAGCAGTATCTGATCATAATTAATGTTTGATCACATTTCCGTCCCCTGCCCCTCCCTTTTCTTCCCTGCTGGTTGCTGTTCTCTCTCTGATGCCACTCATCCTGACCGAATCCTGCGCACTCGTGTTCCCAGAATGGCCTCCTGGTACAGAGAATTTGTTCAATAGCCTACTCTCTTCTCCCCAGCGCTGAGGCAAATATCCCTCTACAGTAGTATCCATGCTGAACTTGTCATACCCTCTCTTGTTGACACTTCTCCCTGTGTGGACACTTACAATTCCTGCTGTTCTTTATACGCCTTCTGCCACTGCTGCTGACCGTCCACCTATCCCTCCTCAGTTCTCCATCACTGAAACACTCAATAGCTTGTACCTACCCTACACATCCCATTCACGTTTATACTGTTATACTGACGGTTCTGTCCTCCCTAAAGACCGAGGTGATTGCTTCGCCTTAACTTAATCCGCTCCTCCCATATTCTCCACCTCCCACCACCTTCCCACCTAGACCAGTTGTACCCAGTGTGAAGTGTGTTCTCGTCTTTGCCGTTGACTTCCTTCTCTCAAAAGTTCTCAGGCCTAATTATCAGCTATTCGCAAACAGCCCTCGGCCTTCTTTGCAACTCTCCCCCGTCCCACTCTGCGTTCCTTCTCTCCCCTTACTCCCATCTCCATCAGGCTAACAACCTCGATCTCAGGCTCTCTTCTGTTTGGATTCCAGTCCATGTTGATCACACCCAGCTTGATCAGGTTGACCTTTCTGGTGTCGCCTGCGATCTCCTTCTCCTTGTCCTTAGGCTCCCCGTGTCCAAGGCAACTGGCAAGCAAATCTATAGGCTAGTTAGGACTCAGACCTGCGTACTGATTCTTTTATTCAATATATTACCACTATGCCGGGAATCGAACCCGGGACTCTCACCCTTTTCGTGCCCATAATGGGGACGGAGGAACTCTAGTTGCAAGATTGAGACAGTGTGAGTTACAAGATTGTGACAATGTGAGACAACTTTTACCTGGTCGTGGTGTAGTAGACTGCTGCCTGGCTCTTACCTGAGAGTCCCTGGTTCAGTTCCCGGCATAGTGGTAATACACTGAATGATTTTTCCTGTGTAAAGTACAGGTTTCCCTATTCGTCCGGCGTACTGATGTTGAATGACCCACCAGCGTCCCCATCCAGCAATATGACAACTACTGTGGAGTGAGACATATACGGCAAGCACCCACCGTCATCCGTCTCTGTGATGTGGTCGTCGACTCGTCGCCCGCATTTGTCTGTGGTATCGCTCCTTGAGGTGGCCAAGCATTGCAAGCTCTTTAACGCTTCCTTGGCTGACTCATTATCCCATCACATCAACATTAATCTGTCCTACTATTGCCCCCTTTAGACCCCAGGTTTATTGTTTACTGTCTTGTGTGCCATTTCATTGCCAGCCCTATTGTGCTGGAGGGCATTCTCACCTTCTAGTGCCGATTCCGTAGTTTTTGGTTTGGTGGGACACGGATAACTTTTTATTTTTTTATTTTTTTTACGTACCCTTGAATAGGTCTTAATGTGCTATTCATGATGTTTTCTCTTTCAAATTTTACTCATGTAGTGTCCCTTTACTGTATTCATTGTTAAAATAAGTACAATAAATTTTGCCCATTTGAGACAATATTATCACAGTGCCTTCATACCCGTTTTGTTTGGCCTTTAGCGATAAGTTCCCGGGCCTTATGCTGAGAGGTAAATTAAGAATCTAAATATATGAGAAAAAAAATAAAAAACACCCGTTTCCTTAGCCCTTGATCCCATACCACCAGGAAGATTTTTTTTCTCATGCCCATTAATAGGATTTTATGTTCTGTACTTACTGCTCTGCTGTATCTCCATTGCACTGTATTATTACACCCGCACACGAGAACGCCAGGGATTATGTGTTTGGTCTTGATTTGTTTGTCCGTTTGTTCTTCTGTCTGTCACTCCGTCCGTCTACTGTATAGTCTATACTCTATCCCAGCGTTTCTCAACCGGGGTTCCGCGAGAGGTCGCTAGGGGTTCCGAGAGAAATAGTGATAAATAGGCTAATCATATGTAAATGCATTTTTGAGTCATTATTGTGCTTACTTTCATATTCATAATTTTACTATACACGTACAGCATATTCTTGGAAAATTATTGGGTATTTTCCTAAAGTCTTAACCTGTTACATCATTTAAAAGTATAATAATTATAGGGAATATACTTTGCGACGTCTATACGGCGCCAATGTGAAACCGCCTTTAGTGGTCAGTAGACAGGAGCTATACGTGACGGATTCGTGTATCATCAAGTGACTCACTCGAGAACAGGACACATGCACGGTCTTCATCAGTCCCGTATGTACTTCCTGGTGTAAATGTACAGTCCCTCATTCACCCATGTTATTTAGTAAATGTTACCCATCATTTAGGGATTTTATATGAATTTTAAAAGTTTAAGTATGTATGATTTTTTGTTAGTTTATGAGAAGTTTGTGTGTGTGCTTTCTTTCTTCCAAGGTTAGTTCTCCGGTTTGCCTTAATTTGCTTCAGTTTTATTTGCTTCAGTTTTTTTATTTATCAAGCTATTGTAGTAGCACTAGTAGTTATTGCCAGTTTTTGTTCTGTTTATGTGTTATATTTGATATTGGTTATTTATGTTTATTTTTTTGTGAATGAAAACGTCTGTATAAAGACTCTTGAACAAACAGTTTGATTTCAGTTATTTATTTATTTATTTATTTATTTTTTTGCATTGTCAATAAACTTGAGAAAAACTTTTTTTTTTTTTGGCAACCAATTATCAGAAAAAAATGTATTATGTTCTCCTTGTAAGCTTTAAGTTTACACAAGAGAAAAATATTAAACATCTATCTATCTATCTATTGCCAGACGCCATAATCCCGTTAGGGGTGGCCATTTGACTCTGAGTTATTTGTTTTACAGGAAGGGGCACTAACCCTCCACCAACCCACTTGATGACACGTAGGGAACACGTAATTGTTTGGTTATATGGTTACCACCCAGCGTTGTAAATGGTTTCTTGGCTTACAGGAAACCATTAGGCTTGTCACTCAATGTAAAGCCACCAGTAAAGGAAAGAAAAGCAATAAGAAGTGACAGGAAAGATGGGAGAAACAGGAAGAGAGGAGGGCAGGCACAGAAAAAGAATGATAAAGGCTGAGGAAGAAGTAGGCAGCACTACATCAAGTGAGTGGATGATGGTCGCCACCACCTACCACTATATTAAACATGATATACAATAATTTTTATGTAAGAGTTCCCTGAGACATGAAAATTATTTCAAGGGTTCCTTAACCCTAGAATGCTTACGTTATTATCCTCACAGTACTGCTTTTGCCGGGAGAATTTTACCCAATTTTGGAAAATTAATAAAAAAATACTTAGACAAATTTTTATAAAATTTGACAATGCAGATATCAAAAGTAACTCGTATACTTCCTTCTTACATAGTAATAACCATCAGGGTAAGAAAATAAATTTTACCTGAATTTATTTAGGAGGTACTAAAAAAAAAATGCTTTTTTTTTTTTTATAACATGAACATTAAAATAAAAAACACTAACTATGGGCTCAATTGCCACTGGGCTTGGTGGCCCCCTCCTTGGGACGTTGAAGCTTAAGACTAGGTAGGTGACTCCCCTCACATATCACCCTGGCCTGAAATGGGGGAAACGAAAAAAGGGGCAATGTTGGGTGAAAAACACTTTAAACCCAAATATCATGGTGATAAATGCGAGATGAAACCACACCACTACCTATGTAGGTAGGGGGTAGGGTGGATTGAAGGTATAGGGAAGGACAGCTCCAAAGCTCTTATCATAACAATATAGCAAATAAATAAATCGCCGAACAGGGAAATTTACCCGACGTAAGCATTCTAGAGTTAAGGGTAAAAAGGTTGAGAAACTCTGCTCTATCCTATGCCAGCCTGTCTCTTTCTGTTTGTCCGTCTGTCCTGCCGGCCTGTCTGTCTGTCAGTTTATTAACATGATAATGAAATAAATGTTGAATGGAACTGCATCAGATTTGGCATTTTGACAGTGGATCATCAGAGGAACGATTTTTTTTTTTTTTTTTTTTCCGAGGAGAGCCATAAATCATTGGATAAGAACAAAGTCAACTCAGTCATTTTTTTCTCTCATTTTGACCAGACTTGGTGGCGGGAATGAAAGACAGAAAAGGGTGAAACATGAGAAGAGTTTTCCGTCCGTTCGTTCATTCCTCTGTCCCTTCGTTCGTTCCCGCTCAACGGACCACAGTTATGGACATATTTTGACGACTGAGGTGCCAAATGAATCCTACCCCACTGACAGTATGCTTTTGTCTAAATGGTAAACATAAGAAGGTCAGCCCCAAGGTAACAATGACCAATAAGTAAAAAAATAAATAAATAAATGAGGCCATGGAGCAATATTTACACGGGTGGAGCTAACATTTTGTATCACTGGAAAGGGCGCTCAAAATACAGTAATTTGTGCCCTCAGAAATTTGATCAAACTCACTGGAAATTGCTAAACTGCAAAAAATAAAATAAAAAACAAAATAAAATGCGCCCATATGTCGATGCCTTAATATAATGTGGAGGAAGGCAAAGAGGTTGGTAGGGAGGTACCCAGAGACGAGGGTATGGAAGTAGGAAGGCAAGGAAGAAGGTAAGTAAAACGACATGAAGAGAAGTTGGTAGGGAGGTAGGTAGTGATGTAGACAGGGAGGAAGTTAGGGTGGGAGGTAGGAAGAAATGTTAGCCGGGAGGTAGGCAGCGAGGTAAGTAAGTAGCTGGGTATGTAATATGTAGGAAGGGAAGTAGGTAAGTGGACAGGCAAGGGTAAGAAAAAGAAAAAAAAAAAAACGTCCTTGGGTGAAGGGTTAAAAACATCTAGTAATAATAATTAAATTTTTCTGTCATCATGAGTACAAACGAACAACAGGCAATGTAAACGCAGAGTACCAGGATCGTTGTTCCCTTGACTGGTTTTACTTCTACAGTTCACAAATATTACATCTTGCTGCAACAGTACAGGAGGAAATGGTACAAAAATAGACAATGTTTATGAATGGAAGGCAAAGTTGTAAAAGTGAGTGTATGCAACATGAGTCTATGCGTGTGATGGGGGATGGTGGGAAGAGGAACAAATGACCGTATTTTCGTTGGCGTGGGAAGATTTCGCGATGCCTCCTCCTTGGTGATTAATTTTGCATTTTACACCTAACCCTTCTCTTGTATAATTGCCAAGTACCCACACGGCTGCATCAAAGAAATACCAGAAGATTATTTAGGTGGTGCAAATTAAAACAACTGAGAAAGAGACGAAACGAAATCTCCGAACCCAGCTTAAAATCTGGCCCATGTGACGTGAAGCGGGACGACTGTGGAAGCTCTACAGTGCTGGACAGGCTGAGACGCTTCACCAAACGTGTTCAAGAATCGAGGTTTCTAGATAATACTTGTTTTCCATCCTTAACGAGAAGCTGGTCGACGAGGGTTTAGCACAAACAGTTCACAAAAGGGTACTTAATCCCCTTCAGCAGCGAGATAACTTGATTTATGAAGGAGGGGAATTTGATCTGTGTTGACAGTTCTGTTGTATTTAGCTTTGTCAAAGAGCGGGAGGCGTGGCAAACTGTATACTCAGACATAAAACTTCAGCACACAGACAGCGGTGGTGAGCGGGGAGGGAAGCTGCAAATGGGCGGCAAAACACACCACACCACATCACAGCACACGCCTCACCTCGCTCGGCCACAGCACAGCACACGCCTCACCACGGAAGGGACACTACTCACAACATTACGCAGACACTCAGGCTACGGGCTGCTTCACCTCCCTCTGCCTTGGCATACAGACAGCACCCTTGTTGACTTTAGCAGTGTTGTAAAGCTGGCGGGTGCTGACACAACGTTGCTACCAGGACTACACCCGACTACGTTATTACACTAATGACTGCACCTTCAGAGCAAAGTACTGTATACACTTCACTTTATATCCTAAGTTACACTGAGTACATGTTAAGCTACGTTTAAGGTACTAAAGTTGTGTCCTATTTTAGTCGTGCTCAGTTGAAGGGGGTCGAATACTAGCTTGAAGGCTGGTTTGAAAATACATTGGATGTGACCGCATTATATATATATATATATATATATATATATATATATATATATATATATATATAAACAAACAGTTCTTTCCCTCGTGGCACTTTGAGGGGATTATATCATAATCTGGAAACAGTTTGAACCACTTACGCATAAAATAACCCAACACATCAGCGTGGATCGTACCTGCATCGCGACTTGAGGATCATTGTCGTTATAGGAAGGCCCAGGAACCATGAGGGTGAGAGGACAGCAGTGTAGGACCCACACCTGCCCCCACCCTCTGTGAGGATGCAGGCTGAATGATAAACGAGAACAAGGAATCACACAAAAAAAGTGTATGAAAACAAGAACCACGGTAGAATGAAGAACCACAGGAGGCTCCCACATACCTTTCCTCAGCGACGCAGCTACGGTTGACAATACATTGGCTGACTGAGCATGCGACTAAAATGTGACATTACCACTACTAGGCTACCAATGCTATTCTACCTATGTGGCGGCTAACACCAAGTGTTACCCTGAAAGGCAGGCAATCTGGCTCTTCACACAGACACTTTTAACCTACAAGCTACTGTTCCCATGATTCACATTTAATGATCTCTTACATCAACAAAAATATAATTCGATACTATCCAGCAGTTAATTTTAAGACACCAGTAATGTACAGACACATATGACCAGTCCATGAAATGGTAAACCTGTTTTCTGCCAGCAGAAAAATAAACTAATGATGTCTGGAAGTACTGTACATAACACGCACTGTTGCTGACGATGATGTGTGAGGTGACTGGCGGCACAACACCACTGCTGCCTCACATCTCGCAACAACCTGCACTAACTTACACTACTACACCTGAAACACTGCTACTTAGCCTAGTATACATCCACTTAGAAGAACACTTATACACTTGTGGATGTGGCACCTACTGTACTTCAGAATGGAGGAGTGACATTATATTGAAGCAACAGCTCTAAGTCACTAATGCAATGTTGTGTGACTATAATGCTCATGGTAGAATAACAGGTTAGTACCATCATTGCATTGAGATGCAGTTATGTATTACTAAAGATTATCCTAATTAAAAGTGCAATGAAATATTGTATGTAATCATACTTGTTATTTTCGGGTAGTGTTCTCGTTGATGAATTAGAAATGAGACTACAGCCTTCAAACGACTGCAACGGCAGAGCTAAGATTTCAGAAATTGGGTGTCCAAGGAGTGGCCAAGCCTAATTATGGAGCGGCTCAAGGAGATCTCTTTAGAGAGGTCCGAGGGTATTCCCAAGGATATCTGGGGTGGCCACTGGCATGAGCAGGCATATTTCATGATGGCCAGTGCCAAACTGGCCAACCTTCTGGTTACGCCACTAAGCGACTGAGTGTGAAGGAAAACAATCAGCATAAATTTCAGTAATCTTACTAAGCAGAGAGAAAAGTTAATGGTTGAATTCCTGTGTCAAGGAGTATCGAAACTATACGATGTTAATTAAGGCGACCCTAGAATCACGATAATAAGGCAATAAATAACTAGAGACAAAGCATTAGTAAACTGAGAATCGCTAAAAAAAATAGCTTGCCACTCAACAAACGGCCGTCAGTCATCACGTTTTTTTTCGTCTCAGTTCTTGTGTAAAATAAATGAATATGCCACATTATGTGATCGTCCTGATTTTATGAAGAGCGAGGTCAGGCAGAATGAAAACCGGGAGAAAGTTATTTTAGGAGTTGGTGATGGTAAGGCTGCCTTTTTAGCGATTTATGTCAAGAAGTACGGCGGTATATGACCCTGGCAGTTGCGCCGCCATATTTTAATTATATTCAATCAATCAACGCAACGAAGTTTTATCTGTTTAACCTGAACTGAGAATGCAGTATGAAACACTCAGGACGCATTGACTCTTTACGTCAGTTGCAACAAACAGATGTCTGAATCACAGCTTAATGATTGTAGTGGATGGAGGCCGGAGATTGGGACTAATTAACATTGTATTTGGCGGTCGTTGTATTAGTGTTTAATGTCCGTCATGTTATTTGAGAGGCAACACAAGCCTCTTCCCTCTCGCCGCTATCCCTTATGCCACTCAGTGTTGTGAGTGCGTGACCTCTGGGCCTGCACCTCCCCCTTGCCTAGTATGAGATCTGCCCATACAAAGTACAAGACAGAACCATTACTTGGATGTACACTCAAAGCAAGGTCCCCCCCCCCTCCTGTGCGAGAGGCCTTGTAACTCACGGCATTCAGGTTTGGCAACGTGCATCTGGAGTCACGGGTGAGGGTGAGGAGTGGCGCCAAGGGGGTTGGGGAGCTGATCTGCACGAAACACTGCTTGTCCCCCCTCCCCTCCCCCTCCATACACTCACTTCGAACCAGAATTCAGCACGATTGAAATTACATTTTATTATTATTATTTTTTTTTTTTAGTAAATAACCCACTATAGACTTAGTACTGTATTGTGGGTAAACGTGATTACATGTTACGAGATACCGTATAATGGAATATCTATAATGTTGAATTACAATACAAATCCGTTCAATATCTGGCCTGAAACACTGGAACCTGATATAAGATGTGCAATGCACCAACTAGTTCATGCCTGCCAGTCCTCCCCTGCCTGTTACTGGTGGAAAACAATGTATGGAGACTTTACAGCATAAGTATCTTACCAAACTTGTGTTAGGGGATAGGGATAATCTTTTTTAACCACAACTGATAGTTATATTGCGTATCTGGAGTAAGCATACATCTCATGCATTTGGGTTTGTGCGTTGGCAGAAATGTGGTTCACCGCCTCAAAGGAACAGATTGAGAGAAAGGTAACAAAAATCTTGTGAGGGTGCGGGGTATTCGACGTATAAGTATTGTGGGAGTGGGAAGGTGTGGTCGCTGGCGAATGATTGTGAGAGAATGTTCCATATTTCAAACAGTTATGACCGATCTGAAATACGACGTGAAGCAGTATTTGGTGAAGATCAAATCCCCCGCACCCCACACGGTCATTCCTCAGCACCATTCCTGACGTCAGGTACAGCGTTAATAAAACTGAATGCCGCAAGTCACAAGGCCTCTCGCATTTAAGGGTTACTTTCTTATATGAATGACTGTACATTTCTTCCTGTATTATGCTTTGATTACCTCACATAATTTCTTTCTTTAGTTATTCATACCTAAAGAAATCAACATCTCCTTTACCTTGCTAACATTCTGGGAACAATAGTAATAGAGGTTGTTCCTCCACTGTGAGACAGATAAATGAGGTGACACTTGGTTCTTGCAATGAGAGTACACGGCTTAGTTCCTGTGTGGCAAACCAAAAGTTATCCAGATCAGAAGTTCCTAAATGACGACTGTGCATGAGCGGCTGATGACGTCACAGTGAAGACGTCAAGGACACTCCCCCCTGTGTCGGCCTTTTCTAAGACGTTAGGTTAGGTTAAATTAATTAGGTTGAGGGATTTGGGGGGCGAAGACCTCCTCCAGTTAGGAAGGGGGAGGAAAGATATTCATATGACCTTTCCTAACGTCTTTGCAAAGGTCCAACGCAGATGAGGAGGGAGGAGCGTCAACTTGATGGCACGTCGAGCACGCGCTGTAGTCATTGAGGAACTTCTGGCAGGAGGGAACTTCTGGTCTGCTACACCGGGTGGCACGGACACAACTGCACCTACACCACCAACATCACCGTCATGTATTTCGTTACTCTATATGTTGCCCTTCAAAACGCTCACCAGAGACAGACAGGCAGGCAGACGCCTTCCATTAATAATTTGTGGTTATATCATGGAACGGCGTGAAAAAATAAGAAGTGTGGTGGAACTGTTTGCTACCTTCTAATGTTTTGTTCTCGTGCTCGGTGAAGGCGCTTGTCTAACGACTGATATCATGACACCATCTTCTTCAGTAAATTCTGGGAGTGCAGCACCGAAGCCTGCACAGGTGTTCATATAAGAACCTGTGTCCACGTCCGCACCGGTACTGTACTTGTACAGCCGTGGTCAGATTATGCTTTTTCTAAATTAGCAGAACCACTGAGTTGCCATTTTTTTTGGCGAGTGGCAGCATGTCAGCCCTGCAGCTAATTCACAACTGCCGTGGACGGGGACGAGGCTGTGGTGGTGTAGCTTCATGGTTATGGTCAGTGAGTACTGACATCTTACTGGCACGGCAGGGGAGGGGGTTGTGCTGGGAGTTAAATGTCCACCACAACACACATTGTCAGTAATAAATTATGCAACACAGGGTTTCATGTATCATGAAAGATGCATATACTGTGGGCTGAAAATTGTCTGCTTCCATATTTCAATATTCAGCAGATGAATGGCTCATCTGAAAATATAAGTATCAGTCTTATTTACTAAATGAGCAAGAGAAGTCAGCGGAAGTGGATGAGGCAGGAGTGACGCCTCACACACGGGTGGAGACGCCTGTACTGTACTGTTAAATACTGTAATATAGTTGATGGATATATCAACTGTATAGCTCACCGTACCACCAACACAAGGTGGTAGTTATGTCTGCCTTTATGGCCCAGCTCAGTGGCTCTGTGAGATAGGCTACGTTCATTCAAAGTTCAGCATAGCTTGAGCACTGGCCTGCTGTACAGTACATCCCGCCACCTTAAGTTAAGGACATGTGGTGGGTTAACCAGTTATGAGTCACGGAGATGAATATATTGAACACATTTATCATCAGGTTGATCCTCGCAACACTCCCCCTGCGTCCTCTTCTCTCTCCCTCTTCGTCCCCTCCGTCTCAGTACCCAATCCACTTCAAACCTTTCAACCCGCGGGTTTCTTATATAATAAATTTCTATCGTCGGAGAGTTGTATGCAGCTTTAGAGAGACGTCTGGCATTGATGGGATTACAAACAGACGCGCCAACCCCTGTGGTGCCAGAAATACTGAATAAATCGTGTATGGGTAGCAGTAATGTAACGAAAAAGTTGGTCATGATAAAGTGTTGTGTGTGTGTGTCTGACCTTGTGTGAAGACGTGCACCCGACCCAACCCTCACCCGCTGATGGCTCCTATGTCATCATTATAGCACTTTATTCTCCACGTTTTTTTTTTATTTTGCATTTAACAGATACATATAATGCTATAAGTACCGTAATTAATTTCAATTATTCATTCTGAACATTCCGTATATACTGTATATGTATATAGATTGATAGGTAGGTAGATAGGTAGGTAAGTAGGTAGGTAGACAGATAGATAGATGGACAGACAGACAGACTGATATGTATATATGTATAATTATAAATTAAGTACTCCAAAATCTTTTGAAAGAACGAACACAGAGTGCATTCGCTGAAGGTTTCATACGAGTAACATTGCGTGACAGCCGGGGTCACAAAAGGTGTGGTGTGGTGTGGTATGGTGTAGAGTGGTACGGTATAGCGTGGTGTGGTCTGTTGTTTGGTGTGACTCCAACCATAGGCGGGTCAAAGCTATGTCACACTTGATGCCACACTAAACTTGTCTACGATACACTACACCATGACCTGGATGATGCACAGTTCACGGGTCATCGATTATTGACATTATTAAGTAATTTTGCTTCGACAGAGCTGCTTGTAACTTATTCTCAGAACCACTCTAGGCATTACTATGATACTGAAACTGTGAAGAAATGTAGAAAAATAATCTGTCAAAGAATCTTCAGGTGGGTAATTATCTCCCATCACTGACAATGGAGTCCACACGACAACTTTTCAGTCGCGAAAAAGTGTTACGAGTGATTACTGGAGTCAGTGTCGAGTCAGCCCATCAGCATTCTGTCACCACGGCACCAACCTGTGGACACTGAGCCAAGCCACACTGACTCGCACGGCGTTCTTAGAGGCTTTTTTTTTCAAAATATAAGACAAAGATGTGGTTGATGAACAGCTGCAGGTGTTGCAAGCACTGAAGCCTGGCAAAGAGAGTGCCTGAGCTGCACCAAAGATGTAAAGGTGGTGAAGTGTGGTGGCTGCGTGACAGTTGAGGCGCACATCACCGCAGTCCTTAATATGCCGCTCCAGCCTCAATGATTCGCAACTCACTCACGTCTCGCCTCATCTTCACCTGAAAAAAATGTACATATAAATCCTGAAACCACCAGTGACTATCACCTTGCCTGTGATTGTTCTACATATTAAATAATATTAGTGTTCTGATGCACAGACAAAATATATATGTATTATAGTGACCAACTTGCAAACACCTGACATGGGCTGCAGGCAGCTCTATACACGTTCAAACCGTGTGTAATGGGTAATGAAGGGCAACTGATACGTTGCGCCGAAGACCATCACTTCCTGTTGCTGGAGAATTAACCCTCCCCCTCCCAGTGCTTCATGCATGGCTGCTGGTGTTGAAGGATTTTGGAGTGTAAGGTGAGAAATGTATTTGGAAATCAATACTGTCCAAGTGGCTGTATTTGTGTATGTCATCGAGAGAACTTCGGCTGAGTGCAACCATGTGAGAACACGTGAAAGGACATACTACTACACTTTCTCAAGTGTCCGTCCCAGGATAGGACTGAATCTCAGTCAGGATGATTAATGCATCACAAAACATTGTAATAACACTGACATTCCCATTAAACCATTGCAGCATGCAAGGAAGGTGAAGTTCATTGTTATATTACAATCTGTGTACGCAGTATGACGGCCACTCCAGTGAAGGGCATTGATACAGTGAGGGTTTGTTATTTGCCACCAGAGTATATTCTGTGTCGGGTACAGTCCCATACAGTATTACAGTTCAACCTCTGTGCAGATGAGGGCACATATACTGTGTATTATTGATACCGGTACCGTAATTCTGCTTACGTTGTGTTGAAGCAAGTGAGTGGTGGTGGGAGTGAGCGGGTTGGTGAGAGGGCAAGGTTGACTGGGATGCCCTCCATGAGTGGGTACCATTGCGTGACAGGGCGGCGAGGCGTCTCCAACATCTCTAGCCAGTGGTCACGGCCAGGACCCAACACCTGCGACCCGATCACCACCACACCCAGCAGCTCGTTGGCGCCGACCCTAGCACAAAGCACCACCATCATCATAACTGTTAGTTTTGTCATTACTGACGCCAATGGTGCCACACCACAAATACAACATCACTATCAACATCAGTGGCGTACCGAGGGGGGGGGAGGGGCATGCGGCCATGGCCCCCCCTTTTGCATATATATATATATATATATATATATATATATATATATATATATATATATATATATATATATATATATATTAAAGGAGCCTCTGTGGTACAGTGTGCGTTTCGTACACGGGTGAGCCAGGGTTCGCGCCCCGCTAGGGTAATAAACTTTGGGAGTGTTCACCCGGCCACTTACACCCGCGAACCAAAGTTTCTGTACCCCCTCGATGGAAGGAAGTGGAAGTCAGGGTTAGAGAGAGGGCAGGTGAACGGACAACCGTGAGTGGTACTTTGGAACTGAGCTACGAGGCGAATAGTGTGAAACCTAATGACACTGAATTCGAAACATTTCCATGCTATTCACCTGCAAAACATTACGCGTTCGTAACATACATACTGTAACATATAACATAGACTACTGTGTTATCATGGTGTCCTGTGATACTGACCCATCTGTTTCGGATCCTCATCACACAAATAAAGCACCGAGCCAGTTGTATATAAGTTGCAACTTGTCATTATAACTGCAGTCATAATTTTTGTGACTGTTATCCCTGGATTGTCTATAGCTATAATATAGAATGATTGTGAATTTAATGTTGATTTTCACAGTAGTTGTGCGGATGGTTATCAATGTGGCAATTATTTTATGTGGACGACTAAACCACATTGTGATGGACAGCGGAGAGCATTCGCCAATAATTTACTATAACCAGATGAAATTAGATGCAAACAACACAAAATATTATGAGACAACGAAGACACAGCTGTGGTATCCTGCTCCGCCTTGTTATCCAGGCCTTAACTGGGGCTTCACCTCATACGTGCATTATTTTCCTTCAGTCTCTGCCTCTTTTATTACTCTTACTTCCCGGTATCCTCTTACTGCGAGTCGTCATATTCCTTGGAGGGTTTCTTGTCGTCCGGTCCTATAACCCGTACTGTATTACATTATTCCTCGCATCATCACTCCCAGACAAACAACGTTAGCACAAGACTGCTGAATCTGTTAATACCATTATTGCTACTGCCACTACTATTCCCCCTTTCCCCATTGTGTCTACTGCAATTCCCCTCACAGTACTACTACTGCTACTCCTATTACTACTCCACTATAAATCTGTATAATAATAAATATGATTGTCCTTATGTCTATGTATCTGTTAATCATATTGTCCCTGTCCCACCGTCGACAACTCGTCACTGACCCGGCACCGCTACCCCAGTTGCATCCCACCCCCCTCTCTCCCACCCGCCATGAGCTCTATTCCTCCCCCACTCCGAACCATTTTACCCCTCACCTCCTTCTTGGGCCACCAGGCCTGTTGTTTACCTTTTACCGGTGAATATACGTGGCATGCATTAATAAGAATAATTATAAAATTGACAGCAACAACATACATCTGCAGTATTATTCGCTGTCCAGCAGCGGTAGCAGCAACATCTCCTCTTCTCTCCAGCATGGCCTCTACTTCTGCCACAGCCTACGACCCGTTGAGGGGGGCTAACCTGGCAGCTGAGCCTGAGGGAGAAGAGCAGACCACCACCATCACTGGTACCGTGAAGTGGTACAGCATCAAGGCGAAGTACGGATTCATCCGGCGCCAGGATTCTGGCGCCGATGTATTTGTACATCGCTCTGGGATTGCTGCTACCTCTTCTCGGCGCCACTCGCCCTTGTTACGCCAGGGTGAGACAGTGGAGTTCCACATTCTCCAGACACCGAAGGGTCCCGAGGCTATAAACGTCACTGGACCGGGGGGTGCAGCTGTGCAAGGCTCTGCCTATGCACAGCGGCGCCCCACGGCTCAGGGGCGGCGGCCTGGGGATCCCCGATGTCCTGGGGATGTGGACACCATTGTCGCCATGTGCATCGCGACGGCGAAGGGTTTCTGTGGCGATGACAAGGCAGCTATGCTCGTTCTACTCCCTCAAATCTTTGAGAAGAACGGGCTGCCACGCCTTGTCATCCCTCAGAGCTTCGCTCGTGATGCACGGCCAGCCCCGGGTCAGGAGCGTCACACCACAAAGCTGCAGCCTCCCAGTCCCCGCACAACACCGCGGAAAAGGCTGCAGCTCGACGCTTCCTTAAACAGGGCAACTGCTGCCTCCGCCATCACCACCACTGCACCGCCCACCGAACCTACACAGACAGCTGCCTCAGAAGACTTCTACTCGCCGTCAGCAGCCGAGGAAAGGGCTCCTTTTCCCGTCCCCTCCATCGACAGGGAAGAAGAAAACCTCCCGCCCTCGACTCCACCACCTGCTACTGACGGCGAGCCGAGGAAGAAGAAAAAGAAGAAGGGGAAGAAAGGCATGCCTCCACCACCACTTGACGAGATGGAAACTGACGATCCTGTGTCTCCACCACCTCCTGCCGGGATCGTCTCATGCACTCCACGCTCCACGCACCTCAACGCAGACCAGATACGAGCCATTGTACAATCGGAACTCAATCCCGATTTAATTCTAGGTGGTCTAAAACTGACAGACCTACAATTATTTAAAAAACTAACCAGCCCCAGCAGTTCCTCATAGAGGCTGCTCCACATTTATCTATGATAATTCTGGCGGGCTCTCCACCCTGAGCCCGGGTCCATTTTATTTATAACATGGACAAATCTAAACAACAACAACAACTGCAGTATTCCGAACATTACATAATTTAAAAGTGGCAGACCCAAACGTGCCTATATTACGGAGCTCTGATATATTAACCACAGAACCGACCACAGACCGTTCCTATCATTGCCACTGGACCTTACCTGTAGCACTTCACCATAGTAATACAACCCACTGAAGTCCTTTGTGGGATCACTACACATGTTTGGGAAAAATAACAGCGCACAACATGCCTACAACCCATTAAAATACACCTGTGACGTTTCACTGACATCCATTAAATTGCCTAGAAGTTAGCGGACAAACAAACACATGGCTGGACATAGACTGAGGCCGAATGTCTCGCATCGGTATATGACAACCTGACAAAACTATTACGATCCTGCTTTGTAGGTGTCATCATAGTTATAATAATAATAATAATAATAATCGTAGTAGTAGTGGTACCAGTAGTAGTAATAGTAGTAGTAGTAACAGTAGTAGTAGTAGTAGTAGTAGTAGTAGTAGTAATCACAGGTTAATATCCATGATACAGAGGAGGACAAACACCATAATCTCCCTGATAAAACAAGTGAAAACAGCTGTGACATATAAAACCAAACAGTGCCATAATATGCTGTAATGGTAGGGTTATAGTAATACTAAATTAATGTTTGACCGCAACCCAACCTTCTGTCATGGCAAACAGATTCTGCATTGCGTCGACACATGCTATTCCAGTGTGTGTCCTTCTCAGTGTCGTGCCTAATAACATGTGATTAATTATTATTATTATTATTATTATTACTGTGATGTCACCTGCAATGCAGGATCACGAGTTTTGTCAGGTAGTTACATACCGGTACCGATGCGAGACATTCTGTTTCTGTCTGTCTGTGTCCAGTCGTTTGCTTGTTTGTCCACTAACTTCTAGGCTATTTGATGGATGTCAGTGAAACATCATATGCTTATTTTAGTGGTTTGTAGGCATGTTGTGCACTGTTATTTTTCCCGAACACGTGTAGCGATCTCACAGAGGCCTACAGTGGGTTGTATTACCATGGTGAAGCGCTATAAGGAAGGTGCAGTGATAATGATAAGAACGGTCTGTGGTTAATATATCAGTGCTCCGTAATATAAGCACGGTTGGGTCTGCAGTTATTAAGTGTAATGTTAGGAACACTACAGTACACATCTAAGATGTTGTTGTTATTATTATATTATTATCGTCTACCTTTAGAAGGCGGAGCGATCATGTTTTTAACTGCATCTGTGTGTGTGTGTGTGTGTGTGTGTGTGTGTGTGTGTGTGTGTGTGTGTGTTCCTATTATATCTCATGAACGGCTTGAGCTATCAACATGAAGCCTTCAGTGTATCAAGATATGGCCAATATCTTGGAGAAGTTCGAAAACGGCAACTCGGGGTCAGAGTCAAGGTCACCAAACTAACAGCTAAAGGTCAACTAGTTTTTATTGCCTGCCTTTAGCACCATTAAATCTCATGAATGGCTTGAGCTATCAACATAAAACCTTCATGGTATCAAAATATGGACTTGGCAAACAGAATATTTTAGAGGGCGATTACCGCTTAGCTCTCAAGTGCCTTCTTTTTTATTATTAATGCATGCCATGTATATTCACCGGTAAAGGGTGAACAACAGGCCTTCTGGCCCAAGGATGAGGTGAAGGGTAATGTGGTGTCGGAGTGGGGGAGGAGTAGAATCCATGGTGGGTGGGAACTGGAGTAGCGGTGCTGGGTCAGTGACGAGTTGTCGACGGTGGGATAGGGACAATAATTATGATTAACAGATACACAGACATAAGGACAATCATATTTATTATTATACAGATTTATAGTGGAGTAGTAATAGGAGCAGCAGTAGTAGTACTGTGAGGGGAATTGCAGTAGACACAATGGGGAAAGGGGGAATAGTAGTGGCAGTGGCAATAATGGTATTAACAGATTCAGCAGTCTTGTGCTAACGTTGTTTGTCTGGGAGTGATGATGCGAGGAATAATGTAATACAGTACGGGTTATAGGACCGGACGACAAGAAACCCTCCAAGGAATATGACGACTGGCAGTAAGAGGATACCGGGAAGTAAGAGTAATAAAAGAGGCAGAGACTGAAGGAAAATAATGCACGTATGAGGTGAAGCCCCAGTTAAGGCCTTGATAACAAGGTGGAGCAGGATACCACAGCTGTGTCTTCGTTGTCTCATAATATTTTGTGTTGTTTGCATCTAATTTCATCTGGTTATAGTAAATTATTGGCGAATGCTCTCCGCTGTCCATCACAATGTGGTTTAGTCGTCCACATAAAATAATTGCCACATTGATAACCATCCGCACAACTACTGTGAAAATCAACATTAAATTCACAATCATTCTATATTATAGCTATAGACAATCCAGGGATAACAGTCACAAAAATTATGACTGCAGTTATAATGACAAGTTGCAACTTATATACAACTGGCTCGGTGCTTTATTTGTGTGATGAGGATCCGAAACAGATGGGTCAGTATCACAGGACACCATGATAACACAGTAGTCTATGTTATATGTTACAGTATGTATGTTACGAACGCGTAATGTTTTGCAGGTGAATAGCATGGAAATGTTTCGAATTCAGTGTCATTAGGTTTCTCACTATTCGCCTCGTAGCTCAGTTCCAAAGTACCACTGACGGTTGTCCGTTCACCTGCCCTCTCTCTAACCCTGACTTCCACTTCCTTCCATCGAGGGGGGGTACCGAAACTTTGGTTCGCGGGTGTACTGCATTGGCGGACACAAGGGGTGCTGTGGTTGAACCAGTGTCGCTTACTATAAAGTATGCTTGCACCCAGTCGGCTTTCGCGGGCCGATTACACTTGGTTCACAGACTACACACACATCCAAAGCCACTCCAATACTACAATTACACTTACAAGCACCTCCCACCTTAAATACAATCTCTACCAGACAGCCTAAGCCACTTGGTAGAGATAGCCTACATTGGCTCTATCGTCCTTACTTCGGTCGGAATAGGCCGGTCTTGCAGTGGTTACTCAAACGGCTGATGATGATGATGATGATGATGATATTAAAGAAAATGAAATTAACCCCCCAAACTGCCTAACTCAAAATAAATTCTGGAAAACCATGAAATGATACTCCAAGTAAAAATATATTCCAAAATCCTACCTAACCTAGTTTAAAACCACAATAATCATATACAGTACAAGCTTTTATCTGACGATCCTTAAGGTAGGAATGAGTCTCATTGGTTACTAGTTAAACTTATCCTAAAATCTAACTATGCTTGGCTATCAGAGTTACAAGACTAATAATAGAAGGTAGGAATGAGTCTCCTTGGTTGCAAGTCAAACATCCTAAAATGTAACTATGCTTTGCCAGCTACTGAGCTGAGGCTAATATTTAAAAGGTAGGAATGAGTCTCCTTGGTTTCTATTCAAACTTCCAAGATTCTATGTTTGGCCATCAACTGAGCTAAATGGTGTTACGGTTCCCGTTCAAAAATATCACAAATACATAAATAAGGAAGAAATAATGGCCCAAGACAAACAAGAAAAAAATCATAATCGCTCAGTTTGTTACCTTACCGTGTGTATTTTCTCAATTTAACACTACCAATAAAACCACGACCGTATACGTACTCAAAATTCCAACAGATGACACTCAAAACGCCAGAACATATTGAAGAAATGGCACAGAGGATTTCCTGGTATGGTCGCCATTTTAAATACCTCAAAGTGTAAACAAACATTTTCTACTTGATTTTAAAGATGAGTTTTTCAATTACCACGAATTAATTTATATAAAAAAAATGGATGACAGACTCATTATTTAGCCCTCCTTACTGGTAAATTATTAGAATAACTGCAGGAGATATAACTCGAATAAAATTAAGTGTACGCTATTTAGACTTCTATTTTCTCTGATAAAACTTAAAACAGGAATCTACAGAATAAACTCATCTATATATTTTTTAAATTTTATCTTGGCTGAGATTTTGATCATCCTTAGTCCCTATCTCGCACCTCAGTGACAGAAGACAATATGATGGCTCTACATCCTTTCAATTGTATTTCTTCGTAACTAGCAGGATATTCTGGGCTTAATATCCCGCCACAGGTCACATAATGCCACTTGGGGATGTGTGAGCTGGGACATCCTAGAGACCCTATAGTCCATCCATCCTTTTATCTATCTATCCATCCATCTATCTTATCTATCCATCAATCGTCCATCTATCTCTCTCTTCATCCAGCCACCAGGCATCAACCCATTCACAAATCCATCTAAAAATCGTCAAGTGTACTTTTACATAAAAAGTAAATAAATAAAATTTGAACCATTAAATGCTTGGCCAGGCACTCTATCAATTCACCTGTCTGTGTAATATATATATATATATATATATATATATATATATATATAGAGAGAGAGAGAGAGAGAGAGAGAGAGAGAGAGAGAGAGAGAGAGAGAGAGAGAGAGAAAGAGAGAGAGAGAGAGAGAGAGAGAAAGAGAGAGAGAGAGAGAGAGAGAGAGGTTACAGGCCAAATTCAATTATTATCAGTTATTATTGAAACTACTGCTACTACTAATATCCTTACAACAACTACTGCTACTAGTACTACAGCTACTACTATTGCATTATTTGCACCTACAACTCTTACTGCTACTACTTCTAAAATAATAATATCAACAATAATGAGTAATAATACCGGTATTCTTAATAACAAGAATAATCATATTTACAATTTAAATCTCACACAACTGCCTTCTTATTGAGCAGAGAAATGTTACTCAAACTTACTTAGATATTTCATTCACCATCTAACCCAGTGTTGCCCCATGACAAGCGCAGGAGCCCGGGGCTAGGCAAGTTGGTCCTGACATTTGAGTGATCAGCCTCACTCATCCCTGAATGGCATTACATGAGCAATAAACCCCAACCACTCCTTGGATGGGGAGCGACAGCAGACGCCATAATTTGGTTCTATGGTTTCCACCCAGAGTAGTAAATGGTTTCCTGGTGTACAGGAAACCATTTGGCTTGTCACTCAGTGTAGTTTCACCCGGAGACAGAAAGAAGAGGTAAGAATGAAGGAAAGGAAGAAGAGGAAGGAAAGAAGGAAGGGAGGAAAGGGCAGGCGCCTGACAGCAGCATTATGTACATCGAGTGAGTGGATGGTTAGTGCCGCCACCTACCAAATTAATGAACTTTTGTATTTACTGCTTTTTTTATTCTAACAATTTTGGAGGACGTAAATGATGTTTAATGTTGACTTTGTTTCTCTGTTATCTTACGTTTTATTTCACGGGCGTAATGGCGGATTAACTAAAAATGTCTATAATATTGGTTAAGTAAGGTTTGGTTAAATTGCTTGGTAAGGCTGGGTTAAGTTTAGTTTGGGTAGTTTACACTAAAACGTAAATTAGGAAGATATAATAACAGGCGACCCGGCCGCCAACAACAAATTTTGCTGGATTTCTGTACGGTATGTTGTAAGCGTTCGCCATTACACTCGAGAAACAGTTTATACAGCGGAACGAACATGGCTAAAAACAATAGGGAGAAAAATTTAACATGAAACGCTCATATACCACACCTGAAATGGCCAGGAAAATAGTGAAGACTACTATCAGGCGGAAGAACTGATTTGGTAAGGTGCTTCTGCTGCCTCAAGTAAAACGTATGTTTACCCCAAAGCATTAACTTGTAAACAAGGCAAGGAAAAGGCTTAAAGTCCTTGATAGTTTTATTTGAAATACTTTACACACCGAACTGTCAGTTTTAATGAAATATGGAGTAAAGAAATTCAAAGGAAATCCTGCCTGTCAAATAATTCCAAACGGCTGAGTGAAATGTTTATTGTTGGTGTAAATAACTTAGCGGCAGTGGTCCAATACCAACCAGTGAGAATAACTATCAATTCACAGGTTGAAGTGATATTAATACATCACCGGTTGGTGAAAATAACTAATGTATATAAAGGGAGGCTTCCCACCTGCTGACTCAGTTTAGTCCCAGCGATCAGTGAAACAAGTTCGTTGATCAGTAATCCACTAAAAATGGAAAGTTTTCTAGCAAGACTATCGGACCCTGTGTCCCCCGTGGGATCGCTTGGTTATTATTTTACTTGTATATCCTTAGTGTCAAAATTCGTGGTTATAATGTGTATCAAAATTTACTTCAGTATTATCAGTGATTTACACTGTGTAGATCTGTCAAAAGGAAAACCAATAAGCGAACATTTAAAATATGTTTGCAGAATTAACCAATATTCGTCTGGTTTCGAGGACGACGACGATGTGATTTCCGTTGTGTACCGTTATTTTGATTTTTACATTCTTATTTCACTGTGTTTTTTGTTCATCCTCCTTGTCCCAGAGGTAATTTTGGGTGTGGATTCCAGGTTGAAAAAGAAATATTTGAAAAATACATATGGATCAGAGAACACTCGAGAAGCACAGATAGGCAATAGTTTACAAGATAATTTGGGAAATTTCACCGGTTACTTTAGCAGTATTATTCTTCATATTATTGCAATAATCTTGGGGATTACTGAGTTGGTTTTCTTGTATGCTATTTCCTCACGAACACTGTTTAAAATCATTCCAAATATCTACGAGCGAGACTTGGATAATTTAAATGATGAAATAACGAAAGCATTTCCTCCATTTGTAAGGTGTAAAATAGATCAAGATGACCACATCTTGGGTCTGACGACGGTGGTCTACGGCTGTTACAACATGGCCACGCCTATATATGAAAAGGCCGCAATCTTTTTCACTGTTCTAACTTTGATGTCCCTCATTTTGAATGTAGGAACGGTGATATGGCTAGTGGCGGTATTACCGTTAGAGTCAACTCGGCTAGGATATATCAGGGCTGGCCTGCCCGCAAACGTACACAAAAAGCTACTTGATCGCCTCACATTTGGAGATTATCTAGTGTTACACTGGTGCTGCACCAGGGTTAGGGGCCGTCATTACATGAATGCTTTAATCAATGTTTACAACCAAGAGTGAGAGCCTAGCCCCGGGTCCCTACGCTCCTGATACATTGGGCTTGAAATGTACGTATTCACTACCTTCAAACTGAACGATCTTTTTACTTGCTGTTGTTATTATAGTTTTGTAAGTTGTTTTCTTTGAATCTAACTGCACAATGGCGTTTTTTGAAGGAATCATTATTTTGTTTACACTGCACTGATTGGATTTTACTGTTCACTGGTTGACTGAACGATCTTTTTACTCACTCTTGTTGTTATTTAGTTATTTTGTAAGGAGTTTTTTCTTTGCATTTTACTGCACAATGGCGTGATGATCTGAAGGAATTAATATTTTGTTTACACTGCACTGATTGGATTTTACTGTTCACTGGTTGCTGGAGGGACGCCTTCACGTGGTGGCATCCATAAAATGGATCGGCTCCTTTGCCCAGTTAGACAAACGCCCCTCCACTCGCTCCCTGTCCCCTGAGAGGAGGATGGTTGGCTGCGGGATAAGGGCAACTTCAACACAGTCCACTGGAGTTACCTTCCAAATGAATCCAGCCAAGACAGCCACTACTAACCATTGTCTGGTAGTGTTTTTTAAAGAACTTCATATTTTCTTGACATTATTCTCTTCTCGATGTTCTCTGATACCACAAGTTGATTACAAAGAAGCTTTTTACTTTGTTTTGATCACATTGTTCTCTGACGGTGGGTGTTTGTGCAAGTATGCTAGTGCTTAGTTTCTTATATTTACTCTTGTCGGTGGTGTGTGGCTGGCTGTGCACTGTGGTGTGTGCCTGGCTGTGCACCGTGGTGTCTTTGGTGCACACAAGTCCCTACAGCCAAGATAACTGTGCACTGGTTGGTGCACGGGAATTTGAGTGCTCCATCATCCTTCCCGGGGATAGGGAAGATGAGGAACATTAGCATAACAGAACAGCGGAGCAACCACGTGAGGGTGACCTTCCTGTCCAGCACCACAACAGCACCTATAGATAGTCCTGTCCAGCAGCACAACAGCACCTATAGACAGTCCTGTTCAGCACCACAACAGCACCTACAGCTAGTCCTGTCCAGCAGCACAACAGCACCTATAGATAGTCCTGTCCAGCACAACAGCACCTATAGATAGTCCTGCCCAGCACCACAACAGCACCTATAAACAGTTGTCCAGCACAACAGCACCTATAGATAGCTGTCCAGCACAACAGCACCTATAGATAGTCCTGTCCAGCACAACAGCACCTATAGGTAGTCCTGTCCAGTACCACAACAGCACATATACATAGTCCTGTCCAACACCAAAACAGCACCTGTAGATAGTCCTGTCCAGCACCAAAACAGCACCTGTAGATAGTCCTGTCCAGCACCAAAACAGCACCTGTAGATAGTCCTGTCCAGCACCAAAACAGCACCTGTAGATAGTCCTGTCCAGCACCAAAACAGCACCTGTAGATAGTCCTGTCCAGCACCACAACAGCACCTGTAGATAGTCCTGTCCAGCACCACAACAGCACCTATAGATAGTCCTGTCCAACACCACAACAGCACCTGTAGATAGTCCTGTCCAGCACCACAACAGCACCTACAGATAGTTCTGTACAGCACCACAACAGCACCTACAGATAGTTCTGTACAGCACAGCAACAGCACCTATAGATAGTCCTGTCCAGCACCACAACAGCACCTACAGATAGTTCTGTACAGCACCACAACAGCACCTATAGATAGTCCTGTCCAGCACCACAACAGCACCTATAGATAGTCCTGTCCAGCACCACAACAGCACCTACAGATAGTTCTGTACAGCACCACAACAGCACCTACAGATAGTCCTGTCCAGCACCACAACAGCACCTATAGATAGTTCTGTCCACCACATCTGTATTACTTGTTTTGCGATAAAAATAAAGGCTGTAGATCGTCACAATAAACACGACAAAAAAATAAAAATCATTCTAACGGGGGGCCTCACCCCCCAGACCCCCCAACATTAACCATATCTTGTTCAACCCTAACCTTCAAAATGCTGCAATCGTACCTTCTTATTTCCAATATACCGGTCCTGTATGTGACAGCCCTAGCTTGCATTCAAGATGGACGGCGGGTGTTAGCGCCGAAGTGGTGACAAGTGGAGGTGTATGGTATGTGGGAGGAATACTGGGCCTTGGGAACAGCTTGTAAAGCCTATGCCCAGAGTCGCACACAGTCTTTTCTGTAATTACACGGTAGTTTACAGTTAGGACAGTCAACTGCTCTTGATAACACTCCTTGATCTCATAAGACTATCAACAGATGCATCTTCTTGGGAAAAAAGAAAATATTAATGAACAACGCCCAATACTGCTACATCCACCACACCCACCAGCTACCTTAAAACTAATTTCAAATCAGACTTCAGGACGAATCAGGAGGCGTTGCTGCTCACGGAAGTGTGACGCAGCTGACGTTTGTCACGTGACCCAAAAGACGCACTCTCATTGGTTTCTCTGCTGCAAGCTGATTGGTCGCCGCAGATGCCTTTTGTGCCCGCCAGCTTTTTTTTTTTTTTTTTTTTTTTTTTTTTTTTTCGAGTAAATATAACAAAACTTCGACTACTTCCATATCAACCTATCGTAGCACCGATTTTTAAATATTAAATTTAGTGAATTACGCACGCTAAACCAAGAGAGGTTTGTAAGTGACTAGATCACTGATATTTACAGTTCTTTTCACCGGGAAATCATCGTTAGGCATGCCATGTTCCTGTCATCCGTGCTAAGTTGGCAGTTATCGTACTGCTGGCAGCGCCTACGCGACTAAAGAACGATTAACGAAAAAGAAAGGAAGAAAAAAATTAAGAAAAGGACGCACGTGAGCCAAGTGTTATCTGTGTACAGGTGTTCAGTGCCAGGCCGCTACACTTCACTTTATGTCGCCTCCTGCGGCCCTGCCTCTCTTGTAGCTTGTGATGAATGTAACCAACTGTGATGGTGGAGGTGATGATAATTGTAATGCTAGGTGAAAAAGGCCCGACTCCTCGGTCCTAAAGCACCTAACGTGTAGCGGGGTCCTCTTTCCAGGCCGGAGCTTAGCGCAATGAAGAGAGGCAGGACACAAAAACTTCAGGCAATAACCTGCCAACCACGTGCTGAAGCTGTCACCAGCAGCAGCATCAATAGTGACTGCCATTATTATCCGCCAATATGGCTGACTGCCAACCACGTGCTGAAGCTGTCACCACCACCAGCATCAATAGTGACTACCATTATTACCCGCCAATATGACTGACTGCCAACCACGTATATTATTATTATTATTATTATTAATACATCAATAGTGACTACCATTATTACCCGCCAATATGGCTGACTGCCAACCACGTATATTATTATTATTATTATTAATACATCAATAGTGACTACCATTATTACCCGCCAAATGCCGTAGGAAGACAGCAGTGGCAGCAACACAGCGTCACGTGGTGCCCCCACAACACCACCACGTGCACAAGATGTGCTGGTGTGGGACATTTGCATGTGGTTTGAGGTGGACTTTTGACGTGTGGTATGTGCAGTGCGTGCCACTCTGCTGTCAGTACTTCCTGCACCACCAGGAGACAGGCACTGGCGGCAGCTGTAACCAACCGCCATCCTTCCACCACCATCGTCTACTCCAACAACCATCAAGGCGACTACGAGGACGAGCAGTGCGTCCACCTACGCCACAGTAACCAAGACCCATGTCCAGCACACCCGCTGGTGGCTCCACCACCAGCCTTAGTGCCATATACCCTTATTAGGGCTTGATGCTAGTTCCTCATTAGTCCTTCCTTCCTTGCGCCTGAGAAAGTCACAGAGGAGAACCCCAAGGGCGACAAGGGAAACAGGGGGTCGAAGAAGGAAAAGATGCTGATGAAACCGACGAAGAGTTACGTGAAGGGAAAAAAAATAATCCACGACCTCGACAACGAGCAGCAGCCATAAAACTCCACGGCGTGGCCCAGCAGGTTTCAGCAGACCCCGCCCTCCAAAACACCACCACCACCACACAACACACCACCACACAACACACCACCACCACAAACACCACCACCATTAACACACCACCACACAACACACCACCACCAAGAAGCAGCACAAAACCAGCAGCAAAACAACACAAAAAGAACAAGATGGCGGCCAGTGTACAGCAGGGAACCAAACAGTACTAAATCAGCGTAGACGACCAAGCCAGCAAGAAGCCAAGCCAGCAAGAAGCCAAGGTGGCCGCCATCACCAACACCGTTCAGCCTTCCGTCACCTGCCGCTGCCCTCCCTCCTGCCCCCACAACGCCGCCTGCTACCATGTGAGGCCAGTTAGTAGCAGTAGTAGGCCCGCACTGCCCACGCGTTTATTATTATTATTATTATTATTATTATTATTATTATTAATACATTCAAACGTTTATCATTATTATTTATCATAAACGTTTATCATCATTCAATTTGTCAAAACGTTTATTGTATTACTTAAATCAAACATTTACTATTAATACAACCAAACGTTCATTATTCTTAATACTGCCAGATGTTCATTATTATTATTATTAATCCTCACAAATGTTTACTATTAATGTTTATCCAAACGTTTATTATTATTGATTATACCAAACGATTAATATTATTAATTATAGCAAACTATTATTAATACATCCAAACGATTATTGTTATTATTAATAATACCAAACGTTTATTACTGCCATTATTAATACGTCGAAACGTACATTTTATAAATTATATCAAACGCCTATTACTAATATTGCCAAACGTTTATTATTATTAATAATCACACCAAAATTATATTATTCTTAATGCACCGAAACAGTTATTATTAATACCACCAAACGTCTATTATTTCTGTTATTCATATGTCCAAACGTATATTATTATTATTTATTCTAAACGTTTATTATCAACTATAGACCAACCGATTATTATTATTAACACTACCAAACGTATATTATTATTATTATTAACACTACCAAACGTATATTATTATTATTATTAACACTACCAAACGTATATTATTATTATTTATTCTAAACGTTTATCAATTATATACCAACTGATTATTATTATTAACACTACCAAACGTATATTATTATTATTATTATTATTAATACATCCAAACGTATATTATTATTATTTATTCTAAACGTTTATTATTATCAATTATATACCAACTGATTATTATTATTAACACTACCAAACGTATATTATTATTATTATTATTATTATTAACACTACCAAACATATTATTATTATTGATATCATCCAAACGTATATTATTATTATTAATACATCCAAACGTATATTATTATTATTAATACATCCAAACGTATATTATTACTAATAATACATCCAAACGTATATTATTATTATTAATACATCCAAACGTATATTATTATTATTAATACATCCAAACGTATATTATTATTATTAATACATCCAAACGTACATTATTATTATTATTAATACATCCAAACGTATATTATTATTATTAATACATCCAAACGTATATTATTATTATTAATACATCCAAACGTATATTATTATTATTAATAAATCCAAACGTATATTATTATTATTATTAATACATCCAAACATATTATTATTATTAATACATCCAAACATATATTATTATTGTTATTAATACATCCAAACGTATATTATTATTATTAATATATCGAAACGTATATAATTATTATTAATACATCTAAACGTATATTATTATTAATAATAATACATCGAAACGTATATTATTATTATTAATACATCGAAACGTATATTATTATTATTATTATTAATACATCGAAACGTATATTATTATTGTTATTAATACATCCAAACGTATATTATTATTATTAATACATCCAAACGTATATTATTATTATTAATACATCCAAACGTATATTATTATTATTATTAATACATCCAAACGTATATTATTATTATTATTAATACATCCAAACGTATATTATTATTATTAATACATCCAAACGTATATTATTATTATTATTAATACATCCAAACGTATATTATTATTATTAATACAGCCAAACGTATATTATTATTATTATTAATACATCCAAACGTATATTATTATTAATACCCGGTACATCGAAACGTATGTTATTATTCTTAGTACATGGAAAGGTCTAATATTATTATTAATACATCCAAACGTATATTATTATTATTATTATTAATATATCGAAACGTCCATTGTTATTATTTATACATCCAAACGTATAATATTATTATTAACACATCCAAAATTATATTATCTTTATTAATACATCCAAACGTATACTATTATTAATATTAACACATCCAAACGCATATTAATATTATTAATACATGCAAATGTATATTATTATAAATAATACATCCAAACGTATATTATTATTATTAATACATCCAAACGTATATTTATTATTATTAATAATACGTCCAAAAATATTATTATTATTAATAATACATCCACGCGTATATTATTATTATTAATACATCCAACCGTATATTATTATTATTAATACATTCAAACGTATATTTATTATTAATAATACATCTAAACATATTATTATTATTATTAATACATCCAAACGTATATTATTATTATTAATACATCCAAACGTATATTATTATTATTAGTAAATCCAAACGAATATTATTATTATTATTAATACATCCAAACATATTATTATTATTAATACATCCAAACGTATATTATTATTGTTATTAATACATCCAAACGTATGTTTATTAATATTATTAATACATCCAAACATATATTATTATTATTATTAATAATCAATCCAAACGTATATTCTTATTCTTATTAACACATCCAAACGTATATTATTATTATTAATACATCCAAACTTATATTATTATTATTAATATATCGAAACGTATATAATTATTATTAATATATCTAAACGTATATAATTATTATTAATAATACATCCAAACGTATATTATTATTATTAATACATCCAAACGTATTTTATTATTATTATAATTATTAATACATCGAAACGTATATTATTATTGTTATTAATACATCCAAACGTATATTATTATTATTAATACATCCAAACGTATATTATTATTATTATTAATACATCGAAACGTTTATTATTATTATTAATACATCCAAAAATATAGTATTATTATTAATACATCCAAACGTATATTATTATTATTAATACATCCAAATGTATATTATTATTAATACATCCAAACGTATATTATTATTATTAATACGTCCAAACGTATATTATTATTATTAATACATCCAAACGTATATTATTATTATTATTAATAAATCCAAACGTATATTCTTATTCTTATTAATACATCGAAACGTATATTATTCTTATTAATACATCGAAACGTATATTATTATTATTAATACATCCAAACGTATATTATTATTATTAATACATCCAAACGTATATTATTATTATTAATACACCCAAACGTATATTATTATTATTAATACATCCAAACGTATATTTATTATTATTAATAATACATCCAAACATATTATTATTATTAATAATACATCGACGCGTATATTATTATTATTAATACATCCAAACGTATATTATTATTATTAATACATCCAAACGTATATTATTATTATTATTATTATTATTATTAATACATCCAAACGTATATTTATTATAATTAATAATACATCCAAACATATTATTCTTATTATTAATACATCCAAACGTATATTATTATTATTAACTCATCCAAACGCATATTAATATTATTAATACATCCAAATGTATATTACTAATATTAATAATACATCCAAACGTATCTTATTATTATTATTATCAGGATTAATACATCGAAACGTATATTATTATTATTAATACATCGAAACGTATATTATTATTATTAATAATACATCCAAACGTATATTATTATTATTATTAATACATCCAAACATATATTATTATTATTATTAATACATCCAAAAGTATATTATTATTAATATTAATACATCCAAATGTCTATTATTATTATTATTATTATGATTATTATTATTAATATATCGAAACGTCTATTGTTATTATTAATACATCCAAACTTATATTATTATCATTAATACATCCAAACGTATATTATTATTATTATTTATACATCGAAACGTATATTATTTTTATTTATTCCTCCAAACGTATATTATTATTAGTAATACATCGAAACGTATATTATTATTAGTAATACATCCAAACGTATATTATTATTATTAATACATCCAAACGTATATTATTATTATTAATACATCCAAACGTATATTATTATTAGTAATACATCGAAACGTATATTATTATTAGTAATACATCCAAACGTATATTATTATTAGTAATACATCCAAACGTATATTATTATTATTAATACATCCAAACGTGTATTATTATTATTATTATTAATATATCCAAACGTATATTATTATCATTATTTTTGTTATTATTATTATTAATAATTCATCCTAACGTATATTATTATTATTATTATGGCAAGTAGAACCGGTAGTGGTAACAGGTAACCCATTCCTGACCGTTACCTATGGCAAAAATGACCACCTCTTTTATGATCACTATCCCTGAGCGGTTGGTTTTGATTTGAATTGTTTTCTGTCTTACCTTAGTTTTTGACAAGAAATAACTCTTCATTTTATCGTATATGTTTTGCAGTATTTTTTGCTGTTGCTTTTCTTGCTTGAAGTTCTTGGCCAAGGAATTGGGTTGTAAGGAATTGGAGACTGAGGAAGAGGCCCATCCCTGGCTAAACAAAACCCTCAGGTTGATGATAATTCCTTACGCGAACCCCCAGGGGTGATGGATTGTGCAGTACTGTAGTAAGGCAGTACAATCCAGCCAAAGGCCTACCACTTTTAGGTTTAGTCTGGGGTTAACTTTCCGAATTACACCCAACTGACGGCCACTGAAAATTATAAGCTCATTACTGAACTTGTAATTCTAAGCAGTTTTTCTTCTATAAATGTGAATATAATAGTTTAGTTGACCCTTTAAAATTAAAATATTTTTTTTCTTTTTTCGTACATGGGAATAGAATTCTACCTTCTAGGCTTAAATTCTTTGCCTCCTTGTCTGTTAAGTGGGACTCGATACCTTTCTCGCTTGCATATATCCATTCCTATGGGTAATCCTGGGGGAGGCTGTGGCTGAATCGGTAGAGAGGCGGCCTGCTGTCCTGATGGACCCAGGTTCGAATCCCGGCTGGGGCAGGGAACAGGTTAAGGATTTGAATGTCATAAAAGTGGACTTTCCTGATCTACCAGATGACCCGCCGACATGTCATAAAAGTACCCCCGCTAATACCAATACATCAGTCCTGTATGAGACAGCCCTAGCATGTATTCAATATGGACGGTGGGTGTTAGCCCCGAAGTGGTGACATGTGGAGGTGTAGAAGGACTACCGGGCCTTGGGATAGACTACTTCCCCCGAGATATAGGCCCTGAAGCCTTTGCTGAGAGTCGGACACATTAAAAAAAAAAAAAAAAAATCATCTCATCACCAGTAAGTTCCCTTAGCCAGGAACAACGCTCGCCCCGTCGTTTCAAAACTAACCAAAGGTTTTTCTCGAAAATATCCTCTAATGTGTTTTCCAGGCTAAATTACTGCTTTGTTATACCCACACCTTACCTATGCCACTAGGGCTGCTTGGCTGAGGTGGCTGGCTGTGGTGCTGAGACGAATACCCATACAGAACGGAAATATGCTTCCCGCTTGTGGTCATGGCATCAATTGTGACCAGTGGTGGCGCCAAGTAACCAAAGTGAGTGGCTGGGGTTCACGAGTTTCCGATATTTAACAGGGGAAGTACAGGTAAATATAGACTAAATGTATTTGTGTAGCATGTAATATCTTAGACTTAGGTGTGATAAAGTGTTTGATAGCAAATACTCAGCAATATGTAACCTTTGGTGCTAAATTACGATGCTAATATAAGCTGATAAATACCTACAAATGTCCTGATTGCGGGTATTTCTCGCCTCTTCAGTTTTACGGCCAGTATGCAGTTATAGAAACAAACTGCTACAAGGATGGAAGAAGTGGTTTATCTTACCCAGAGTGTATGGTGTGTACAGCATCCCGTGTATAGTGTATGGTGTGTACAGCATCCCGTGTATAGTGTATGGTGTGTACAGCATCCCGTGTATAGTGTATGGTGTGTACAGCACCCGTGTATAGTGTATGGTGTGTACAGCATCCCGTGTATAGTGTATGGTGTGTACAGCATCCCGTGTATAGTGTATGGTGTGTACAGCATCCCGTGTATAGTGTATGGTGTGTGCAGCATCCCGTGTATAGTGTTTGGTGTGTACAGCATCCCGTGTATAGTGTATGGTGTGTACAGCATCCCGTGTATAGTGTATGGTGTGTACAGCATCCCGTGTATAGTGTATGGTGTGTACAGCATCCCGTGTATAGTGTATGGTGTGTACAGCATCCTGTGTAGTATCCTAAGGCCGCCATAATAAACATCTGTGGTAAATATTTTTGTACGTACTGTACTTAGTAAATAAGGAGGAGGGGAGAGTCTCATTCTCCTAAGTCTTTTATTGCATCAGCGTTAAAATAAACTAACCTAACCTGATTTAACCTAATCTGACCAAACCTGATTTTAACCAGATGCGATAGATGTGTTGAAAAGAGAAATTGCTGAAAAACACAAACTGAATAATGAACATATTAGTTCCAGTGTTTGTTAGTTGGTCCGACTCTGGGCATAGGCTTCACAGCCTGCTCCCAAGGCCCAGCAGTCCTCCTACGTCCATGCACATCCACATGTCACCACTTCGGCGCTAACACCCACCATCCATATTGAATACATGCTAGGACTGTCTCATACAGGACTGGTGTATTGGTATCAGCGGGAGTATTTTTATGACATGTCGGCGGGTCTTCTGGTAGATCGGTGAAGTCTGATTTTGTGAAATTCAAATTCTTAAACTGTTTCCTGCCCCAGCGTGGATTTGAACCTGGGTCCGGTAGGTCTGCAGGCCACCTCTCTGCCGGTTGTTATATACAGTGGTGCCCCTCAAGTTACAAGGATTATTTGTTAACCTTAGGTCAGGTGTAACTCCAAACCTTGTCTATCAGTCTATTAAACCCTTTACTGTGTTGTATAACGTATAGAAGCTAATGTGGTAATTACAACTTAAGCCTCACCCTCACTCCCCCACCCCCACCCCAAAACATATATATATATTGCCCAAACATACTGACAAGCTTTATAAAACATATACCTCTCCTCTTTCTATTCCCCAATAAAACACGACATAGAACAGTAACATCATAAGGGCATAAAGCAACAAATTGTCAGTCACCTTGACAAACGACAATGACTGGCCTGCCTTTCTTCCTGTGGTAGAAAAGTACAGTATAGAGGAAAGCAGGCACTTCCAAAATAGCCCAATCTTATCCATATTGAAAACCTTGGCTTTTCTGTATCCACCATCCTATCAATTTCTTCAGAAGAGGAACAGCAGTGCCAGGCAGCAGATGCTTTACCATGCAACTGCCAGTAAGCGTGGCGCCAAGATCATGCGACCATTAGCGAATCCGGTCACTGTCGCTACATAAGGAGTTAACATTGGAATATCTAATGGACCTGACGGAAATATAACTGTTCGTTAAATGGGTTAGTCCAAGAGCTGGCTGAGATTTACTTGACATGGAAGCTATAAAAGCTTTGACTGGTGGGTGATGTACAGGTAGCCTACCTGACCACAGGAACCTTTGTATTAAGTGCAGCCAGTGGTGGGTGGGGCGGGGGGGCCCTTTAAGAATACCCCCATATCACTCTTATTTGACATAGAGCCTATAAGACTAACTCCTGTGGTAAACTGTTGGCAAAACGGTACTAATTATGAATCTGCAACATAAGACAAAATTCTCTGGTGAAAAGGTCAGTTAAGACAGATGCTAATTAGTGTTTTATTTGACATAGAAACTACAAACTTAAACCTACATAGAAATTGTAGAATAAGGTCAATATACGAACTTAAGACAGAATTATGTAGTGGAGAGGTCATTTAAGACAGATGCTAATATTAGTGTTTTATTTGACACAGAAGCTACAAACTTAAACCTACATAGAAATTGTAGAATAAGGTCAATATATCAAGAATCACCAGCTTAAGACAGAATTATGTGGTGGAAAGGTCACTTAAGACAAGGTCAGAGGTCACTGATTAATGGTTTTCCTGACCTGAAAACTGATAAACTTAAGCATATAGCCTACTATAAAAAATGCATGATATACCAATAAAACCAGCATGAAAATGAAGCATTTGGTGATATTTCAGTGTTGATCAGTGTGCCTGGTTAAACAGACATTATGTAAGATATTATCTGTGAACTCTCACAGTTTGTCCTTCCTTTTCAGGTCCAATGCAATGCAATGAAACAACACGGAATATGAAAACAGAAGTGCCCCTAAAACCATGGAGTGTATCCTCCACACAGGCAAACCAAATGAAAAGACTACTGGAAAAATACTCCCAATCAAAGCAGAGCAGGGTGTGCAATTACGAATGCTGCAGCAAGGAGACGACTGAAACAAAACTTTGCAACATCAAAGTATTTTGCTGTTGTTCAGTCTCTGCCTGGTGAATTCGACAGTAGTCATGGCTGTCACTACAGCTGTTATAAAAACTTTACAGCCAATCCTTATGATGATACAACGGTGAAAACACCCTCTCCATCTGATTCAGAAAAGACACTTCGATCATCAGCTTTGTCCCGTCAACATCTAACACAGGTACTTTCCCGCGCATCTGTCTATTTTGCAAGAAAGAAAGGAAAAAGAAAGGTGGTGTGGAGGAGCCACTAGGTTTATGTGAATCCCCAGAGGCAGAGGAGAAAGTAAAGGCTGATGCTATTGCTAAACCGGACAGTGCACTTCTGGCAAAGATTACTGACGCAAGTTTTCGGTGCAAAGAGGTGAGGTATAATCACAGTTGTAGGAGTGCATACCTCCCTAGTGTACCATCTGTCAGTAGGCCTAACATGCCTAATGCTTCAGGTAAAGCTGCGCTGTTAGGTATATATGCATACACTGAGAAATCTATTATCCTTGACTTCTGACTTCCATTTACACCTGGTACCAAGAGCTTTGTGAATTTGCTGGTGAACAGCCTATAACCACAGCTAGAAACCTGGCCAAAAACTTGCAGAATAAATCTGGTGACAAAATAAGGACAGAGTGTTGTAGGGCTAGAAAGTCGGGTCATATTATTTATCCCACAGGTTTAGCTGGGCATCTAATCCAAGTAGGATATGATTATGCTGCATCTCCAGAAGCCACAATTAACAAAGCTGCCTTGATTTTGAGAAAAGCCATCGAAAATGCACCGAATACAGTACATCTCTTCCAGAAAATCCCACACTCCAAAACCTGTATTAGGGGGAAGTTACAACTCCAGACCTGTTGCTTCATTTCTTTCAGGTTTTATACAGGGGTCCCAATCAAAGTACTTACAGTCCCAAGCTTAAACGCCGTGCTGTGTCCTCGTGCCATGATGCCATGTTCATATCTCAAAATGGCAAAGTAAAACCAGGCAAGCAGATAATCCTTGGAATGGCAATCAAATCCATAACTGGTAGCAGAAAGCTGATTGAGATGTTCAGCAGCCGTGGTCACATTGTCAATTACCATACCATTGAGGAAACAGAAACATCACTTGGTGAAACCATTCTGAAAATGGATCAGGCCTGTCCAGAGGGAAAACTCACTGATCAGGTGTGTGGTTTGACATTTGATAATTTTGGTGAACTACCAGAGGCTTTGTCAGGTGCAAACACACTTCATGACACCATGGGAGTTTTGTATCAGAATTAGGATGTGTCAGGGAAGGAGGAGGCCATTAATCAGGTAATTCAAACTTCATCAGAACAGTGTACTGGCAAACGATTGCTGTCAAGGATAAGGAAACTCCAAGTCCATGAGCGGCCACTTGAACCATATCGCAAGAAGCCCCGAATGGGTACATTTGATTATGACATCGCTGACGTTGATCATACACCTGATAAGAAGAACAAGGCTCTGGAAATGGATCTGGCCTGGATGATATGTCATGCTATGCAGTTGGAAAACATTCCCATGTGGGTGGGCTTCAATGCTTTGGTGCATGAAAAACCTGAACAAACCAATAACTTCCCTAGATGTCGTACAAGGGACAATGAACATCACACAGAAATGTGCTCAAGAATGTGGTCAGTGCTATGGCGTTGTTACATATGACCTGAATGCTGCAAAACCAGCAATGCAGATCCAGGCGACTGAGTCGCCAAGATCTGATAACATCTTCATCATGCTTGGTCCATTTCATATTGAGATGGCTTTGTTCAAAGCTATAGGGAAAGTGATTGATTCTTCAGGAGGCCCTGAGATGCTGACAGACACAGATGTCCTTGCTTCTGGATCCTTGAATGGCTTCCTCGGTGGCAAACATTTCAACCGATGCAAATCGTTTACACCCCATTCTGGCCTTGTCATTTGAAGTTCTTCATTTCCAGGCATTCCTTGGTACATATGAAGGCAAGAATAAAGGGATAAATCCCCGAGCTAGACCTCATCAGATCATATAGCCCTGCTAGGGTTAAAGGAGAGCGCTACCCCTCCCAGCACGGCAGCCACCGGGCGGGGCGCGAAATCGCAACCTCACGATTACGACACCCTACCACCGAGCTACCGCGCTCCCCCATATGAAGGAAAGGATAATCTTGAACATGTATTTTCAGAGTTGCAATTAAGGCAAGATGAAAAAAGAGTGGAAACGAACACAGTCATCCCCAGTGTTCATCAACTGTGTCACAATGTACAAAGAATACTCAGACGAAACCAGATCAGGAGCGCATGGGCCGACTGCTCAATTCTGGATGGTTTACATTGACTTCATTCATGACTTCCATTTCCTTGAGCGAGCCATTCGAACAAATGATGTTGATCTCTTCACCCATGCTCTTACACCAATCATAGGGTTGTTCTTCATGATGAATCACATGAACTACGGTCGACGGCTTACAAAATTTCAACTGGGTTTGGTGAATATGGATCGCACACACCCAGGCCTTCGTCCTATCTTGGAGAATGGCGCCTTCTCCATCAGGAGGACAGAGAAGCTATTCAGTAGATGCCCTGTAAATGCTGATGCAGCATCCAGACGGACTGGTTTGTCAACTGTTACAAACTACAGTTCACGCCTCCGATGGATGTTAACGAAGTCCACTAGAGCTGCTATAATTTCAAAGGCACAAGAAATGGCTGGATTATCTCAAACTGAAGACACAACAGCTAAACTTCGTGCAACTCACATCAAATGGGACACAAGTGATCTTCAGAAAGTAATTAGTCAGATTCAGAGTTCTTGCAATCCTTTTCAAATGGAGGAGGCATCCAAGAAGCTATTCAACATCAGCACTGGGAATGCTGCAGCAGAACCAATCCACATATGTTTGCTTGCAGTGCGGAAGAGAGGGCAGAAGAAGCACAAGGAGTTTGTTACTGTCTACACAGATGACCCAGCTCAATTTGAACGTCCCATGAAGAGGAAGAAGCTTGAAACCTTCAAAGAATATGGCAAAGTAAACAAAGGTGCCTCAGACAAACGTATTGTATCACTGGTTTGTGCTCGTGATCCTATGGGGTGCTTGGTTATCACAGCTTGCCAGAGGAAACTAGATTTGGAACATGTCTTCTCATATCCGCTGACACCAGTTCCATTATCTATGTGTAGCACTGATGGCTTCATGGTGAAGACCGCGAAGAGTAGGCTTCTGAATCTTCTTGAGAGCAAAGTTCCATATGCTGTGCCAAGCTGCATCGATGCATTCGTCACAGATGGGATTTTTCTGCTTGATGTTCTTCCGCCGCACATTGCAGGGACTTATGGTGTTTTAGCTGCATGATTTTTAAGGCAGCTTACAAGCCTTTCCCATTTGAGAGTTCACCTTGTGTTTGATTCATACCCTGTTCCATCCACCAAAGACGGTGAATAGGCACTGAGATGTCGTGACCATATGGAAGAGAGAGTATACACCATTACTGGGCCAGAACAACACAGACCAAGAAGCATGAATGACTGTCTCCAATCAAGATCATTCAATGAACAACTGCCTAAATTCCTTGCAGCAGAGTGGAAAGCCCAGCAGTATGCTCATATAATTCAGGGACGTCAGGTGTACCTCTCCTACCTTGGGGAATGCTTTCTCTTCTATGTGACAGATGGGAGGGTCACCAGAGAAGAAATGGAGGTCCTGAAGACCAACCATAAGGAGGCAGACACCCTAATTTGTGCACATGTCAGTTATGTTGATAAAGGCAATGTGGGAAACATAGCAGTAAGGGCATCGGACACGGATGTTGCCATCATCCTACTGAATCACTGTCACCGATTCAACGCTCACATTTGGATGGATGTAGGGACATCAGCCAAGAATGACAGACGATTCACAGATATCACTTCCATCAGTAAGGCACCGGGGACACCAATGTGTCTTGTACTTCCTGGCTCCCATGCCTTTACAGCAGTGCTTCTTAACCTTTTTTCTTGGCGACCCAAAATCCATAAGATGGTCTATATGGCGACCCAAACCCCCGTAGCTCATTGGCAGGATAAGATAATACTACGGCTGTACATTCTTTCCACAGCCCTTTTTCGTGTTAATCTCTTGCTATAGCTCGGCATTCATGATGGATAGATGGTCAATTTAGGCCAAGTTAAAGTAAACAGGGTATAGTATTCAGTACTGATATTTTACTAATGATAATCCTATTGGAAAAACAAATACCAGGTACAGTCGATCAAAAAAGTATGGGTGCACACTCAGCACGAAGTACTTTGACACCATGGACGACGGATACTGGAAAATACCTAATGCTTAGTCACAACGCTGGCAAACTTTTTTCGCAGAGACAACATATATCGCTTACTTGTGACAAATTTGCAGTCTTTATTATTATAAGCATATCCAGGTGATAATTAATTACCCTTCTTGAGTGTGTGGTTGAGGTGGAGGGGGAGGGGGGAGACCGAGGATGAGGTGGAGGGATGGAGTAGAGGTATATGAGAGAGGGGCGGGGGGGATAAGTTGGCGGGAGGACAGAGAAATGGCAGGGAACAAGGGGACATGGAGGCGATTTGTTTGTGAGCACCATGTTCGGAATTAAGGCGTCTGGCTATAGATAGCTAGACAGATAAATAGATATAGCGATCTTTTTGGATATCATCGCACCCCTCGTGCTCGCTTTATTTATTTATTTATTTATTTATTTATTTTTCGACTGTACAATCGTAGATGATAATATCGCTCCAATTTTCAGTCGAAGAATTATTAAACGTCTATGTAAAATAATGAAAAGATAGTTAGGCTGTAATGGTCACCTCACAGTATTTCGAAAGTCATTGTTCATTGTCAAATAAACATGATGAAAGTGGATCAATATTTTTGTCCACAACTGTACACAAACAATACCATAACAGATTCCTGACAATTGAAACGCGAAACAGACAATGTTTTATGCCAGTATTGGGAGGCAGAACAGACGTGAGCTGGTGTGGGTGTTGGTGTTTGGTGAATATATGTGAATCAGTGAATAGTAATTGTGTGGGTGTTGGTGTTTGGTGAATATATGTGAATCAGTGAATAGTAATTGTGTGGGTGTTGGTGTTTGGTGAATATATGTGAATCAGTGAATAGTAATTGTGTGGGTGTTGGTGTTTGGTGAATATATGTGAATCAGTGAAGAGTAATTGTGTGGGTGTTGGTGTTTGGTGAATATATGTGAATCAGTGAATAGTAATTGTGTGGGTGTTGGTGTTTGGTGAATATATGTGAATCAGTGAATAGTAATTGTGTGGGTGTTGGTGTTTGGGCAATATATGTGAATCAGTGAATAGTAATTGTGTGGGTGTTGGTGTTTGGGCAATATATGTGAATCAGTGAATAGTAATTGTGTGGGTGTTGGTGTTTGGGCAATATATGTCAATCAGTGAATAGTAATTGTGTGGGTGTTGGTGTTTGGGCAATATATGTCAATCAGTCAATAGTAATTGTGTGGGTGTTGGTGTTTGGGCAACATATGTCAATCAGTCAATAGTAAGAGTATAATAATCTCCTGGTGTTACCTGTTCCTTTTAAGTCCTGGATCTTACACAGTGCCCATCGCTTTTATAGTAGAAGGGAAAAGAATGATGATGATAATGATGATGATGATGATGATGATAATGATGATGATGATGATGACCTTTGTGCATGTAATAATGATGATGATGATGATGATGACCTTTGTGCATGTAATAATGATGATGATGATGATGACCTTTGTGCATGTAATAATGATGATGATAATGATGAAGATGGATTCGTTGCAATGACCTCTCATGTAGCTTGTGATGCCGTACTGTTGTAAAGAAAAGGAAAATGGAAGAAATAATGGACGAAAGAAAGAACAGGAGAAAGACAGAAAGTGAGAAATGTAGAAACTGAATAGAAATGAAGTAAAAGGTGCAAGAGAAGAGAAGGAATAAAAGTAGAGAGGCAGGACAATGAATTGGCCTGGGTACTGGTGTATTGTAGGTTAACAGTAGTGTGCCAGGCCGCTCCACCTTACTGCATCTTGTGTCCTACCTCTGTCCTAGCTTGTGATGGCGTTATATAGTGGTGGCTTTGATCTGATGTAGCCAGTGGTGGTGATGCTGAGAGTTACCATGATGATGATGATACTGATGATGATTATTATCATGATGATGATGATGATGATGATGATGATGATGATGATAATGATGGTTATAACTGTCCGGATTAAATCTAGGAATGCATAGGAACCATTGTTAGCAGGAGGCCTATTGTCCCGTATCCAGGTTATTTGTTGAGGAAAAAGACAAAAGTATAGAACAGGAAATGACATTTCTTGCCCACCACACACTCCGACCAAAGGGGAGGGAAAAAGAAAATTATAAGTACCAAGAATGTTGGAAAGAACAGACATGTTTCTATAGGAAAGACAGAAAATGAAACACTAGTCTACAGTACGAAATCTGTAATGTGCAGTTGTTACAATAAGACCATAGACAAAGTCAGAATGTTGTCCTAAGTAAGTCCTTGTGTTTTGCTGGGGTTACGTTACATGCACACCCACGACAAACTGATTTCCGCGAAGCAATGAAACCTTTAAAAAAAAGTCTGCCACAACCATAAAATAACTATCTAATGACCTAAAAACCGTTTGTAGTGGCCCAAAACATCACCAGACATTACAATATACTTGTTTAAAGTGTATTTTGAGATGATTTACCAACAAATGTTGTTAAATTATGCCAAAATACAGCTTAAACTTGTTTACTCACCCAGGAATAGCCGGAGCCGGCAAAGTGGAGTACCGCGAAAGACGAGGCTGACTGTACTCGTGTGACTGTCGTCAGGATACACGTCAGCCTGGAAATAAACACACGGCATTACTTATTGACTATACTGTACAAATATTTATCCTGTCAAGTTTGTAGTGTATCTATACTCCTTGCACTAACCACTGTTGTTGGTAGTTTATTCCATTGCAATAAACACACGCCATTACTTATTGACTACACTATACAAATATTTATCCTGACAAGTTTGTAGTGTATCTATACTCCTTGCACTAACCACTGTTGTTGGTAGTTTATTCCATTGCAATAAACACACGCCATTACGTACTGACTATACTATAAAAATATTTATCCTAACAAATTTGTAATACACTAACCACTGCTGCTGTAGTTTATTACACTGTTCATCTACACGTAAAGCAGTTTTTCCCTATATCAGTATTGCTCTTCCTTATCATGAATTGTGGTCGTAGTGTCGTTCTGTATATCAAATAAAATATTCACCACAGCAGTCCACCAGGGTCATGTTAAGGCTGAGGATGCAAATTTTAAGCTACTGCCATCATTGTTTTTATTTATCATATTCTTTCAGTTATATCTATTTTCATCATATTCTTTACAATACCTTATGTAATACACTCATGATACTTTCTCTTACTATGTTTCAGTCATTCTGTCTGTGTATTATATTGTGTCTATTTTATTTTCTAGTCTTGTATTCCAGCTGCCGCCAAACGATTGGCATCCTGAGAAGCAACGTAAATTGGACAACATACTAATGCCACGAAAATGAGAAAGAAAGAAGAGAAAGAAAATAAAAATCTAAAACAAAAAATTATGTAAATAGAAATGGGAGAAAAATAGCAAGAAACTGAGAGTTCTGGCAGGAAGGGTGAAGGTGTGAACTGGGTACAGGTGTGCCAGGCCGCTCCACCTTACTGCATCTCGCCTCCTGCCTCTCTTGTTGCTTGTGGTGATAATATTGTGGTAGCCTAGATATCATGTACCTATGGTGGTGCTGGTGGTGAAAACGATAGATAGATAGATAGACAGACACATAGATTAGATGGATAGATAAACAGAGAGAATGAAAAGCACTTAATATTAGAAAAAATAAATGGTAAATGGAAAAAGAAAATAAAGGAAATGAAGAATGGATGACAGAAAGAAAATTAAATGAAAAGATAAAATGACATGACAAAAATAACAAAGAAAGGATTAAAAAAAAAAAAACTGAGAAGAAAACAAGAGAGAGTTTGCTGAGAACAGCAAACAAAGCGAGGAAAAACGAAAACCAAGAAAGAAAAAAGGAAATGAGAAAGAAAACATAGGAAGATGGCAGCAGTAGTGATGGTTGGAATTGAAGACACCTTTATTAGAGTCCCAGAGCGCTGCGCCTTACTTCACCTTGGCTCCTACTTCACCTGTTGCTTTATTGATGTTATATAGTGAAGATAGAAAGAAATGAGAAAGACAATGAAGAGGGAAAAATATAATGAAAGAAAAAAACAGGAAATAAAAAGAGCAATGCAAGAAAAGAAAGGACACCAAACAAAAAGGATAAAAGTAAAGATAGAATGAAGAATACAGAAGAAAAGGATGACAAGAATGAAGCAAAACGTGACATAAAGGCCAGGAAAGGGTAAAGAAATAAAATGCGTTATAAATGGTAAAGGTGTTAACTCAGTACAGGTGTAGTAGATTCCCAGGCCGCTGCACCTGACTCCGTTTCGCTCCTGCCTCTTTTATAGCTTCTGATGTTCTAAAGAAACACACAAAAGACACGAGAAACAAAAGAAAGAAAGGGAAAAAGAAAAAGGGAGGAGACGGAAGGGAAGAAGTGAGAAATGCAGAAAATAAAGAAAGGTAAAGAGAGTAAAAGGTGAAGTAGAAAGGAAGGAAGGGAGGGAGAGTGTGCGTGGTAGGGCATAGGGTTGAACTGGGTACACCTGTGGTAGTCTCAGGCCGCTACACCTTACTCCATCTTGTCTCCTACCACTCTTGTACCTTGTGATGCCCTGATGTACTGCTGCATGGCATCCAATATATCTAATGATGATGAGGATGAGGAGGAGGAGGAGGAGGACGATGACGGTATTAGTGAAGATGGTTAAGTCGATTTTTGTTAACTGAATGGAATTTGATAATGATAGTGATGGTGGTGGTGGTGGTGGTGGTGGTGGTGGTGGTGGTGATGATACTGGCATTAGTGAAGATGATTAAGTTTTATGTTAACTGAATGGAGGAGGATAACGATAATGATGATGATAGTGAAGATTATAAAGCTGACTTTGATGATAATAATATGTTTGAAGGACAATAATGACAGTAATGATGATGATGATGGTGGTGGTGGTGGTGGTGGTGATTATTATTGTTTATGATGGTGATGTAGATCCGCTTTGATGATAAGCTAACTCCATCTTGCCTCCTACCTCACTTATGAAGTAAAGAAAGAAAGTAAAGACAAAATAAAGGACAAGCAATAAACATGAAGGAATAGAATATGTTAAGGGAAGACAGACAGAAAATGAAAAAAGGTAAAAAAATAGAGAAGGAAGGAAGAGAAAAAGAAACATTGGAAAATGAAACAAAATGGAAAAAACGAGAAAGAACATACAATTTATGGAAAGAGGAGAAAAAGAATGACTGACTAAGGACAGAAGAAAGGGAGAAAAAAGCAAAAGTGTGAACGCAATACACCTGCAGTCTCTGCCCCAGGCCGCGCCACCGTATATCACCTGGCCTCCTGCCTTGCTGGTGGCTTGCGATGCTGGCACTCATTGCCTAAATACTGCTATTTGTGGTGGTGGTGGTGGTGGTGGTGGTGGATATGATGATAAAAGTGGTGGTGATCGTAGCGATTGTGATGATGATGATTTTGGCAGTGATAGTGAATGCGATGATAGATGTGGTGGTGATCGTAGCGATGATGATGATGATGATGATGATGATGACAGTGATCGTGGATGCGATGATAAAAGTGGTAGTGATCGTAGCGATGATGATGATGATGATGACAGTGATCGTGGATGCGATGATAAAAGTGGTAGTGATCGTAGCGATGATGATGATGACGATGATGATGATGATGATGATGACAGTGATCGTGGATGCGATGATAAAAGTGGTAGTGATCGTAGCGATGATGATGATGACAGTGATCGTGGATGCGATGATAAAAGTGGTAGTGATCGTAGCGACGATGATGATGATGATGACAGTGATCGTGGATGCGATGATAAAAGTGGTAGTGATCGTAGCGATGATGATGATGATGATGACAGTGATCGTGGATGCGATGATACAAGTGTTGGTGATCGTAGCGATGATGATTGTGATGATGATGCTTGTGGTGGTGATGGTGGCGCTGGTAAAGTAGGTTAGTACTAATTATGATCATTTTATTTCCTATCGCCTCACACCTCTCTTGTAGTTTGTGATGTATTACAACGCAGAAAGAATAGATGATAAAATTGAAAGAAAGTTTTGCGTGAAAGATAAGGAGAAAGAGATAATAGAAAAATATAGAGTATGAGAGAAAACAAAACAAAGTAAAAAGAGCTAATATAGAAAAAAAAAGAATGGGAGACAGAAAGGAGGAATTTAAAGGAAAATGCGATGAAAAGATAGGAAGAAAAACAGAGAAAGAGGGAATGAACAAAAATGAAGCAGAGAGAGAGAGAGAGAGAGAGAGAGAGAGAGATGACAATATAATATATAGTTGCCATCAGTGTACTAACCATATGGTGGTACTACAACCGCCAGTATACCCAAACATTCATCAGCCAAGATAAGTACAGTACCCGTAAATTACCACTGGCCAGTAGGTGGGCAGGGCTAACTTAGGGGATACGCGTCCCTCTCCAACACCAAAGCTAAATGTCAAACAAAATTAATTCTGGTATGGAGACTTGTTAATCCTGCAGCTGGGTTAAAATCCTTTGTGAAATAGTTATTCCTCAGATCTCTTTCTATATACCTAGGCTGCTTCCCCTAAGGAAAGGGAGGTAGCCGAGACAGGACGACACACTCCCCATTTACTCATCCATTCAAACACATTCATTTGCATCTTAGTCCCAAAGGTGAGAACGGACAGATCCTCACCGCACCACACCGCACAAGGGTCAACTGCGCAATGCAATCAGTGACTTCCACAGCAGGGCCCGACAGCAGAGCTGGTTTACCCCTGCCACATCATAACAGACTCATACCCTTACCCGCACCTGACCTGAAATAGCTGATCAGACCAAATGCGGGAGAATATCCCCTCAGGGCTGCGTCATCACTTATTCATTCACAATTTCTCTCCATTTATTTCTGTCACGCACAGCCACTCTTCCTTGCTCAACAGACATCCCTCTCGCATCCAGCGCTCTCTTCACACTGTCCATCCATCCTATTCGTGGTCTTCCTCTCAGCCTTACACCTCTTACATCAGATCTAGTTATCTTTTTCACCAATCGCTCATTATCCATTCTCTCCATATGCCCAAACCATCGCAACACCCTCTGCTCAACTCTACCAGCCATCTCCCGAACAACTCCAGTTCTCCTTCGCACTTCATCATTCCGCGCTCAATCCATACGCGTCACTCCACACATACTCCTCAGACACCTCATCTCCATTACATTCAAACTTTTCCTCTCTGCTACACCCATATTCCATGTTTCAGCCCCATATAATGCAGTCGGTACCACAACACCCTCATACAGCCTTCTCTTTACATCCATTCTAAGCGAACGACATTTAAACACTTTTTTCATTCCTTCCAGCACCTTTCCTACTTCATTTATTCTAAACTTCACTTCTGCATCTATTCTTCCATCCACAGCAACATGTGACCCTAGATATTTAAAACACTCTACACCCTATAGCAACTCGCCATTCAAAACTATATTCATCCCCCTACCATCTACCAACCTCGTACACTTCATCACTTTACCCTTATTCTCATTTACTTTCAATTTCCTCCTTTCACACACCCTTCCGAACTCCTCTACCAACTGTCTCAATCTCTCCTCTGAATCAGCCACCAGTGCAGTATCATCTGCAAACAGCAGCTGCTTCAGATTCCACTCTCCACCATCAACATTCACCAGACTCAGATCTCCACCTAAAACTCTTGCATTCACCTCCTTTACAACACCATCCATGTAAATATTAAACAACCAAGGCGACATCACACATCCCTGTCACAGCCCCACTCTCACAGGAAACCAATCACTCACAGCATTTCCCACTCTTACACACGCTCTACTATTTACATAAAAACTTTTCACCCCTTTTAGTAACCTACCATCAAGTCCATACAATCTTAAAACAGTCCACAAAGCCTCCCTATCAATTCTATCATACGCTTTCTCTAAATCCATAAATGCCCAAAACACATCCTTGCCTTTCGCTAAATACTTTTCACACACTTGTCTCACCGCAAACACCTGATCCACGCATCCCCTCCCTCTCCTAAAGCCACACTGCTCATCACCAATCACTCCCTCTGTACCCTCTCTAACTCTCATAACTCTACCATACACCTTACCTACAATATTCAACAGACTTATACCCCTAAAGCTGTGTACATTCATACTTATCACCCTTGCCTTTATACAACGGGACCACACAAGCACTTGCCCAGTCAACTGGCACCATACCTTTCACAAAGCACACATTCAACAATCTTACTAACCAGTCAACAATAGTCACTCCACCACCCTTCAGGCATTCCACAGCACACCCATCCATACCTGCAGCTTTCACTGTTTTCATCTCCTTTACTGCCTTCTCCACTTCCTCCTTCGTGATCAAAGAATCATTTAACTCTCCCAACACATTTATTCCTTGCACCCTTCCATCCGCCACAATCTCAGCCACCCTTTCCTCCTCTACATTTAACAATCTTTCAAAATACACTGCCCATCTCTTCCTTACTGCATCCATCTCAATTAACATCCTTCCATCCTCTGCTTTTACTCGCTCTTCCTTCCCAGACTCTCCCTTTCGCACCCTTTTCACCTCCTTCCAAAACATTTTCTTATTCTGTTGAAAATTCTCTGTCAGCCACCTACCCCACCTCTCATCTGCTGCCACTTTAGCATCACGCACAGCCCTTCTCGCCCTATTCCTCTTTTCCTTATACCTCTCATATGACATCTCATCCTTCCTCTGCAGCCACACTTCATATGCACGTCTCTTCTCAGCCACAGCCATACTTACTTACTCGCACCACCATTCACTTCCTTTTCTTACACCACCACCCACACGTCTCACACCACACACCTCTTCTGCATGCCCGGCCACAGCACTCTTAAATAACTGCCATTCCTCCTCCACACTGCCATTTTCCCGATCTTTCACTGCGTTCCACTCATCTTTCAATTTCTCCTGATACTCTATCTTTTTCTCTCTTTTATCCAACTCACCTCCCTGCCACAACTAACTCTCCTAGCTCTCACCCATCTCTTACCTACTCTTAACTTTCCCTCCACCAGGTAGTGGTCAGACATACCGGTACCTCCACCCTCCCCTCTCAGAACTCTCACATCCAACAATCTTCCTATTACATTTCTAGGTACAACCACATAGTCCATCAATGCTTTATCCACAACCATTCCACCCTCCTGTCTCACCCATGTATACGGTACTTATAAATATCTTTCTTCTCAAACAGCGTATTTCCAATCACCATCTCTCGCTCAACACATATTCCTATCATTCGTTCCCCATTTTCAATTCTTCCAGGCACACCAAGCATACCAACTACACCTTCAACTGCTACATTTCCCACTCTTGCATTCAGATCTCCCATCATTACCAATTTCACATTCGCTCCAAAACTCTGCAGACACTCAACAACATCATTCCAGAAAGACTCCCTCTCTTCTTCATCTCTTTCACTACCAGGCCCATATGCACTCACAAACACCCACAACTCATGTTCAAACTTCGCTTTCACCCACATCAGTCTCGATGACACCTCCTTCCATTCAATCACACACTGCTGTACTTCCGGACTCACTAACATAGCCACACCTTCTCTTGCCCTTCCTCTATCAACACCTGACAATCTTCCATTCACACTTCCAAACATAGACTCACCCTTCCCTTTCATCTTTGTTTCACTCAAAGCTAACACATCCAACTTTTTTCTCACAAACATTCTCCCAATCTCCTCCTTTTTAGCCTCAATCGTACTACATCCACGCACATTCACAGACCCAATCTTCAGGGTACGGGGATAACTCAATCCCCCATCCCATTCTCTGGCCTGTCCCTTTTTAGGAACTAAAAACACATATACTGCCCATAGTACATGGATGAAAACATGTCAAAGACGAAGTAGTGACGTGACAGTTTAGTTTTAAAAATTACATCTGGCAAATGGGTATCACTGGAGTTTTTGTATTCACGACAGCGAATTAGCATACTGCTGATTACTGCATGCAATGTTGCTTTATCAACAGTGTGACAGCGAATTAGCATACTGCCTATTACTGCATGCAATGTTGCTTTATCAACAGTGTGACAGCGAATTACCATACTGCTGATTACTGCATGCAATGTTGCTTTATCAACAGTGTCAGTAACTGCAAGGATCTTTGTCATACACGCCCAACACTCAGGTCTTAAATGTACTGTATTATACAAGCCCCGCCTCGGGTGCCAACACCACTACGGGGGTGATATGCCACTGGCTGTTATCGTTATCTGTGCCCCGCCTCGGGTGCCAACACCACTACGGGGGTGATATGCCACTGGCTGTTATCGTTATCTGTGCCCCGCCTCGGGTGCCAACACCACTACGGGGGTGATATGCCACTGGCTGTTATCGTTATCTGTGCCCCGCCTCTCACCTACAGTCTACAAACGCAATGGGTCGTATTCTCGTTCTCTTAGCAACTTTCCCATCACCTATTCAATCATAAACGATTTAGTTTGCTTATTACGTACATACTGTATATTCTGTTGTATGTACTGATGCAAACACTGTCGCATTACAAAGATAAATAGCATACAAAAGGATACTGAGGAGTAATTTGCGACCTAAATAGCTCAGGGAGATGTGTTACGAAGTGTCCCATACAAAGGATCTGCGCCTCAAAGTATTCCGTACACAGGCTCAGCAGCTGTTTGTATCAGCCAAGAGGAAGAGGAGGAGAAGAAACAAAGAAAACGAAAGAACGAAAGAATATACGAAATAAAGAAGAAGAAGAAGAATGGAACAAGAAAGAAGGAAGGAGAAGGAGAAGAAGAATAACACGAAAAAGAAGAAGAAGCAGATGATGATGATGATAAATAATCATACTCATAATAATCATCATCATGAAGAACTTCAGCCTCATATCATCATTATTATCATGATCACCTTGCCGTCCTTCTGCAGACAGGCTGCAGAACCCGGGCCAGTAAAACACAGCAGCAGGATAAACTGCCATCAAAGTAGCCAGTGAAATGCGCCACACGGACACAAGGCAAACAAACTATACCAGCATTTGTACACCTTGCAGCCCAGTTCAGGTGTTGAAACCAAGTCTAAAGTATTACTGGAGGGTATATAAATGGGGAAGTTTACCCACTGAGACAAACCAATTGTGTTAAAGCAATTAGTAAAAGCTTAAGTAGCCCGCAAACACGGCATCTGCATTACACCAATCAACAGAAGGTAGAATAGTCACACAGAATATGGACTTCCTTATTAGTACCAGAGTTTAATAGGAAATTTATTAATATGTGATCATCGTTTGAGGGAGGGCGGTAAACAAGTACTGTGTATATATTAAAAGCAGGTAAGTGAATTGCGTTAACATCTGGACAGTTATTACAATCCAGAGATGTAAAGGATAATAATTCTTATTTACTTACAGACAGACTCCATGCTTATGAACATTTCCAACCACATCCCTACGAGCATTATTATATCCTTGTATAGACAGAAAGGAATCTGGAATACCTGGTAGGAACCAAGATTCTGTAATAGCCAATATATCAATAGCATGATGGGAAAGCAAGGATGAGATCAGGTTGATTTTGTTGAGAAGACTACTGAGGTTACAATGGCAAAACCTAACTCTTAAAATCTTACTGTGGACAACACTGTGGCCATCTTAGTCATTTACAAGTATAAAGAGGCTATAAGGACAGGAGCGCTGTTTGATCCTGAGTGCTGTGGCTGTGCTGCCCGATCATTGCCAGTGGAATCCTTGAGGAGGACCGTGTTGGTGGTGCTGAATCTTTGTGTCCCCTTCCTGGTTGTGATCACATACCCATTTCATTCGATTACCACTTCATGGCTGATTCTGAGGCAAATGCAACTGAAGCTGGTATTAACAGGCACAATAGTCAAAGATCATGGTTCAGAGGTAAATAGGGTGTGATTAACGAACAGTTGTCTCAGACTGACTGGGATTATGAGTTTCACAGCTCATCAGTAGATGCGATGCTAGGTATATCATTGGATATATTACACCCTGTCATAGAAACTCATGTCCCTCTGTAAGACTCAGCCTCATTCCTACCACATATAACCCTCCAAAGAGTCTCAAAAAGGAACACAGTAGAGCCTGGCAATACTTCAAGGATAATAAATCTCGCCAATCTCCTGAATCTATACAGGCCTTGATCAATTACAGTGCTTTTAACAATAGGTACAAAGACTTTTTTATTAATTCCCAGATTTCACATGAGCACACGTTAGTTAACAGACTTAAAGATAATTCTGAGTATTATTCACCTGCACATACGAAGCCATAAAGTAGGTGCCCCTTCTGTAGGTCCTCTTACAGATGCTAATGGTTCTCTTGCTGAAGATTGTAGCCCTATGGATGAAATGTTAGCGGACAGTTTTGCTTCTGTATACACTGTGAGAGTACTTAATCCTTCAGCCCATCAGTCCTTTGATGGAACTCTCAACTCTATCACCATAATCTTGTCTGATATCTACCCAGAACTATTGGAATTAAATGCTAGTTCAAGTATGGATCCAGGTGGCTTGCATCCCAAGCTGTTACGGTCTTGTCCAGCTCTGGGACTGCTCCTGTTTAAGATTTTTAAGAACAGCATTAGTATTGGTGTTCTCCCAACTAAATGGAAAATGTCTGAAATTGTGTCTATCTTAAAAAATAGGCTCACGTCTTATTCCGCTAAATTATGGACCAATAAGCCTGCCCTCGGTGTGCTGCAAGACACTGGAACGACTAGTGGTGGAACACATGTATGACTATCTAGAGTCTAACAATAGCCTGTCAGCTGATCAGTTCGGCTTTAAACGAGGGAAGATGGTTGATAATCAGTTGCTCTTCACTTAAAACTCACTGTCTACACAGCTGCACTCCTATTTTGTTGTGGACGTGGCTTTGTTTGACTTTTATAAGGCATAAGTGTAGAGCCATTGTGTCCTCCCAAAACTGAGGTGTCTTGGAATCTCTGGTGCTCTTCTAGGTTGGGTGGATTCCGTTTTACAGAACAGAGAAATGTATGTCTCAGTTTTCGGGGTCAACAGTAGCTTGGGGCAAGGTAAGAGTGGTGTACCTCAGGGCTCAGTCGTTTACATTAATCACTTGCCGTCCTCAATCACTAATAACTGTAAGGTTTTCGCGGACGACCTTAAGATGTATCTGTAAATTAGATGTCAGTCTCCTCTTTTCCCGGCCCAGGCTGTTTCTTCCTGTTGGAGAGATACTGACAGGATCTGCTCAGTGGCTGATTCATGGGGTCTTGACTGAAATAAGGACAAGTGTGCAGTGTTATGCTTCCAACGTGGGTCTGTAGCCTGGGAAAACAGTGCTACATGAAGAGACTATCGCTTCCAAGGTCGTGTTATATCTACAGTTACCTCCCACACAGACCTTCAGTTATATTACATTAGGTCTGTAGTTAATAAGCTGCTGGTTTGTCTGCTAATTTGTTGAAGTGTACGGGGACAGAGGAAGGAGATGGTGAAGGAAATGGGAAGCAGGACGAAAAGAGACAAACCAAGCAAAATTCGTTAAGGCAGGGGCTGAGGCCAAAGGCAGGGGGTGTCAACTACCGGTACTAGAGTTCCCCCCACCATCTCCAATGTCCCCACGACGGCACCGGGCGTGGCACTGGGGGGCTGTCAGCGGGACTGGGAGGGCGTGCACCAGGCGGCCAGGGCGTGGCACTGGGGGGCTGTCAGCGGGACTGGGAGGGCGTGCACCGGGCGGCCAGGGCGTCCTCCAGCTTCTTTATCTGGGCGTCCAAGGAGGCCAGTCTTGCTCGAACAGTAGCCACCTCCTTGACCACCGCCTTGTGCAGGTCCTGGTCCGTGGTGGTTTGGGTCTCGGGGGTGGTGTGGACGGCCTGGTGTCTTTCAGGGGCTTTGGTTGGGACCTGGGAGGCGTCTGTGAGGCGGAGGTCGTTAAGAGTCACCTCCAGCTTAGAGAACCTGGTCTCCAGCTCACAGAACCTGGTCTCCATTGCCTGCCTGAAAGACATGATACAATCCTGCTGGTCATCGTGGACGTCACAGATATCACTGTCTACCTGGCTGAGGTGGTGGTCGACCTGATTTATCTGCCGCTCCACATTGCTGGTGGCGTAGTAGGTGTACGCCGCCGTCCCCAGCGCCACCACTGCGGCCACCACGCCCACCACGGCCGGCGGCGCCCACGCCACACCCACCACGCCCACCGCCACCAACAACCCGAGCACGATGATCTTTGTAGCCTTCCTTGCCATTATTATTTCTTGTTATTATTAGTGTACTCAATAATCAGTAATGACATCAGTTAAATAGTCCAGTGGAAGAGAGGAGGAGGAGTAAAGGGAGATGGAGGGTGACAATGGGGTGAGGAGGAGGGGTTGGAGCAGGGCAGTGAAACGGCGGAGGACACGGCGACATGGAGGCAATTTGTTTGTGGCCACCCCTTACGGGATTAAGGCGTAATAAATAGATCTTTTGGAGAGAGAGAATTCTGTCCGAGCAACAGACTGTGCAGGTGGGAACATGTTTACACCTGTTCAAACATGATGCTAGTTTCTGCCACATTACCAAAAATCTATCCTAGTGAAGCATCGGAAATCCAATGACAACAGTGACTGGCTGACACGGGTGAAGAAGAAGTATGTAAGCGTCACTCTTAAATATCCCGCAGCCCATACCTTGTCACAGCTCTGTTGTAAGTCACAACAAGATACTCGAAGCTAAGATGACACAACACTTACTGATTAAGCCAAAGTAGAAAGCATAATGCAAACAAATGCCACAGGAAAACGCTCTCAAGTAAATTTGAATATTGGTTTGCCTGGTCAAGTGGGACATGTGTTGAGCGGCCTTCCCTCTCCTATTTCACTGTAATTCCGATGTTGTACTGGCTGAGATATGACAAACTATGGCACTAGTGAGGTAATGACAGTGTTTACCTTCATTTACCTAAACAGGCGGCAAAAATCAAGCCACCTATAAAACTTTACCTGGACCTGTTTGGAGTTGTCCCGAGAATTCAAAATTTCACTTAACAAAGCCATCTGATAAACTTTGTAAGGCCCCATTTTGTATTTAATCTAAGGGAAGAACTTTATATAATATTTTATTGGGGTAATCTTATCATCCAATGGTTACTGTAATCCCTAGAACAAAACTGACTTCAAATGAGTCGCTAATAATGAATGCACGCGGACAACCAATCACCTCCCAGCTTTCAAAGGGTTAAGGCTCTTTTATCTATCTATCTATATCTATCTACCTATTGCCAGACGCCTTAATCCGTAAGGGGTGGCCACAAACAAATCGCCTCCATGTCGCCTTGTACCCTGCCATTTCACTGCTCTGCTCCCAGCTCACAACCCCCCTATTTCATATGTCTCCACTCCAGCCATACATTTCATCCTTGGCCTCCTCCTCCCTCTCCCCCCCCCTCCACCTCACATACACTCTCCTCGTCAGTCTCAATCTCTATCCTCTTTATTCCATCCCTCCATCTCATCCTTGGCCTCCCTATCCCTCTCCCCCCTACACCTCACTCACACACTCTCCTCGTCAGTCTCATTATTTTTTAAAATATAATATTGTTTTCTTCCATCAGTGGACATGAAATAAGCTACAAAAGAACGAAAGTCTGGGCCAAGTTATGGTGAAAGGAGTACAATATTGTTCGTATCATAGTCGTGTGTTCTGCGTTATTCATCAGTTTTTGTCAATAATCAAGGGACATAACTTCCTGCAAGAGCATCAGATAAACAACATATTACCGAGACAGGCTTGTACAGTAAGTCTATTAAGCAACACCCCTAACACCTCTTCTTTATGTATTTATTTGTGGATATTGGAGGCCAATATTCCTTTTTCATGTTACTGATGCAGAGTTTGGCGATACTGGACGGATCATCGTAATGCATAATAAGACAGGCGTAATAAGCACAATAATTCACTTAGTAAAAGGCATGTACTCAATATGGACGGTGGGTGTTAGCGTCGAAGTGGTGACATGTGGAGATATAGGAGGACTACTGGGCCTTGGAATAGGCCACTGCCCCCGAGAAATAGGCCCTGAAGCCTTTGCCCAGAGTCGGGAAAAAAAAAAAGTTTAGCTTAATACTATTCAGACTGCTAATTCTTGTGTGTGTGTGTGTGTGTGTGTGTGTGTGTGTGTATATATGTGTGTGTGTGTGTGTGTGTGTGTGTGTGTGTGTGTGTGTGTGTGTAAACAATACGTCATTCTCTGGTACAGTCCTTGAGGGGCATCGGACTACCCCAGTACTGGATAGAGTGGCAAAGGAAAATAATTGGTGTAATCCCTGACAGGATTTTCCCAGTGTGGGTGCACCTTAACAGCGTCGCTCCATTAGTCGCTGCGATACACAGTCTTTGTCATAACGAGACAGTAGTCCGTTGAAATGTAATTGCAATGTACGATTATATTTTGTCTACATCAACCTGTTAACCATTTCATGTTTGCATCTTGTATTCTCATTCATCTACCGCTGACTATTTCATTCAGTTGAGTGACAGGAGCCTGAGAGTGTTAATACTGATATCATTAGCCTTCTGTTGTATTCAGTTCCAGTTAAAGCCAGATTATTGTATTCAGATGAGGCCTGATTAACCAGAGAGTGATGAGAAACTAACTATGATGCTATGAACTGCAAGCACAGTATATTCACGCAGGCATTTCAAAGCGAGCAAATATGTCTGGAAAGTTGCAGACACAGAAGGTTAGGCAGACACTCGTAAAACACCACCAGGAGATAGAATTCAGTCCTCCACCAAGAGTTTACCTGGTCCGACATGCAGAAAAGGTAATTTATATGAACAGCGAGCAGACTGGGCTGTATTTCTGCCAGGTAAACACTCTTTTTCTAGTGTATTTATGTATGTTAGTTGATAAATTCTTGTTACTTATGAAATTCATGTTAACATCCAGCTATTTATCACGTTTACAGAATCGTAATCCATAAGGGTACAAACGACCACTTTATCTTGCAGTTTTGTTTTTTTCTTTACCATAGTATTCCATGGGATTCTTTGAATATTTTATGACTGCGTTTTCAATTTTATATATTTTTAAAAATTCTTTAAATGTAAAAGAGTTTTTAAAGCGGTTTGTTTACAATCCCTAACGATGCCAAAGCCAGTCGGACGCCACCTTGTGGGGCGCGAAGACAGACTGACTCCATCTTGTTGGGCGAGAAGAGACGGACGCCATCTTGTGGGGCGAGAAGAGACGGGCCCGTCACAGATCGTTTTTTGAAAGAAATTATCCTTATCGGTGCCAATTTATCCAAACTTAACCTAAATTTTCGTAAAAAAAAAACAATCTTACTTATCCTACCCTACCCTAACCTATCCCTTATGTAATCATACTTTTAGTTTATTGAAGGATCCCCTTCGTACTCGAAAAAGATCTCTTGTACATCATTACCAAGTCACTGATTCAGTTCAGAGGTGAAAAAAAAAAAAAGTTAATTTTTAAAAGGTGGTCCTATGTCTCCTAAAGGATTAGCTACAAAATAATGCTTGACAAGAATTAAAGTGTCTATCACAGTGAAGACGGTTTAGTTTAGGCCGCAGAAATGCCTTACCGATTCACTTTATCGTCTCCCAGGTTGTCTTCTATAATTTTCTGATGACTTTTATTATTGTAAATGACTTACTGCTGATTTTGTTTCCCTGTTGTTTTTGTCAATGCTCATTCCGATTCACTCAGTTTCTCAGGCGTAATGGCAGACTTTCTAAAACGTACTCTAATCAACTGAAATTTATTTTTATAGCTGTTGCAGCCTGACCTTTTATATTCACAGCTTATCCTTACTCTACTCTTAACTAATCTAACCTAGCAAAACATCCTAACCTAACCTAGTCCAATCTCTAACATTACTTAACCTAGCCAAACCCAATATAGTCTAAACTATCCAACAGTAACAAGTACAACCAGACGCGTCGAAAGGGAGAACCAAATTAATTTCGGTACAGTTGCGTAGCATTTAGTGTGTCCGCCATAACGCCCAGGAAACACCACGCGTCGGGGAAGCAAAACATGAACAATGAAAACAAGCGGGAAACAAAATCACCAAGTAACCATTTACCACCATAGGGAAATACAAAAATGGCAAACTATAGTCGGCCTTGCGCCCGTAAGCGCCTGTGGTGTGGCTCGCACCTGTTTACAATGGTGCCACGTTTCCTCAACTTGCGATGTGAAACGGAAGCTATTTATGTACAAGGCATCACAAATTCGATAAATTCAGATGAATAAAACTTACACTTGTGTATTTTGATGGATGAATCAACAGTAATCTAATTATGCATAAAATATTTATACAGTAACACAGAAACATGGCATACATATTGTACAGTGTTGCTAAAAGAAATAGCAGTCACTTTTAATGTTTTTTAGCGTAGTTTTAGGGTGGTTAATAATATTACAGTTATGGATATAATAGAATGAGCCTGAAAAAAGAAGAAATATGCCAATATCCAAAGTAAAAGAAATAATTCATATAATTCTTGTGAGTGGCAGCACTGACAGATAGCTTCCCTACAGAGAGAGAGAGAGAGAGAGAGAGAGAGAGAGAGAGAGAGAGGCAGGAGAGGGGCATGCATTGAATGCATTGTCGGCATCACTAAATATAACAAACCAAATTAACAAATGAAAGCACAATTATAAATAACTTATAAAAGAATCAAAAGTACTCAGGGTGGCTCACATTTCCCGCCATGTGGTAGGTGAATCCAGCCCCCTTCCCTTCCCTCCCTTCTTAATCCCTCCTGGGTGTCTCAGGTCAAATCCCCCTTCACACTTCCCCTCCCCCCTGGACCACCACCCCAACAAACCCACATCCACACTCCCACCCACACCTACACCCACACCCCACTACGTCGGGGTGTATGAATCAGTAACGTAACAAACCTCTCAGCAGACAGTAACTTTGACACTCCATCTACTACTAAATATAACAAAACCAAATTAACAGATGAAAGCACAATTATAAATAACTTATAAAAGAATCAAAAGTACTCAGGGTGGCTCACATTTCCCGCCAGGAGAGAGAGAGAGAGAGAGAGAGAGAGAGAGAGAGAGAGAGAGAGATAACGGTATAGAAAACGTGGCAACACTGTACACAGGTGCGGACCACACCACAGCCGCAAACGTGCGCGAGTCCTACTATAACAATAAGAAGAGAACTGTTAAGGTTTCTCTGCTGAGTAAACTAAACTGTACATTTACCATTATCGCACAAGACGCTCTCAGTACCTGGATAATCGGTCGCCCATGTGACCGCAAATCTCCTAACTTCCTATATTATTTATTTGGCACACTACATATCAATTTCCTCCTGTATGAAAACGATGTAAAGCATAACGATATTTAAACTACATAAATGGCATAAAAAAGACGCTTACGTGAAATACGCAAAATGAATCATCAATGAACAAGTGCTGCAACGTCTCCAATGCCACCCAGAACATGGACGAATGATAAAAATGGCTGACCTTCCTTGCAGATGGCGTAGGGGGAAGCCGATCAGTCTACCACCTGGCCCTTCGTTTGACCCAGCCTCCACCTGTCTGTACACCTCGAGACGGACACCACCACCAGGCCACCAACATCCACTCACTCGTAGTTTCGAAGATCACGGGAACGTACACGAAAAATATATATATATATATAATAATAATAATAAAAATAAAATGCATAATACCATACTCTCAACACCACCACTCCCCACAGCACTGAACTCGTACGAGAACTGGAGAGACGCTAACGCTGCCACTGGCAGCCTGAGATCCTGGCGAAGATGGGAAAAGCAGGGGTGCCAACCATCCCGTGCCAGGGCGTCAAAAACCACACCGTAAACTTTCTAAGCGTATATAAATCAGTCACGCCTCGTGCTAGTTAATTACTACACATTGGGGTTAATAACATAGTTATATAATTTCTTCATGCATAAGCGACTAATCTGCTGGAGTACAATGGAAACAATGCCCATCCCTGATTTAAGACCATCCGAAATATTGGTACTCTTGATCTGTTGGGCATGCGCGGCGCAGCGACTTATATTCCCACCTCGGAATATTTTTTAGAATTTATATAACCCAGGTTTAACGGGTTAGTTGTGTATATATTGTACATACTCTGCACGCTGTTATAACACTGAGGGTGTTAATGAAATAAAGAAAATTTACATGACATGTCCAGTCTATCAAAGACGTCGAGTTAATGACACTTCCGTCTTCTCATTTTGAAACATTGGACGATGTTTTTGAAAATAATATCCGACAACTTTTCACGAATGTCCTTGCCTTTCTTTAGCGGGGCGCGGTAGCACAGTGGTAGCGCGCTGGACTCGTAATCGGGGGATTGCGAGTTCGAGCCTCGCCCGGGCCGCCGTGCCGGGAGTGGTAGCTCGCTCCTGTAACCCTAGCGGGGCTATATAGTCCAATACAGGGCTTAGCTCGGGGGAACTCTATTTCTCCCCTTTTTTTTTTTTTTTTTTTTTTTTGCCTTCTTTAAAAAATAACAGCACAGGAAGAAATTCAAAACGACATATAAAATGCACTCCAGAACTATTTACCTTTGGAAAAAATGCGAATGCCATCAACTCTCTTGGTAAAACCGTCGATCACTTGGTTGAAAAGATGCTACTTGATCGAGTGATATTTACTTCCAGTCTTCCACTGAGCAACAGCAAGTGTTCACACTCCAGTCCAATAAAAATAGTTGTGTGGTTTGATGCATGCTGGTGTGTGTGTGTGTGTGTGTGTGTGTGTGTGTGGTTAGATTCTTGTTTGTGTGGTTTGATGTATGGTGCTGTGAGCAGGTAAGTAGTTATGTGGTTAGACGTTTGTGTGGTTTGATGCGTGGTGCTATGAGCAGGTAAGTAGTTACGTGGTTAGATGCTTGTTGTTTGTGTTGTGTTGTTTGATGCATGGTGTTGTGAGCAGGTAAGTAGTTGTGTGGTCAGATGCGTGCTTGTGTTGTTAAATGGGTCATAGTGTGGTTAGATGTGTGGTTGAACGCAAGGTTGCGTCCTTATATGCCTGATTGTGAGGCTATAGACGAGGTTGGTCTTAAGTTGAACGAATATTCTGATTGCAAAAGGTCTCGTGTCAAAACTTGGCACACACTTCCTGTTGGATGTGGTGATGGAAGGCGCTACATGAAATACAGGATGGGACATTTATATCTAAAGCATTTCTTAGTGTTGAAATATAAAGTTGTGGTGATGGAAGGCGCTACATGAAATACAGGATGGGACATTTATATCTAAAGCATTTCTTAGTGTTGAAATATAAAGTTGTGGTGATGGAAGGCGCTACATGAAATACAGGATGGGACATTTATATCTAAAGCATTTCTTAGTGTTGAAATATAAAGTTAGTTCACAACACATATACTGTGCATAGTACATGGATGAAAACATGTCAAAGACGAAGTAGTGACGTGACAGTTTAGTTTTAAAAATTACATCTGGCAAATGGGTGTCACTGGAGTTTTTGTATTCACGACAGCGAATTAGCATACTGCTTATTACTGCATGCAATGTTGCTTTATCAACAGTGTGACAGCGTATTAGCATACTGCTGATTACTACATGCAATGTTGCTTTATCAACAGTGTGACAGCGCATTAGCATACTGCTTATTACTGCATGCAATGTTGCTTTATCAACAGTGTAACAGCGAATTAGCATACTGCTGATTACTACATGCAATGTTGCTTTATCAACAGTGTGACAGCGCATTAGCATACTGCTTATTACTGCATGCAATGTTGCTTTATCAACAGTGTGACAGCGTATTAGCATACTGCTTATTACTGCATGCAATGTTGCTTTATCAACAGTGTGACAGCGTATTAGCATACTGCTTATTACTTCATGCAATGTTGCTTTATCAACAGTGTGACAGCGTATTAGCATACTGCTTATTACTGCATGCAATGTTGCTTTATCAACAGTGTGACAGCGTATTAGCATACTGCTTATTACTGCATGCAATGTTGCTTTATCAACAGTGTGACAGCGTATTAGCATACTGCTTATTACTGCATGCAATGTTGCTTTATCAACAGTGTGACAGCGTATTAGCATACTGCTTATTACTTCATGCAATGTTGCTTTATCAACAGTGTGACAGCGTATTAGCATACTGCTTATTACTGCATGCAATGTTGCTTTATCAACAGTGTGACAGCGTATTAGCATACTGCTTATTACTGCATGCAATGTTGCTTTATCAACAGTGTGACAGCGTATTAGCATACTGCTTATTACTGCATGCAATGTTGCTTTATCAACAGTGTGACAGCGTATTAGCATACTGCTTATTACTGCATGCAATGTTGCTTTATCAACAGCGTAACAGCGAACTAACATACCGTAAAACCGCCTTTCGGACTTGAGTTCAACTTTGGACATTTGAGGAAAAAACGTAATGAACCAAAATAATGGGAATATGGCTTTGTATTTTGAAAACCAAAACATCTAGGCAGGTATGTGAAACATTGAAGTATACCATAATAAAACCACATGAACCTGACATGAATGGAAGTGTGTGAAAAAAAAAAAAAGTTAAAAAAAAGTAATGTTTTTTTGTTCCTCTGAAAAACTTTGTGCAGAAATTTTGGAAGTAGATGTGTGAACCAAAACAGGCAGATTTTAAAGAACATTTATTGTAGATGACATGCACCAAAGGAATTTACAAAATGTTGTCACATAATCGTCTAAGAATGAAAACAATAATTTCTATTATAAAAATATCAGAAACCATGCTAAAACTATTCTCAATCTTTCTAAATCAAAGTTTCTACATAGACAGGCTAACAAACTACTAAACAACCCAAATGATAACAAAATATTCTGGTCAACCCTTAATTCATTCAAAACTAACTTACTACCACCTCTTCCATTCCACCTTTACAGTCCCCCAATGGAAATCTAGTATGTGCTCCACGTGGATAGCCAAACTTCTTGTTGACATTTTTTCAAGAAACTCAACCCTAAATACAGAAAATCACAATATTCCTGTACTTGATTCTGATTCCCCTCAAATACCTCCTTTCATGATTCACACCAGATACGTACAAGCTGTATTACAAAATCTATCAGCAGACAAAGCCACTGGTCCAGATGAAATTCCTTCAATAGTACTTAAAAATTGCTCCTCAGTGTTGGCTCCTGTATTAGCAAAATTTTTTCGCTTATGCATCCGTAACTCAATTTTTCCAGCCCCTTGGAAAGAAGCAAATATCCATCCTGTTCCTAAAAAGGGGGCAACTTCTGATTCATCAAACTATAGACCAATTGCAATAACTTCCGTTCTCGGTAAAGTTTGAGACGCTAATTAACAAATACATAGTCAAGCATCTAGAAATCAATAAATTGATCAATGATCGGCAGTATGGATTTAGACAGGAACGTTCAACTGTAGATATTCTTTGCCTTCTTACCCATCAGATTAACAAAACAATAGACCAACATGGTGAAACACACATAGTAGCACTTGATATATCAAAAGCATTTGACAGAGTATGGTCCCAGGCCTTATTGTCTAAAATGTCACACTATGGCCTTGCATCACTGGTTCCTCTAATTTCTTCTTACCTTCATAGTAGAAAAATACGGGTCATGGTAGATGGAATTTATTCTCAGTTTCATTCCATATATGCTGGCGTACCTCAGGGATCAGTTTTGGTGCCATCCCTCTTTCTCATTCATAATTTAATGACCTCCTATCTGTCACTCACAAGCCAATACACTCTTATGCTGATGACTCGACCCTTCATCGTTCTTTCACATTTAGTACCTCCTTTACACAATTTGATATTATAAATTCCCAAATAAACACAGCAATTTCTCTGAACCAGGACCTTTCTAAAATTAATCAATGGGGACAAAAAAATCTGGTCTCATTTAATGCTCAGAAAACTAAATACATTAATTTCTCCAATAGAAGGAGTCCCTCAGACTCTCACATAATTTTGGATGATGTCAGTATTCCCATATCCACTACAATTGATATCCTAGGTGTTACTCTAAACCCCAACCTAAGCTGGACAGCTTACGTTAAATCCCTTGCTAAAAATGCTTCTAAAAAACTGGGACTTATGTACAGAGTTCGTGAGTTCTTCACTGACGAGCAAATGGCCACGATATACAGAAGTCATGTGCGTTCTCAGATAGAATACTGTTCACCACTGTGGAGTGGATGTAGAGCGGCTGCATTGAGGCAGTTGGACAAAATTCAAAATAAAACCATTAGATAAATCAATAAACCTGCCATAACGCAGGACCTTCCTCCATTATCAGTACGTAGAGATGTTGCTTCTTTAGCATTATTTTATCGATATTTTTACCGTAAGTGATCTAACGAACTGACTTCAATTGTGCCTCCCCTTCACATTTTCTCCCGAAATACTCGGGCAGCTGGGAGCGCCCATGAACTCACACTCTCTCCCCCGCAATGCAGAACCTCTGCTTATCAAAATTCATTTATCCCCAGAACTACAACTCTCTGGAATTCACTTCCTGGGAGTTGTTTCCCACAAACATTTAATCCTCTCAATTTTAAATCCAATTGTTATAAGTATTTTAGGAATGGAGGATGCCTTTAGGCATATGGACTTTTTTTTCCTTTGTTTTTCCTTCCTCCATTATAAAAAAAAAAAAAAAAGATGGGTAGCAGGTATAACACTGTGGTAGATAGGTAGGTAGGTATAACACTGTGGTAGACAGGTAGGTAGGTATAACACTGTGGTAGGTAGGTAGGTAGGTAGGTATAACACTGTGGTAGATAGGTAGGTAGGTATAACACTGTGGTAGATAGGTAGGTAGGTATAACACTGTGGTAGATAGGTAGGTATAACACTGTGGTAGGTAGGTAGGTATAACACTGTGGTAGATAGGAAGGTAGGTATAACACTGTGGTAGGTAGGTAGGTAGGTATAACTCTGTGGTATGTAGGCATGTATAACACTGGTAGGTAGGTAGGTAGGTGGGTGGGCAAGCACTGTAGTAAGTACCTAGGCATTGGGGAGGTAGCTATGTAAGTAGGTAGATAGGTAGGGACTGTGGGAGGAAGGTACAGTATGTAGGTATTTTGGTAGGTATGTAGGGACTGGGAGGGAGGGAGGTAGGTACTGTATTTTGGGCAGTAGATAGGTAGGTAGGGACTGTGGGAAGGAGGTGGTTAGGTATTTTGGTAGGCAGGTAGGTAAATACTGTGGTGAGAATGACAGGTATGTAGGCAGGCACTGTGGTAGGCAGGTAGATAGGTAGGTGGGTAGGCAGACACGTGGCCACTGGTAGGTAAGTAGGTAGGTGGGCACTGTGGTAGGTAGGTAGGTAGGTAAGTTGGAAGATAGTGGGGCACTACATAGGACTTCAGTAGATTACCCTCCTGATGAGGTGTAGGGGCCTGAGAGAGAGAGAGAGAGAGAGAGAGAGAGAGAGAGAGAGAGAGAGAGAGAGAATTCCTTAAATCAAAGCAAAATTATCGTACCCAGGCCAACCACAACACTCCTTTGTTTACATACGGTCGGGCGGCGGGAAATTCAAAATATAGATTCACAACTAGACACACCTCGTTATAAGTAAGGCTTGTGTTTAGTGTCACGAATTTATTATTATTATTATAATTATTATTATTATTATTACTTGCAGGTATTGAAAAAATGTGATAACTAGGGATATTTACGTTTTTCCTTGTTTTACTGAGGAATTTATATAAAAAATGAATGTAAGGAAAAAGTGTACCTATGTGGATTTTCTTTTGTTTTGAATTGATAGTTTCCACCCCTTCTTACTTTATTATACTTTTTGCTTTACTTTTGATTTCTTATTTTTGTGTGCTTTTAGTTTTGCTTTTTTTTTTTTCCCTTAATTTTTATTTATTTTTTGCTTTTGAATTTAATTTTTTTCTCCTATTTTTTATTTCTTGCTTTATTCTTTATTATGTCTATTTGGCAATGAATTAATAAATCTTCTCCAATGTATTTTATTTCCCACACTATAAATTTCTTAATTCGGGCCAGATTATAATTTTGCAGTTCTTTCATGTAACCCAGAGGCAGAAAAATATGGTTTACTGTACAATCTTTCCAAAGCACTTCTTCGTGACTAGTAGCATCTCCAGCACTTCTTCGTGACTAATAGCATCTCTAGCACTTCTTCGTGACTAGTAGCATTTATAGTATTTGTCTATAACTCAACATTCAGGATGAGATGATAATTATAGACCGAGTTAAAATGAAGATACTGCTACTACTATTACTGCTGCTACTATTACTATTACAACTGCAACTATTACTACTACTCGTATACTACTACTACTGCTGCTGCTGCTGCAACTAACAAAAAATAATAATACCGGTAATATTAATAATAATAATAATAATAATAATAGTAATAACGAAAATCAAGTCACCTAAGCCCGTGGTGCCAACCCGGTGTTTTCGTTATTTCCCAGGTAACAACAACAAGCCGTTCTCACCATGACAACAGCCCCCCCAACCCCTGCCAGCGACGCCTCCCTTCCAACACGTATACTTGTACAAACAATGGAAGCAGCTGATGCACACCATCCACTCACTTGATGTAATGCTGCCTACTTCTTCATTCCTTTCTCATTCTCTCTCTGTGTCTGTCCTCCTCTCTTCCTATTCCTTTTCCTTCCTGTCACTTTTTTTTCTTTTTCCACTTCAGGTGGCTCTACACTGAGTGACAAGCTTAACTGTTTCCTGTAACCCAGAATGCCATTTACAACGCTGGATGGTAACCATATAACTAAATTACGGGGTGATGTGGAGCCTGCTTTGGTGCCCCTGTTAGCTGAGTGGAGAGACAAATGCGGCATCCATCCAGGACCAAATATTTACACTCTTCCTTGCACATCGCTGTTGCGAGGCACTGTCAGCTGCATGGGAACATCAGTTCACTGCATAGGACAGCTATGCATAGGTAGCTACTTGCCTGCGGTTGGTGGGTCTGCTCGGTCAGATTGGGGTTGATCAAAAACAATTGTTTTTAAAAAGAAGTCCACAATTAATATTTTTATAAATTAAGATCTTGATGTTAGTCTGCAGTTATTTTATGTACTGTAGTCCTTTCACCTTAACTTGGCCCAGAGTTTGTCCTGCTGCAGTTTACCGGGTATTTCATATCGCTCAGTGGCAAAACATGACATTACTACGACTCTATATCCTTCCATAGCACTTCTTCATGACTAGCATATTCTAGTGCTAAATTCTTGCTTGAACTCAGTATTCAAGAGGGAGAGATGGCAATTATTGGCCACGTTTGAATAAAAAATCAAGACCAGAACTGCTCTGGGACCTGTGGCGAGACCCGGGACCTGTGGCGAGACCCGGGACCTGCGGCGAGACCAGGGACCTGCAGCGAGACCCGGGACCTGGGACCTGCAGCGAGACCTGGGACCTGGGACCAGCGACAAGACCTGGGATCTGGAACCTGGGACCTGTGGTGACACCTGGGACCTGGGACCTGAGACCAGCAGCGAGGTTCTTGTTTCAAACAGTTTGACGCTCATCGGCGCGCCCACTTTACCTGGTCTTTCACCTTCGAAGGGTTCACTAAATGGAGGATGGTGAAGTCGACAAGTCCACTTTTTGGCCGTATGATGATTTTGTGGCTTTCCCCTTCGGCCAACGTCTTTGACGCTCTTCTCCAAAGGCCTTCTTTTAACATGTCGGTCAGAAGCAGCAGCAGAAGAAGAAGAAAAAGAAGAACGCTGGCCACTCATTGACCTACTGGCTATCGCCGTAGGTAAAATAGGTGTATGTGTATGTGTACGGAACATGTTGACAGACGGGAACACAAGCATGATTTATAATGAAGACGGGGTGTGTCTGTTTGGGTTTGATGTTTGGCAGGAATTGTAAGCAAGAGGTGTATATAAAGAGGCAGAGGGCACACCACGCCACCACACCGCCAACACACCGGCAGCACCACAGGCCAGTGGTGTACATGTAGAGGCAAATGGCACAGCACAGCACCACACCACAAAACACCACCATGATGTCTCCCCACACCTTTATCCTGCTGCTGATTATTCTGGCACTTACGGTATGTCACAGGTATATAGTATCTCATAGTATCTCATAACGCTGGGTACTCAGTACGATGTGTGTGTGTGTGTGTGTGTGTGTGTGTGTGTGTGTGTGTGTGTGTGTGTGTGTGTGTGTGTGTGTAAACCTAACATGGGTAAACTCTGCCATACACGTTACATTCATGTTTTTTGGGTCCTGATATCTTTGTTGTTAATGATGCCCTCCATTAATGTGCATGTGAACCCAGTGAAATCCCTGTTGAACACACATTACTTTCACAGTTCACCATCCTCATTTTGGAAAGGAAGGAGATGGCAGGTCACACTTTGTTATAAGAGATAAGCTGATAAGCAAAGGATATCAGCCCGACAGCCCAGAGATGCGGAGGAAGAGGATTGAGAACAGTAGACAAGAATGAATATCACATATTTGCTGGGATCGGAAGGAACAGGCTAACAATCAGGCAAAAGATGTGTTTATGCTGTAGTGAAGATTGTATCTGTCCTGCAGTGTAAAGGTGTATTTGTCCTGAGGTGTAAAGGTATATTTGTCCTTCCCACGTCACCACAGGTACACTTCAGTGCCAGTCAGCCATGTCTACCATATCCAGAGTGTTTGCGTATAAGAGTGACGGACATACCCAGAATCTTGTTGCCTTCTGACAAGCCTGGACGCTGCCCGAGACGGTACCCTCGTCCTGACCCTCTTCCTGTCGTGCTCCCTATCGAGGACGGGATGTAAGTAGCTACGATGGACACACTATTTAACTATTACTACTACTACTACTACTACTGCTGCTGCTGCTGCTGCTACTGCTGCTACTACTACTACTGCTGCTACTACTACTACTGTCTTTGTTATTGTTACCCGTCCTCGCCCCGGAGGGGCTCAGGACAGGTATTGTTTAAATTCGGCTTGTTTGTTTGTCTGTCTGTTAACAACTTTATGCGAAAACTGCTGATGCGATTTTAACTAAAATTACAGGGCTGATGGGCTATGACCTTCTGATCATCTGATTAAATTTTGGGCCAAATTGGACCAAGGCCCAGGCTGTAGGCCCAAAAAAAGTAAAAAAAAAAAAAAAAAACAAGTAAACAAAAAGAGAGGAGATGGGTAAAACTAGTTTTTCCGCCATAACTCCTCTCAAATTCGTCATATCGACATGAAACCAAAACCTGAAGGTGCAACTTCCAAATCTGCATCCTATAAAATGTCTCATTATATCAAGGGGTCACCCCCCAGTCAGAGGTAGGGGGTCAATGTCAGGTGGGTCGGGCCTAGAATTTCAAACGGGCTTAAAATAGTCAATTTTCACCCGATTTACTCCAAATCTGATATGTGACATCTTTGACTAGATATCCTGTTGTGCTTTTATGTCAGCACTAAACTGACTGCCAGGGACGGGTTTGCTGCGCCTTGGCACCACTTTTTGTTGTTATTATTATTATTATTATTATCTGTTTGTCAATGAATCAATGAAATGTCCACCTGGTCTTGGTAATGACAAGGGGTGTGGTGGTTCTCATTCCTCTTTACTGTTTTAATGTTTATTAATGTGACAACATTGACCTGCTAGCATACTACCATTCACCATACCTAACAACTGATTAATATACACAATGGACATGGTCTTATCTCGAGTAGGAAGTGACTTTCATTTTCTTCTTCCTTAATCACGAACGTATAGTGACATTAATTCTCGGTGAAAACATACGCTGTCACCACTCCTCACAACGCGGTGAAACACAAACACGTCTATTTAAACCATACCCTGGAAAAAAAAAAAAAATACTAGCACTGCCTTAATATATATATATATATATATATATATATATATATATATATATATATATATATATATATATATAAAAAGAGAGAGAGAGAGAGAGAGAGAGTATATATATATATATATATATATATATATATATATATATATATATATATATATATATTATGATTCCTTGCCCAAAAATACAAAAAACTTTACTATAATTCCTTGCTGAGAAATATTTATAAATGTATGATACTTCTTTGCTGAAAATACAGGTAACCTAAAAAAAACATGATTCCTTGCCCAAAAATACAAAAAACTTTACTATAATTCACTGTTGAGTAATATTTATAAATGTATGATAATTCTTTGCTGAAAATACAGGTAGCCTAAAAAAAACTGTTATGATTCCATGCCCCAAAATACAAAAAAATTTACTATAATTCCTTGCTGAGAAATATTCAAAAACGTATTATAATTCTTTGCTGAAAATCTAGGTAGCGTAAATTATGTCATCTGACCCAACCCACAGACGTGACATTCCAATCACACCAGAGTATCTGCCTGCTGAGTGCCGCACAGACGCTGACTGTCCTGGCTGCCTCAAGTGCTGTCCTACCTACTACCATCACTACAACTACCAACTTTATAAGCGAAAACCCGGCCTGTTGTGTGTGATACCACTCAACTCTCCCGCGTGTTTTACTAAAGGCTAACACGACAATGGACAGTGGTTAACGGATAAAGATGATGATGAATAACGGATTAACGAATAACAGATAATGGACAACGGATAACTGGCAATGGATAACGGATAATGAATAACGGATTTCTAACAACTGGTAATGGACAATTGATAACGGATAACAGATAACGAACGGATAATGGATAACCGACAATGAATAACGGATGTCTGAACGGATAACGGATTTCAGGGAACGGATAACGAACAGACAAGGTAATGGATAACAGGATAACGGATAGCCTTCCTCCATTTTTTTTCTGCTATATTCAAAAAACTTTATAGCTTTTTGTAACTGCCTGGATATTTCAATTTTAAAAATGGCATGCTCATAGATTTGAGAGGCTGGCAAAAATACACAATACGAATTTCTATACTGATCATGCATCCTTCCACTCTGATGGTGTTGATGATGATGATGATGATATGATGATGATGATGATGAGGTGGAGGAGGATAACAGTAATAATGATGATTATAATGATGATAATAATGATGATGATGTTCTTATGTCATTCTTACAAACTTTCACAGCCATTTCCAGCGGACTTAGAGGAAGTAAATCCAGCCTTCACTAACTCATTTATTTAGACAGGACTTTCATGAGTTTATATTGTGTAGAAGTAAATAATTATAAATAGATAAATATATAAATAAAAAATAAAAGCCAATTATATACCTACTTAATTTCCCTCAACGCCTTCACTCCAGTGACCTATTTTGATCATTTAATTTTTCATTTAACAAGCAATCGTATTTAATAATAATAATAATAATAATAATAATAATAATAATAAACACAAGGCCACAGTCAAAACAAGGTGTCCTCATTATTTCCAAGATAACAACAATTCATTATGATCACCATGACAACAGGTCCCCCCCCCGCCAGCAACGCCTCCCTTCCAACACATACCGATATATTTGTACAGTCAATGGAAGCAGCTGACGTACAGCATCCACTCTGCTGATGTAGTGCTGCCTAATTCCTTGCCCTTCCAACACATTTATTTGCACAAACACTGGAAGCAGCGATAACCAGCTGATGCACACCATCCACTCACTTGATGTAGTGCTGCCTACTTCTTTATTCCTTTCTCACTGTTTCTCTGTGTCTGTCCTCCTCTCTTCCTACTTCTTTTCCTTCCTGTTGCTTTTTATTACTCTTCTTTCCTCTTCAGGTGGCTCTACAGTGAGTGACAAGCCTAATGGTTTCCTGTAACCCAGAAAGCCATTTACAGCGCTGGGTGGTAACCATATAACTAAATAACGGGGTGATGTGGAGCCTGCTTTGGTGCCCCTGTTAGCTGGGTGCAGAGACGCACATGTGGTGTCCATCCAGGAACCAAATCTTTACACTTTTCTGTGCACCTCGGTATTGCGAGGCACTGTCAGCAGAAAGAGAACATCCATTCACAGCACAGGACGCCCTTGCAGGGTAGTTGCTTGCCTGCCATTGATGGGTCTGCTCGGCCAGGCTGGGCTTGATCAACAACAAATGTATTTTATATGAAGTCCACGGCTAATGGTTTCTTTAAAATTAAAGGTTGCATGTTTGTTTTCAATTATTTTCCGTACTGTAGTCCTTTCACCTTAACTTGGCCCAGAGTTTGTCCTGCTGCAGTTTACCGGGTATTTCATATCGCTCAGTGGCAAAACATGACATTACTACGGCTCTATATCCTTCCATAGCACTTCTTCATGACTAGCATTATATTCTAGTGCTAAACTCTTGCTTGAACTCAGTATTCAAGAGGGAGAGATGGCAATTATTGGCCTCGCTGGAGTGTTAAAAAATGTGAATGTTTATTACAAATGTTGACAGACGGGAGCACAACCTTGATTTATAATGAAGACGGGGTGTGTATGTTTGGGTTTGATGTTTGGCGGGAGGTGTAGGCCAGGTGTAACGAGGCAGAAGGCACACCATACCACCACACTACCACCACAGCGGCACCACCACAGGCCACGGGTGTATATAACGAGGCAGAAGGCACACCACACCACCAACACACAGGCAGCACCACAGGCCAGGGTGTATATAACGAGGCAGAGGGCACACCACGCCACCACACCGCCAACACACCGGCAGCACCACAGGCCAGTGGTGTACATGTAGAGGCAAATGGCACAGCATAGCACCACACCACAAAACACCACCATGATGTCTCCCCACACCTTTATCCTGCTGCTGGTTATTCTGGCACTTACGGTATGTCACAGGTATATAGTATCTCATAGTATCTCATAACGCTGGGTACTCAGTACGGTGTGTGTGTGTGTGTGTGTGTGTGTGTGTGTGTGTGTGTGGTGGGCATACATAGGCCTAACATGGGTAAACTCTGCCATACACATTACATTCATGTCATGTTTTTTTTTGTCCTGATATCTTTGTTGCTGATGCTGCCCTCCATTAATGTGCATGTGTAAAGGTGTATTTGTGCTGCAGTGTAAAGATGTATTTGTGCTGTAGTGTAAAGGTGTACTTGTGCTGCAGTGTAAAGGTGTATTTGTGCTGCAGTGTAAAGGTGTATTTGTGCTGTAGTGTAAAGGTGTATTTGTGCTGTAGTGTAAAGGTGTATTTGTGCTGTAGTGTAAAGGTGTATTTGTGCTGCAGTGTAAAGGTGTATTTGTGCTGCAGTGTACAGGTGTACTTGTGCTGCAGTGTACAGATGTACTTGTGCTGCAGTGTACAGGTGTACTTGTGCTGCAGTGTACAGGTGTACTTGTGCTGCAGTGTAAAGGTGTACTTGTGCTGCAGTGTAAAGGTGTATTTGTGCTGTAGTGTAAAGGTGTATTTGTGCTGCAGTGTAAAGGTGTATTTGTGCTGCAGTGTAAAGGTGTATTTGTGCTGCAGTGTAAAGGTGTATTTGTGCTGCAGTGTAAAGGTGTATTTGTGCTTCCCATGCCACTACACAGGTACACTTCAGCGCCAGTCATCTATGTCGACCATATCCAGGGTGTCTGCGTATGACAGTGACCTACGAACCCACAATCCTGCCGCCTATCAAGAAGCCTGGAACCTGCCCGACACCTGACTCTTTTCCTCCCCCTCGCCCGACTGATGTCCCGTTCCTTGCCAGGCACACGAAGTAAGTGGCTAGGATGCACACACACACACACACACACACACACACACACACACACACACACACACACACACACACACACACACACACACACACACGGTATATTGCCTCCTGTCTCAAGCCTACAGTGGTGACCATGGACAGATGGTTTCCATGTCACCCTGTCCCCTGCCATCTGTCTGTTCTCCCTGCAGCTCATACTACCCTCATTCACACCCCTCTACACCACATCCGTCCACCTCATCTTCAGTCTACCTCTCCCCTTCCACCTCACTCCACCTCGTAGCAAATATCTCGTGTGGAATCATGTGGAGGCAAAATTCATGGGTCTTGAATGGCGGGTGAATATAATATCATCTCACGGTTACAATGCACACAGTAGCACTGTCGTCACAATATGGTGAAAAACAGATACGTCTATTAACACCATACCCTGAAAAATAGTATCTATCTATCTAGAGCCAGTCGCCTCAATCCCGTAAGGGGTGGCCACAAACAAATCGCCTCCATGTCGCCCTGTTCCCCGCCATTTTACTGCCTTCCCCCCTGCTCACACATCCCTGTCTTATATACCTCTCCACTCCATCCCTCTATCTCATCTTCGGTTTCCCCCTCCCTTTCCCCCCCTCCAACTCACTCACATACACTCTTCTTGTTAGTCTCTCACTCTCCATCCTCTCCACGTGGCCAAACCACCTCAGTGTGTTACTCCTAATGCTTTCTGTCACATCCACACGACAATGCTCCTTCACTTCGTCATTTGTCAGGTTGTCTCTCCACATAATACGCAAACCTGTGTTATAACTCCTTGGTGGAAATACACACAGAGTGAAATGTGCCTCTTTACCCACACTGCTCCTTCACTTCCTCATTTGTCAGCCTGTCTCTCCATGTAATACACAGACCTGTATTATACTTCCTTGGTGGCAATACACACAGGGTAAAATATCTCCACCTACAGACGTGCCATTCCAGTGTATCCACCTCTGTCCGGGTGCCGCACAAACGCTGACTGTCCTGGCTGCCTCAAGTGCTGTCCTTCCTACCCTTACTACAGACGTGATCTTTACATGCGATCACCCGGGAAGGTGTGTGTAAGGCCGCTCGACTCTCCCATGTGTTTTACCAGATACCTGGCATAAGGTGTATGATGCAGCTGAACCCTCTGATGTGTTTTACCAAAGACTTCCAGTTTGACAGAAAACACGGCAATGGACAACGGATAATGTATAGACAATAAATAACGGATGATGGAAAATGGATAATGAACAACGGATAATGAATGATGGATAATGAACAATAGATAACAGATAACGGATAATGAACAACGGATAATGGATATCGGATAGATAATAAATAACGGACAATGGAACATGGATAATGAACAACGGATAATGGATATCGGATAGATAATAAATAACGGACAATGGAACATGGATAATGAACAACGGATAATGGATATCGGATAGATAATAAATAACGGACAATGGAACATGGATAATGAACAACGGATAATGGATGATGAACAACAGATAATAGATAACGAATAATGAACTACGGATAATGGATAACAGATAGACAATAAATAACGGATAATAGATAATGGATAATGAACAACGGATAATGGACAGTGGATAATGAACAACGGATAATAGATAACTGATAATGAACAACGGATAATGAACAACGGATAATGGATAACGGATAATGAACAACGGATAATGGATAACGGATAATGAACAACGGATAATGGATAATGAAACAACGGATAATAGATAACAGATAATGAACAGCAGATAATGGATTATGAACAATGGATAATAGATAATGAACAACGGAAAATAGATAACAGATAATGACACAATGAATAATGGATAATGGATAGACAATAAATAACCGGATTATGGAAACACGATAATGAACAATGGATTATGAATAATGAGATAGACAATAAATAACAGATAATGGAAAACGGATAATGAACAATGGATAATGGATAAAAGGATTGATAATAAATAATGGACAATGGATAATGAATAACTGACAATGGATAACAGATGCAGACAATGAATTTACAGCTTACAAATGGATAAAGACTAACAGACACAATGGACAACGGATAACAAACAATGAATGGGTAACAGGGCATAAACAGTCAACAAAAGCAACGGATAATAAGACAATCAGAATAAGGTCTTTCTCCATTTATCTTCTATATTCAGAAATTTTTATTCAACTCCGTTTTTTATAAAGTGTCCTGAATATTTCAAATTTTTAAAAATGATGTCCTCATAGGAATGGCTTGAGAGGCTGGCCAAAAATACACAATGTGAATTTCTATACTGATACTGCATCCTTGTACGAAGATAATGATGAAGATGAGGATAATGATGATGATGATGAGTAGGGAGAATAACAATGATGATGATGATGAGGGGGTGGAGGAGGAGGATAACAATATGATGATGATGAGGGGGAGGAGGAGGAGGCCTTTTAATACTGATGATGATGAGGGGGAGGAGGAGGATAACAATGATTATGATGATGAGGGGGGAGGAGGAGGATAACAATGCTGATGATGATGAGGGGGAGCACAATAACAATGATGATGATGAGGGGGAGGGGAGGAGGAGGAGGATAACAATGATGGTGATGATGATGATGAGGAAGATAACAATGATGA